>NC_134101.1:154673779-154981953 GCF_000715075.1 Nicotiana tabacum | reverse complement strand
AGTAGCCTCAGGATACTGTTTGATCCAACTTTCATTTGTAAAGCATCTATCTATTCTTTCCAGGATAAGAGAGGTCCCTATTACTGTATCTCTTATTTGACCATGTGTATTTACTCCCTTTATAACCTAGATCTAGAAGATTACATTCATTTATACAGTTCCAAAACAAGTTACTGCGACTAAGGGTTATGGGATTGCCTCCAAATTTATCCCTAGCCTTTAAGACTTCATTGAAGTCTCCTCCCACAAACCAGTTGTTTGTGAGATTTTTGGAGATTGAAATTAAGTTCTCCCACAGAATTTTCCTATTTGCTAGAATATTATTTGCGTAGATTGCAGAGAAAAGCCATGGAGAATGATTAGGAAATACCTTTACCATTGCATAGATACCTTGGGAAGTGGTGGTCACCTCTTCAACACTTACACAATCCTTTTTCCATATAAACACAATCCTCTCAGACAAGCCTATTGCTGGTGACTAGATAATCATGTCAAACTGGAGCTCCTCTGCCAACTTCTTGTGATCAGCCAATTTGGTTTCAAGAAGGACGAGCATGGCTGGCTTGTGCACCTTTACCATTTCCATACAATGCCACTTGAATTCAGCATTGTTACCACCCCTAACATTCCATATGATGTAATTCATTAGGGGTGGTTGAGGTTGGTGGTGGAGACTCTCTTGAGGGTTCCCTATTCCTTGCGGACATCTCGATGGAGACGGAGGGGTTTTCCTCTTGAGGCTCAAGACTAGGGTCAGATTCAGTATAGGATGATGGGACCGTGAGTTTGGAGGGACACTAAGCTTATTCCACACTTGACCATCGATCTGGGATACAGAACCACTAGCGCCTCGCTGGTGTTGAGGCTGAACCCGATTGCCCTGACTGAGTCCAGTAGGAGCGAATATATTCGTAGGGGGCCGTAGATTGTTCCCTTTTTGATATTGTTGAGGGGCAGAGAGGTGCTCTTCTCTCATGGTGTAGAAGATGATGGCATTTGGTGGGGTTGGGGGTCGATCGTTACAAAGACTGGGTTTGCCATTGGGTCCTCCGTCGCTATCTCGGGGAAGAACGGTAGGGATTGGAAAGTTTGAAGCATTTGGCTGTTGAGTGTCTAAGGGTCGATGATTGGTGATGAATTGTCTTTGTTTACCATCGTCTGCCATAGGAGAGGACCAAAGTCTGCTAGGGCTTTGTTCAATGCTTCCACAGTAACCCTTGCTAGGTGAGCTGGGTTTTGAATAATCAGAGTCACCTTCTGGTTTCCCAGGGTGAAACTATAGGTAAGGCCCTGCCCCTAAAGAGTTACCTCTAGCCAAGAAGCCGGTATGTGGTCTGGTGGTGGTGGCAGAGAGGTGACGAAGGTTTTCGTCTGTTCCTTGTCCATTTTTGTGCTTTTTGGTTTTACTACTTTGGGTAATGGGGGGATTAACTTAAGGGCCTGATGATCCATTAACACGCCCTTTGGTGTTAAATCTCGGTCAGTGGAGGGGTTGCTGGTAATTGAGCCTAGGGGGATGGATTGGGCATTAATTGTAAATCTATTAGAGTTGATGGTCTATGTCTTTTCACCTAAAAGTGGGAGGGGTTCCCGATAGGGCACTTGATTACTTGTGGTGACTGTTGAGATTTCCCCATTAGAGATTATCTCAGAGGAATTGATAGTGGAAGCTTAGGTGAGAGGATTTGGGGAATTAGATGGGCTGACATCCTCCAATTGGGTAGGGGCCCAGTTGGAGAAACGTGACTGGCCCCATGAGATCTTGCCATAGATTTGGGGTCTATGGCCTTGATACTTAGGCTAGAGGTGGAGTCCTGATCTAGGTGGGCGTGATTGGGGTCAGTAGAGTCATTAGGCCACGGTCCAGCTCTTTCGTTTGATACTTATATTAGGCTGGGGCCGCGTTGGGGTGAACTGATGATGAGGGGTAAAGCTTAGTTTATTTTTTGGGCCGTTGGGCTATTTTGGGGTTTTGGGATGGGGCTGACGTTTTTTGAATTGTACCATACATTTTGAGTTTGAAGGAATTTCCCTGAATTTGTATCGAACAAGTTTACCTGAATATGATCACCCTGTGTATTTTGATGTTGGCTAGTTGGCACATACCATTCTTATTGTTCAATCTTGCATGTCCTTGCTTTCTCCTTCGTGGAAATGTGACAGTTTTCCACTCATTCTCTTCCGTTTGTTCTACATTTTTCCCGGAGGTTTCTGGTGTTTCTTGAGGAGTTGTGGTTTGAGAAATCCGGTAGTTGCATCCTATTGAGGTGTGACCAATTATGCCGCAAGACGTACACAGATTCCCTTCTCCTTAATAGATCACTGCCTATTTATGGTCTCCTATTATGACTGAGGTTTCAACCGGTGTTTCCAGGGGAACTTGAATGCAAATACGAGCATAACGTCCCCTGAGAGTGGAGAAGGTTCATTGGTCAATTTTTAATAACTTACCTAGCTTTCTTCCCACTTTTTCAAGAATGTCTTTATCATAGAACTCTGTTGGCAATTGCGGGAAGCGAATCTAGATGGCAATAGATGAAAGGGTAGCTTCTTGTAGGACAAACTTAGGTTCTCATTTCCGCACTAGTAGGAAGTTTCCTAAGATAGACCATGGTCCTAGGTGAAGTGCCTTAACCATATTCTCTTCTAAGCTAAATTTGGCTATGAAGAAGTCCCATCCTAGGTCAATCAAAATTAACTGTTCGGATGTTTTCCATAGTTCAATCAGCTTAGAGTAGAGATAGTGGTGTTCCATTTTTCGTCTAAAGACCTTGATGATTACGGAGTAGTGCCACGGGAGGTAGAGGCGTTGTTTATCATCCTGGGAAAGAGGGATTGAACCTTCAATGTTTTTCCCTTTATCCTTCTCTGGATTCGTGGGAATGCCATTTTCGTAATATTCGGTTTGTTGGGTTGCCTGTTTGTCTAAAAGTATTTCCTTGTAGGAATGGGTTGGTTGAAGGATTTCAATGTCCATTTGATTGTGTTTGTACAGAGGTCCCGATGGGATATGTGTTGTGATTAAGGAAGGGTCCATGTTAGGAAAGGGAAAGAGTTGGGAGAGAAGTCAATAGAGCAAAGTTTTATCTTTTAGTACTAAGTACTAACTTGCTACAACAAGAATGAATACTTACTCTAAGTCTGTATTGTGCTTCTCTTTGTTAATCCAATTTGTTTACCCTAAAATTCAAGTAACAATTAAACTTATGTTATCGTTTTAAGGATATGTAATTTAATCCAATACCAATTGATAAACAAGGAATTAAATAGATAAATTAGAGAATAACATAAATCAAACCAGTATGCAAGCCAAATCTCGACCTCAACCTATGATAGTCTCGAGGTGTGATAATAGGAATAACGAATTATAAAGCAACTCTGATGAACAGTAAGCAAAATAGCAAGAAAGTAATGAGCGTATATATTCTTATCAGTGAACAATAATCCTTACAAATGAATGAGATCCCCTTTATATAACAGGGGAATCTTAAATAAGGTATACTTCTCATTATAGCAGGAAATCATATGAATATCTAATTAACCGCTATAGATTGATCTGTTCCGAGATTCGCGCCACGATCCTCGACCAATCGTGGATAGCTCGCCTTTTTCGTTACCAGGCTATGCCGATGCCACTCGAGGTCTTCCTATTTTTGGTTGCAATCGATGTCTACCCCGATCCGGACTCAATGTCCCAGCTCTTCGATATGATGTTCTTACCCCGACCAAAGAGTGAAATCGGGTAGCCCTGATTTCTACCGTATACAGATAGCCCCTTATTTCTTAGAGTAAAACGATAAGAAATGACTTGAGCCTCGATTTTCTTAGGAACCCAAGAATGATGTCATCCTCGTGACGTAATCGGTCGAGGTGACCAAAACGTCCCGTCGGTACAATTCCCCAAAACCGTTAATGTTTTCCAGTAACGGTCAGCCACTAGCACCACCGAATCGTTGTCGTGAATCTATAAATTCAGGCTCTTCGGTTAAAATCAAATTTTCTTTCACCTCCACCAAATTTTCTACGTTCCCTACTCTCTCCATCTCTTCTCCTTTACCACCCATTGAATCAACTTAGTTAGCAAAAAAATACCAATTTTTATCTCTTTTCGCTTGCCCTTTCCTGAAACAATGGTGAAAAATTCCAAGACCATCCCGCAAAAAAAAAAAGCTTCTTCCTCTTCTTCTCGGCCGATCGGTGACAAAACGCCGGTGGAATCGCTCCCTCGCGAGTACGTTCCTGGCCCTTGTGTCCTAAAAACCGACTTCAAAGTCGAGAATCCTCCGTCGGTCCCCGGACGATGTGAACATGTATCGATATATCGGCTCGATAACGGCAAAATAGCTCGAGATGGTAAAGAAGGACTGCAACTGGGGGGCCGAGGTCGTGGTTCAAATCCCTGCTCTTGAAGAGAGTATCACCACTCACGTGGAGGGGTTTCTAAGTATATACACTTACCCCTTCGCATTGGGTCCTCTTGACCCAGTCATCGTTGAATTTTGCAAGACGTATCAGGTTACCCTCGGCCAGGTGCATCCCTCATTTTGGTTGTATTGACCTCGACTTTTTCGAGGATTAATCAAGCTCCAACGCCGATCAACGAAGTCATTTTTTGCAAGCATAAATGAGGACAAGGACCGAGGTTGGATGAGTCAATTCGTGCAGGCAAGGACCAACGACCTCATCCCCGAGGAGAAACTCCCGTTCCCCAAGAAGTGGAACCCCGATCGTAAATACTAGCCATTAATCTTCGTACTCTATTTTTTGCATTGTGTAACACTTTCATCTGTTATGCAGCGGTTGCCTAGATGCCTTATGCGATCCACGACCTCAAAGACTAGGTTTGGAAGCTAGCTGCAACTTCCTCCCCATGCCGAGCGTTGCTGGCATGACTTGGTAAGGGGCAGATGGGAGGCTAAAAATCATGGTAAGTTTATCCTGTATGCTTTCGACGTCTTTTTCTGAAATATTTCCTTTTACATATACTTGACTCCCTTTTATGCAGGCCTCGGGGATGTTGCTGAATTGAGGCCGGCCTCGCTTAGGGAAGAGGTGGTTCCCAAACCGGCCAAGGACAAGAAGAGGGGAAGGGCCTTGCCTTCTGATACCCCGGAGCCTAAGAAGAGTAAGGCTCATAAAACGAAGGACGACTCTATTTCTTTGTCTGTCGGTGTAGCCCAAAAGCTACGAGATGAAGAGGAGGAAGGGGAGGACGCCAGTTGTGAGCTGGTGCCTCGAAAGAGGGGTAGTGTCGAAGCTCCAAAAATAGTTGGGCCGGTGATGGTCGAGGAGACTCATCCTCAGACCGAGGAGATCTCGGAAGGTACTCCGAGCAAAGTCCCCAAGCCATCGGGGGGCGAAGATATTTCCTGCTGTGATGAACAAATGACGATTGTGCCCGAAGGGTCCTGTAGTTGGGATCTTCAAAAGGGGGAGAGTGCCCCAAGTGAATTTCTTGGGTCAATCACTATTGATGATTCTTCGCCCGACCCTGAATTTTCTAAAGGGCAATTTCGGGAGGCTCGATGTATGGAGACCCTGATGTGGGAATGACCCACGATGGGCAAGACATATTTTGTGGCTTCGTTGTGGGGGCTGATGATGTTTCCGACCTAGATGCAATGATGGTTTTTGTTGAGGCCCATAGTATCCTGAACTAGGTAAACTTCATTCCCCGTTGTTACGTTCATTTTTATTTCCTTCTTGCTGATTTTTTTTCCTTTCTCCATAGGCTACGGTGCTTCATCGGAAAGAATTCACCAAGTCCCAGGCCAAGCTGAACCGGTGTGAGGTCGATCTTAAAAAGCTTACTGAGGAGAGAGACGCCCTCAAATGCCTCTATGTGAATAATGAGGAGGAGATCAGGGACTTCCGAGCAGACTTAGCCTAGGCTCGTAAGGAAGAGGCATCGTAATGCGTAGGTAACTATCCTTTTGAAAGAGTACGGTCTTGACTCAACTATGGAGGCTAATACTTCAATATCTCAGTTGCAGCAAAAGCTGGAAAGGATCTAGCTGCTCCGAGTGGAAGTCGATCAGATCAAAGCCGACTGCAATCGGTAGAAGGAGAACATGGACCACCTTACTGCGAAGAATGCGGCTGCCTTAGCCAACTTGTCATCGGCCAAGGCCCAACTTTGGGGCATCAAATAGAAAAGTTCAACCCAGGCCAAAAGGATCGAGGAGATCGAAGTTGAGCTTGCTAAGGCCAAGGCGGAGGTCGGGAAGATGAAGATCGCGGCTGATAAGTCCATAGCCGTGTATTTGGCCGATGCTGAGGCTGCTCAGATGCAGCTAAGGGAGGCTTCCAATCGAGAGCAATGGAGTAATAACTTTGCGAAGTGCCAATCCCGGAGGGAGACCCTCGAGGAAATCCATGATCGAGGTTTTGACCTCTCTAAAGAGACAGCTCAAGCTAAGGCACTTAAAACCGATGCCAGGTTGCTTGTCTCCTCCGACGATGATGAAGGCA
The DNA here is from genome assembly GCF_000715075.1 of Nicotiana tabacum. Classification (NCBI taxonomy): domain Eukaryota; kingdom Viridiplantae; phylum Streptophyta; class Magnoliopsida; order Solanales; family Solanaceae; genus Nicotiana; species Nicotiana tabacum. Next base: position 154,975,482 of record NC_134101.1, on the reverse strand, counting down.
GCGAAGGCGGGTCTGATAACGATGAGGGGCCTAAATGAGAAGCTTCCCCAGAGGGAGAAACCAGCCCCGAGCATAGTTAGGATTTTATTTTTCTTTTTTTTGTAAGACCTCTGTCGGTGTCTTGTACATATCCTTCTTCATCAATAAAATAAAATTTCTCTTGAATGCCTTCTCGATCTTTATAAACATGTTTTTTGCCTTGTAAATTGTTTAGCACAATCTTATGCTTTGAACAGTGCGTTCGACACTTTGGTTTTGGGTGGCTTCCTCGAAGTCACCATAGTCGAGTTCGAATAAGGTTCGAACTTAAGGCATAGGCCCTATAGGGTTTTTGTCGGATAATGGTGAGTCCCCAAACCATAGTCAAGTTATTCTTTATTTGGGCTCGGGATAGTCGAACCCTTGGGCTCGGATGGAGTGAGAACAAGATCTCGAACTCTAAGTGTCTTGGCCCTTAGGTTCTTTAGATCGGGCTGATATGGCCTCTAAAAGATGGCTATTATTCCCTTCTTTCAGCTTAAAATACTTAGTAAAAATTTCTTTATGCATTAGCATGTATTTTTACCCGTTGGGTTTGAGGGTTCAATGTCGATTGAAACCCCTATGCCTTTTGTGCCTTAGCACGTTTGTATTAAGATAATTTGATATCTCTTAAGGTTTTTCGAGGGATGATTTTATCAAAGCCATTTTGATTATTTGTCAAGGGTAGCTTTTTTTAACTGGTTTTTCAAAGCTTTTGATGGCCTATTGTGATTACGAGATTCGGACGTCTCCAAGCCGCATGAATTTGGCCGTAGCCTTTAGGTATGCCTCTTGGGCTTATTCCCCAATAACACTTTGAACTTGTTCAAAGTGTTAATCCTCGAGAAGACGGTCTTAGACTATAGATCGAGGGGTGCCTCTTTGAGGTCTTATGGATTCGAGTTTAGATAACTCGAATATGTCGATCGTTGATGACAGTCCCTGAGTGTTCGATATATTTGCGTTTGGCCTTTGAGACAGTTCTCAAAATAATAAGTATGGAGCTCATATAGTAGAAAGTTTTCTTTGAGACACAAGATGTTTGATATAGAAAGAATGTTTCTTGCAATAATTTATACATGCGTTCATGTTTTTCCATCGGGGCTCGACTAATCAATATGGACACAGTTCATTCGACCGTTTTCCCATTACAAAGTTTTCCTACCGAGACCCTTTTTTGACATGAAGTACTTTCCTCGAAAATGTAACATCCGAGGGTGATAACCCCAAGTATTCGAGGTTGATTGTAAAGAAACCTTGGATACTGTTGAATTTTTCTTAGGGAGTACATAATTGTTGCCTCGTTAAAAACCTTGCCGGAAAAACCCATTTGGGATAAAAACCGATCTAAGGGGAAAAAAGTGCAATACATGCTTTAAAACCTAAGTTCCTCATGTTGAAGATTTTATCGACGTCTTCGATCGACACCTGCAATAAGTTAGTGTCAAATACAAATGGTAAGGGGGAAGTCATACCTTAGAAATAATATTGTTTGAGGAGTGACACATTCCAATTATTTAGCAGTTGTTCGCCCTCTATTATGCCCAGTTTGTAAGATCCCTTGCTGATGATACCGAGGACCTGATATGGTCCTTCCCAATTTGGGCCTAGTTTCCCTTCATTTGGTTCTAGGGTGACTTTCCTTAGAACTAAGTCACCGATTCCGAAGTGACGAAGGTTGGTTCTTCTATTATAATATCTCTCGATTCTTTGCTTTTGCGCAACCATCCGAACGAGCGCAACTTCTCGTTTTTAATCCAATAGCTTGAGGCTAGTATTCATAGCCTTTTGATTTAATTCTTCCGTTTTATGTCGAAACCTGGCGCTAGGTTCCCCGACTTCAACCGGAATCAAAGCCTCAGAGCCATATACTAAGGAGAGTGAGGTTGCCCCCTACTGGACTTTGATGTTGTTCGATATGCCCAAAGGACTTCGGGTAGAAACTCTCTCCACTACCCCTTAGCATCGTTCAACCTCTTCTTTAAGTTTTGAATGATTCTCTTGTTCGTCGATTCGGCATGTTTGTTCCCATTAGGATGATATGGCATTGGTAATATCCTTTTTATTTTGTGGTCCTCGAGGAATTTCATTACCTTGCTGCCAATACATTGTTTTCCATTGTCACAAACTATTTCAGTGGGTATCCCAAATCGACATATGATGTGATCCCAGATGAAGTCTATAACCTCTTTCTCTCTTACTTTCTCGAATGCCTGTGTTTCAACCCATTTAGAGAAATAGTTAGTCATAAATAAAATGAACTTTGTTTTACCTGGGGCAGTTGGTAGAGGGTCGACGATATCCAACCCCCATTTCATGAATGGCCACGAGGATAGGACTGAATGAAGTTGTTCTCCTGGCTGATGGATCATTGGTGCAAACCTTTGACATTTATCACATTTTCGAACAAACTCCTTAGTGTCTTTTTACGTGTTATCCCAGTAGTATCCTGCTCTAATGATTTTGTGAATCAACGATTTAGCGTCGGAATGGTTCCCACAAGTGCCTTCATGGACCTCTCGTAAAACATAATCGGTGTCTCCTGGTCCTAAACATACTGCCAATGGTCCATCAAATGTCCTTCTGTATAACGTTCCATCTTCATCCAATGTGAATCAAGCAACTTTCGTTCGTAGATCCCTCGACTCTTTAGGGTCCGATGGGAGGTTTCCGCTCTTTAAGTATTCAATATATTTATTCCTCTGATCCCAGGTCAAGCTTGTAGAGTTTATCTCGGCATGACCTTTCTCGATCACAGATCTCGAGAGTTGAATGATAGTCCCCTAGAAATTTTGATAGACTGCGTAATAGTGCTACCTGTGGGCAGCTTCAAAATGATGCCAAACTCGGACCCCTTCACATTCGAAGCACCGTCTGTGAAAAGGGTCCACACCCCCAATGATGTGCCTAATTTTAACAAAAGTTCTTTTTCAACTTCGTGTACGAGGGTTGGCGTGAAATCAGCCACGAAGTCCGCCAAAATTTGAGATTTGATGGTCGTTCGAGGTTGATACTCGATATCATATCCACTGAGTTCGATGACCCATTTGGCTAATCGGCCCGATAATTTGGGCTTGTGCAAAATATTACAAAGTGGATAGGTGGTTAACACGCATATGGGGTGACACTGAAAGTACGGTTTTAACTTTCTAGAGGCACTTATCAGTGCAAGTGCCAATTTCTCTAAGTGTGAATATCTAGTTTCTACTTCTCCTAGGGTTCGACTTACATAATAAATGGGAAACTGTGTACCTTGATCGTCTCGAACTAGGACACCACTTACCACGATTTCTGGTACTGCCAAGTACAAATAAAGTTTCTCATCTAATGCTTGATAGGTATCTCTTTAATTCCTCTAATGCTTGTTGGCACTCCAGGGTCCAAGTGAAATCGTTCTTCTTTTTGAGTAGAGAGAAAAATTTGTGGCTTCGATCCGACGACCTTTAGATGAATCGTCCTAAAGCAGTTATCCGTCCAGTTAGCCTCTGCATGGCCTTTACACTGTCCACGACGGTGATTTATTCGATGGCCTTGATTTTGTCTGGGTTGATCTCGATCCCTCGATTCGACACTATGAAGCCTAGGAATTTGCCCGAGCCGACCTCAAAAGCACATTTCTCGGGGTTGAGATTCATGTTATATTTCCTCAAAATCCCGAACGTTTCCTGCAAATGGGCCAAATGGTCCTCTGCGCGTAAGGACTTAACTAGCATGTCATCAATATAGACTTCCATTGGCTTACTTATTTGTTCTTTGAACATCTTATTTACTAGGAGTTGGTAGGTAGCTCCTATATTTTTTAGCACGAAGGGCATTACATTATAACAATATGTTCCATACTTGGTGATAAATGAAGTCTTTTCCTGGTCTTCCAGGTTCATTTGAATTTGGTTGTACCCAGAATAGGCATCGAGAAATGTAAGGATCTCGTGGCCAGCCATGGCATCGATCATGCGATCGATGTTAGGCAGTGGAAAAGAATCTTTAGGGCATGCCTTGTTTAAATCCTTATAATCTACATACATTCTAAGTATGTTCCCTTTTTAGGGACTACGACTACATTGGCTAACCATTCGGGATATTTCACCTCCCGAATGGACCCTATTTTGAAAAGTTTAGTTACCTAGTCCTTTATGAATGTGGGCTTTACCTAGAACTGGGGTTTTCTCTTTTGCTTCACCGGTTTGAACCTAGGGTCCAAGCTTAGCCGATGCATTGTTATCTCCGGTGGGATCCCTGTCATGTCTAAATGGGACCAAGCAAAATAATCCATATTATCAATAAGAAATTGAATAAGCTTTTTCTTGAGTTCGGGAGTTAATCCCGTTCCCAGGTATACCTTTTGCTCGGGCAGGTACTCGATCAATATAACCTGTTCCAGCTCTTCGACTGTTGATTTGGTGGCATCAGAATCTGTGGGAACAATAAAGGTTCGAGGGGTTATAAAATACTCCTCTTCTTCTTCTTCTATCTCTTGTTTCCCCAATTCGGTCGAGGCTGGTAGTTGTGATTGCTATTTGGATTCCTGTTTATCTTTGATGCTCGATCTTTCTGAAGTTGATAATGTAGATACCAATGTTATATCATCGATCGCAAACATTTCCTTTGCAGCATGCTGCTCCTCGTATACTGTTTTTACACCGTCCGACATCGGGAATTTCATTATTTGTGGAGAGTCTAAGGGATCGCCCTCATATTATGGATCCAAGGCCTTCCGAGTAGGGCATTGTACCTCATGTCGCACTCGATCACGTGGAACTTGGTATCTTAAATAGCTCCATCCACGTTCACCGGTAGGATAATCTCCCCTTTAGTCGTTTCACTGGCCATATTGAATTCATTCAAGACTCGGGCTGCAGGCACGATTTGATATCTAGGCCGAGCTGGTCCACGACCCTAGATCGGATGATGTTCGCCGGGCTACCTAGATCTAAAACACACTTAACTTGAACTTTATTTAATAAGATAGAAATTACCAGAGTGTCGTTTTGGGGATGAGAAATGCCTTCTACTTCTTCGTCGTTGAATGATAAGGAGCCCTTGGGCACATAATCCCGGGTCCATTTTTCCCTAGTAATTGATACCTTAGTGCATTTGAATATGGGTCCCTGTGGAATGTCGACCCCACCGACAATCATATGAATGACATGATGGGGTTCCTCCTGTTCGTTTTTCCTATTGGCGTCCCTTTCTATGAAATGATTCTTGGCTCGATTGCTGAGGAACTCTCGAAGGTAGCCCTCATTGAATAGATGGGCTACCTCCTCCTTTAATTGCCTGCAATCCTCGGTCTTGTGATCATGCGTTCCATGATACTTGCACATCAAATTTGGGTTTCTTTGGCAAGGATCGATCTGTATGGGTCTGGGCCACCTAGTATCTTTGATCCTTCCGATTGCCGATACAATTCCCGATGAGTTGATGCTAAAGTTATATTCCGATAACCGAGGTACATATATGGGATTGGCATGCTTATCAAAACCAATTTTGCTCATAAGTCCCCGAGAATTTTATTCTCGATCACTTCTTCGATCATTCCGGGCGCAATTGCATCCTGAACCATTGTTCCTTTGATTTGTGGTATATGGTTGATATTGTTCTCTGTTCGACCTTGGCTACCTATTGATGTCCCTTGGGGTTTTAACTGCTGACCTATTTGGATGTACTAAACCAGAAGGGGCTCTTAATTGGTCGTCCTCGACCCTGATCTTCGATTGATATCGACTGTGCACATCTGCCCAAGTTACAGCTGGATACTCGACCAAATTTTGTTTCACCTGTAGTGATGCTATTGAACTACACTCATTCAACCCTTGGGTGAAATCTTGAATGGCCCAATCATATGTGACCGGTGGCAACTTCATGCGTTCTATTTGAAATTGTGATACGAACTTCCTCAGCATTTCGTTATCCCTTTGTCTTATCTTGAAAACGTCTGATTTTCTTGTTGCGAACTTTATGTCCCCAGTGTGTGGCTTCACGAAAGAATCTGCTAACATGGCAAATGAGTCGATTGAATTTGGTGGCAGGTTGTGATACCAAATCATTGCTCCCTTTGATAAAGTTTTCCCAAATTCTTTCAACAAAATGGACTCGATATCATCATCTTCTAAGTCATTTTTCTTTATTCCGCACATGTACGAAGTGATGTGTTTATTAGGATCGGTGGTCACGTTGTATTTAGGTATATCTGGCATATGTAACTTCTTAGGAATGGGCTTCGGAGCCGCACTCTGAGGAAAAGGCCTCTGCACGAACTTTTTTGAATCTAAACCCTTTAGGATCGGGAGTTCCCCCAGTATCTGATCAACTCGGGAGTCGAATTTTTTCACTTTTTTGTCATTATCTTCAATTTTCTTCTCTCCCGACTCATTTCTTTTGGTGAGCACCTCAAGCATTTTCATTATTGCAGGATTAGTTCTTGATTGATTACCATTCGACCTTTCTGGCACTGGCTCGGTACGACGAGTGATTTCCGGCTCGGCCCCACTTGGAGTCCTATGTTGATTTTGCAATTGAGCGATAGTGGCCTGCCGAGCCTGTAGCATCTCGAATATCACTTGGAGACTGACTCCTCCATCTCCTCTGCCCTGTGTACCTTGACCATCAAATCGGCCTTCCTTGCGTACTCCCATCGGGATCCACGCCTAGATTCGCATTTAGAGCAACGTGTGAACTGATATCGACTGGATCAGCAACCGGTGCTCCCTCGAGATTAGCCGGTGGCACCCAGGCTCCTAGAGCAATTACATTTTCATTTTCCCCGTGAAATCCGAGACCATCATCACCATGTACGAGTGCGTTTTGTGAGTTTGACATGTTTAACCTGAGAGCAAAAATACTGGACAAGAACAAGTGAAATAACATGTGTTATCAGAATCAGCACTGAAACAATCACTATTATCCTTAGGCCCACAGTGGGCGCCAAACTGTTTACCCTAAACTCCGAGTAACAATTAAACTTATATTGTGGTTTTAAGGATATGTAATTTAATCCAATATCAATTGATAAACAAGGAATTAAATAGATAAATTAGAGAATAAAATAAATCAAACCAGTATGCAAGCCAAATCTCGACCTCGACCTTTGATAGTCTCGATGTGTGATAATAGGAATAGCGAATTATAAAATAACTTTAATGAACAGTAAGAAAAATAGCAAGAAAGTAATGAGCGTATATTTTCTTATCAGTGAACAATAATCCTTACAAATGAATGTGATCTCATTTATATAATAGAGGAATCCTAAATAAGGTATAGTTCTCATTATAGCAGGAAATCATATTAACATCTAATTAACCGCTATAGATTGATGCATTCCGAGATTCACACTACGATCCTCGACTAATCACGAATATCTTGCCTTTTCCGTTATCAGGCTATGCCGATGCCACTTGAGGTCTGCCTCTTTCTGATTGCAATCTATGTCTACCTCGATCCAGACTCGCCATTCCAGCTCTTCGACACGATGTTACTACCCCGACCAAAGAGTGAAATTGTCTACCGTAGACACAATTCCTAAAACTTGATGATTCATATTTTTATACTTGCAGTTGTTGTTTGCCCTGTAATTATAAGTTTTAACAAATACTCCATGATTTCTTCATCATAAATCAGGAGTGTTCTTCATTAAAGTTCCTCTTCAGAATCAAACTATTTTTGGACTATAGGTCATGGCTATATGGATGCACTACTATTTTTCAGCATGGCTAATCATAAACTCATTTGACTTTCATTATCATGCCCAACTTGTCCATTTAAGCTGGACTACCAAATTTTAACGGATCAAGCTAAATCCTAAATTCAAGATACTACAAGACAACTCTTAAAATTCTAGGAGTTTATTAGGGTTGCTTGGAGGCTACTCTACGGAAACACTATCTTGGTGGCTACTCTACCCTAACCCTAAGTCATTCATATATAAATAATTACGCATTCCCTTGACAAGGGCATCTCAATAATAGAGATCATCTCGAAAATTCCATAAACTCACTGGATATTCACAAAAAGATCTAGAAGTGGCTGGATAATTCTTGATAAACAAATACTTCAAGAAGATCCACAACATACTTCATGGATATCAAATAAATCCATGAAAGCCTGCATCATCCTACATTCGAGAAATACAATGCCCTTGAATCACAGAGATAATCAGGAGAGAAGAATCAAGGGAACAAACAGAATTGTACCTGCATCATTTCATCAATAAAATTACGCTTCTTCATATTTATATTATGGTTGCAATTTATTTTTGTATCACAAATAATTTGTTGAAAACAAATTCTGGCATGACCGGTAAAACGGATTAAGTCAGTAAAGTTGTCCTCAAATCCACTTGCAGGGTTTGTGGCGCAAAATTGTTTGCAGAATGTGACACTCCCTACAAAGTGAACAGATGAAGGTTTTGATCCTAACGCGTACAGACTATTTGCGAAAGCTGGATACAATCCTAATGAGCCGTCAAAGTTAGGGAAGCTACCTTCAGAAGCTACAACGAGACAACCACATGAAGGTTTGGGATACAAGCAACAGTCACCAGTGCGCATCTCTATAAGAAGGGCGAGCAACAATTATATCACTGTAGAAGATGAATCAGCCGCTTCTAACAAGCCTTTTATCTTTGATCGACTTGGAAAATCACCTATGAGGACCTCCGTGTTTGAAAGATTGGGTCCATTAAAGAAGGGGAACAAGTTCCAGAGAAATTTTCAAAGCATAAGAACACCCGCTTTGCCCAAAATCCAGAAGATCTCTAAGGATTTCCAAAGTTTGGTTCCTTCTAGAATGAGGTGACAAACAAAACTTGTGGTTTCATGTAAAGTAGTACTGCAGGTAAATCCATATACTGTGGTCTACACTAATGAACGTGATGAAGATGAAGAAAGTGTGGGTTCTTCGTATCATGTTACTGTACAAGGCGAGAATGGTGTTCCATCTTCAATGGAGGATAATGCAGAATTGGAGGATGTTTCACCGTGTTATCACATATCCTTCAATGATGGGGACCCTCAAGAAGAAGATGCGAAAGATGCTCCACATGAACTTGAAAAAGGAGTGAAGACGACAGTTGATGCCTTAAAAGAAGTTAACATTGGCACCGATGAAGAACCAAGACCCACCTACCTAAGTGCTTTACTAGAAGTTGATGAAGAGAGCACTTATATTGAGTTACTCAAAGAGTTCAGGGATGTCATTGCTTGGAGTTACAAAGAGATGCCTAGCTTGGACCCGAAAGTAGCAGTCTATCACATTGCAGTCAAAAATGGCGCTCACCCTATTAAACAAGCTCAAAGGCGCTTTAGGCCGGACTTGGTTCCCTTGATTGAAACTGAAGTTAACAAAATCATCGAAGCTGGCTTTATTCGTGAAGTTAAATACCCAACATGGGTTTCAAGTATTGTCCCTGTAAGGAAAACAAATGGCCAGAGTCGAGTGTGCATTGACTTTAGGGATCTTAACAATGTGTGTCCAAAAGATGAGTTCTCGCTTCCCATTCCAGAACTGATGATCAATGCTACTACTGGGTACGAGGCAATGTCATTTATGGACGGTTCATCAGGCTATAACCAAATTCGCATGGCTCCTAAAGATGAAGAGCTTACTATATTCCGTACCCCCAAAGGTATTTATTGCTACAAGGTAATGCCTTATGGCTTGAAGAACGCTGGTGCTACTTACCAAAGAGCTATACAGAATATCTTTGATGACCTTCTCCATAAGAATGTCGAATGCTATGTTGATGACTTGGTGGTAAAATCAAGAAAGAAAAGTGACCACTTAAAAGACTTGAGAATGGTGTTCATTTTTGGCAGATAGTAACTTGCACTTGATTAGGCAGGGTTAACGACGAAGTTAAGGTAGCTAAAGCATCAGCCTTCTTATTTTCTTTCCCTGTCACATGCTAAATAGTCACATCACCAAGCCACCCCGTTAGTTTTTAGCGTAATCATGATATGGGCGTAGTTCAGGCTTCTTGACCTTGTAACTACCTAAAAGCTGATTGACCACTAACTGAGAGTCACCAAAGTCTTGCAATTGCAACCGCTTCATTTAGACAGCCATTTCGAGCCCAAGTATTAGTGCTTGATACTCAACAATGTTTTTAGAGCAGAGTTGAATCAACATAAAAGAGTAGGGCAAAACTTCACCTTGAGAAGTGACAAATACTACACCAGCACCAGCCCATCGGGATGTGCAGCACCATCGAAGTACATCTTCCATAGAGGATGAACTTCAATGACTATGGTGTCCACATCAGATAGTTCGTCAGTTAGATCCCAATAATTAGGTATAGGGTGATCTGCCAAGAAGTCCGCTAACGCTTGTCCTTTTATAGCCTTTTGTAGGATGTACACGATTTCAAATTGTTGAAACTGGAAGTACCACCTTGCTAGTCGATAACTAAGGACAGGTTTTGACATCACGAACTTGATGGGATTCGCTCTAGAAACCAAATGAATGACATGAGCTTGAAAGTAGTGCTTCAACTTTTAGATTGAGAAGACTAGAGCCAAACATAACTTTTCAATTGGAATTTGGTGTCATCATCCTGCTCAAGTAGTAAAAGGAGTTTTCTTTCCCTTCACTATTTTCTTGGGCCAACAGTGCTCCAACAGACCTTTCTTGTGCTGAAATGTATAGTATCAACAGCTTTCCAAGTATAGAGGCTGCCAAAACCGGAGGCTTCATCAAGTATGATTTAATGCTCTCAAAGGCATTGCTACATGCTTGGTCCCATTTGAAAGGGACTCCTTTCTTCATAAGGTGACTGAATGGTTGGCACCTCCCAGCTAGGTTTGAGATGAATCTCCTAAGGTATGCTAGCTTTCCTTGCAGATTTTTCAATTCATGAATATTGCGCGGTTCAGGCATTTTCAAGATTGTATCTACTTTGGCTTGATCTATTTCAATCATTCGATGTCGGATAATGAAACCCAGGAACTTTCCGGAGGTAAATCCAAAGGCACATTTTAATGGATTCATCCTAAGTTGTTATCTCCGAACCACCGCCAAATGAGGCTAAAGGTGAAGAAAATGAACTCAAACATCTTGTCGTGGTTTCTGAAGTTGAGAAAGAAGAATGGCGACACCCATTATCAACTACTTATGCTATGGGATACTTCCAAAAATCCAAGGAGTAGGACGGAAATCCGCCATCGTGCACCTCGCTTCCTTTACTACAAAGATACCCTATATAGAAGATCATTTGAGGGAGTACTCCTGTGATGCTTAGGGGAAGATGAAGCACTCTAAGCTTTGAAAGAAGCGCATTCTGGGGTATGTGAGTCACATCAGTATAAACCAAAGCTCCATTTCCATATAAAAAGGATGTGATATTATTGGCCAACGTTGGTAAAAGATTACTTGGACTACGCTCGAAGATGCAAGGCTTGTCAATTCCATACGAACTTTATTCATCAACCTTCTGAAGGGTTGCACCCGATTATTGCATCCCGGCTATTTGTCGCTTGGGGATTGGATGTTGTTGGACCACTGCCAAAGTCCTCTGGTGGGCACCTATACATCTTGGCTACAACTGACAACTTCTCACAATGGGCTGAAGTTGTTGCTCTTAAGGAAGTAAAGAAGGAAAATGTTGCAAGTTTAATTCGAGTAAACATTATTTATCACTTTTGTATTCCTCGTTACATAATAACGGATAATGGAAAGCCATTCGATAATTGGTTGATGAACAAGATTTGTGATCTCTTTGGCTTCAAGCAACGTAACTCTTCGATGTACAATGTTGCCGCAAATGGTCTAGCTGAGGCATTCAACAAAACTCTATGCAACTTATTAAAGAAAGTTATCTCCAAATCCAAACGAGATTGGAACGACCGTATGGAAGAAGCTCTTTGGGCATATAGGACAACACACTGCACGCCAACACAAGCGATCCCTTATGTACTCATTTATGGAGTTGAAGCCGTCTTTCCACACAAGCGTCAAATACCTTCATTACGATTAGCTATTCAAGAAGGCATCACTGATAAAGAAAATGCTCAACTTCGATTAGTAGAGTTGGAGGCTCTTGATGAGAAAAGGTTGGAAGCTCAATAGAGTCTTGAATGTTATCAGGCTCGATTGTCTCGCACCTTCAATAAAAGAGTTCGCTTAAGATTCTTTCAAGTAGGAGATCAAGTCCTTGTCGTACGAAGACCCATAATTACATCCCATAAACCTGTAGGGAAGTTCACTTCAAAATAGGATGGGCCATATGCCGTACAAGAAGCTTACTCAAGTGTGGCTTACAAGTTGGTTGATGTAGATGGCATGAGAATCGGCCCTATCAATGGCAAGTTTTTGAAGAAGTGTTATCCTTGAAGTTCTTATGCTCTTCAACGTACGAGCCTAAGCTACATCATGATGCTCCTCGATGTACGAGCCTAAACTACAAGTCATGATGCTCCTTGACATACGAGCCTAAACTACATGTTCCTACACTCCTGGCCCACAAGAGTATAAACTGTGTACGGCCCACAAAAAAAGAGTCTGCTGGGGTGAAAACCTCGAAAGAGGCGGCTTAGGCAAAAGTTAGAACATAAAATAACAAATAAAAAAATTCTACCCATTTTGAACTACGGTATGACGTGATCCTCTTCACTGAGGTACGTAGGCAGCTTAGAGTTCCATTCTGAGTTCAGTCGCATAAGTTCAAAAGATATATAATCCCCCAATCATTGTCCGAGTGAAGTACAATGGAATGTAATCCATTCAATCAACATTTGAAAATCAAGCTGAGATACCATTCTTCTGTTAAACTTTGGATCCCATTTGATTTAAAGGGGGCAAGCCGCTATGGTAAATTGGTGTCTTCAATGAAATGATTAATATCTTTTAGGAGGTTGCCAAGCATTTGCATTGAAGTCCAGGGGATTCGCTATAGCTTCATGTTCGCCAAACCTACAAGTTTTTTTTGGTGTGCCTTTACAACATTTCAAATTCAGTGAAACTTGAACCCAAGATGTTTGGTGAGAATGAAGTTCTTGAATTTCAATTTCTGATAATTACAAAAAAGTCTTACAATCTCAAGGCTTCCACACCAAGATACAAAACTTTTTGGTGAAGTCGCGCTAACTTAGAACTGTCGGCATATTAGAAACCCAAGTCGACTTGGAAATATTATCTGAAACTATCCTTAAGGCATTAAATTATCATTTTGCATATGTTTAATATTTTGAAGTTTAGTTTTCAAGAAATTGATTGGTTCATGATTTCGACATTCCTACATCAAGATACAAAAGTTTTAGTGAAGTTGTGCAAATCTGAAATCGTCACAGTGTCAGATTTCGAACTATTATCTGATTCTATCCTTAAGGAATTAGATCTTGCATTTTGGATAGTCACATATTTGCAAGTTAAGCTTTCAAAAAATCAAACGGTTTGTGATTCTAACTTTCCTACACCAAGATATGATTTTTTTGGTGAGACTGCACAAATCTGAAATTTTCAATGCGGTGAGATCTAAAGTTGGTTTCAAAATTTTATCTGGGTCGATTCTGAAGGTGTTTGATTCTAAGTTTTGGATATTTTTTATATATTAAAGTCTAATTTTCAATAAATCAAACAGTTCGTTATTTGAACTCTCTGACGACAAGATAATGAATCTTTCCTTACGAGTGCGTAAAGCTGAAAATTATGCGACCAAGATAAATGTCGAAAAGAAGCAATCTTATTCAAGATAAAATAAATATCCACTAGGTCAATCTAATATAAAGATAAAATGGGATATAATGCTATTGACCTAATCTAAACAAAACTTGTAGTTGATTAATTCTTGACAGCTAGTCTCCAGATTCTTCTTCTTCGCCTCCAAATTAGCCGAATCATCAACAGTCAGCAAATTTACGTTGTCATATGAAGAGAACTCAGTCTCGGCAGCTGAAATTTTTGCCTGAATCTCTTCAACCTCCTTTTGAGTTGCTTCTATAACACCTTCGAGGTTCTCTCTCTCGAAGGAAACTTTCTTGAATTTCTCACTTGCTTCAAGTTTGAACAACTCAAGTCGCTCTTTAGCTTAAGAAATTAGCTCTAGCTTCTCATATTCATTCGTCTTATAAGCCATATTGGATCACTCTTGGTCATATGACGCGGCAAGCTCAAAAAGAGAATCCAGTAAACTCTCTAGTGGAGAAAGATCCAAAATATTCTTCTTCTTCATATCCTCAAAAATCTCAATAATTTGCTCCCTATAAGATGAGAGCAATTCTGCACGAGTTTTGGAGAGTCTATTGCAAATGCCCCCTAGCACTGGGCGTGCCAGAATTTGTTTGCAACAAATTATTTGTGATACAAACATAAATTGCAACCACAATATAAATATGAAGAAGCATAATTTCATTGATGAAATGATGCAAGTACAATTCTATTTGTTCCCTTGATTCTTCTCTCTTGATTATTTGAGGGTTAAAGTAATTTATTTCTCGAACGTAGTATAATGCGGGCTTTTATGGATTTATTTGATATCCATGAAGTATGTTGTGGATCTTCTTGAAGTATTTGTTTATCAAGAATTATCTGGCCACTTCTTGATCTTTTTGTGAATATCCCGTGAGTTTATGGGATTTTTGAGATGCCCTTGTTAAGGGAATGCGTAATTATTTATATATGAATGACTTAGGGTTAGGGTAGAGTAGCCACCAAGATAGTGTTTCCGTAGAGTAGCCTCCAAGCAACCCTAATAAACTCCTAGAATTTTAAGAGTCGTCTTGTAGTATCTTCAATTTAGGATTTAGCTTGATCTGTTAAAAGTTTTCGATGTCTACACCATTTATTTCCAATTGGCTTCTTACCACGATAAAGGGGTACAATGTCCCAAGTTGCATTAGCCTCAAAGGCCTCAAATTCTTTCAACATTGCTTCCTGCCAGGCAGGGTGCATTGATGCTTGCTGATAAGTTTTTGGTTCATGAACATTATCTAAAGCCTTTAGGAAACCCTGATTAGATGAACTTAGACTACTGAAACAAACAGACTTTGGAAAAATAGGAATAGAAGTCAAAGTGATAGGCAAAGAAGAAGAAGCATAACTACATACATAATCCTTTAAGTAAGAGGGTTGGTGATGCTGCCTAAAAGGATATTTGGGAGGAATGCCATGTACATGAATGGAAGGAGAAGTAGGAAAGTCAGGTGCAGGACTTGGAGAAGAAAAAAGTATAGGGGAGAGATCAGGTGTACAGGAAGAGAAGGACTGTGAAGAAGGAGATGGTGCAGAAACAGTCTGGTAAGAGGAAGAAGTGTTTTGGTGGAAAAGAGTATTAGGTGTGAGATTAGTAGAAACAGGAAGGTCAAAGACAAAAGAATTAGGAAGATTAGGGATCAGGGTCTTAGGATAAGAGGACTTAGAATAAGGAAAGATATTTTCATGGAAAACAACATCTCTAGAACTGAAGATCTTCTTGTCAGAAAGTTGCATCAGCTTGTATGCCTTTTTGCCAGGAGGATAACCAAGAAAAATACAAGGTGTAGATTTGGGAGAAAATTTGTCTCTTAGAGGTTTAGGCACCACGACATAACATAAGCAACCAAAACACTTCAAATGACTATATGAAGGTTGGACTCGATGCAAAAATTCAAATGGGGTTTTCCAAGATAATATAAAACTAGGAAATCTGTTTATTAAGTAGGTAGGTGTGAGTATGCAATTTCCCCAAAAATGAAGTGGTAGTTTGGATTGGTATAAGAGTGGCCTAGTAGTCTCTAGGAGGTATTTGTGTTTTCTCTAGACTACACCATTTTGTTGAGGTGTATATGGACAAGAGGTCCGGTGTAAAACTCCTTTGGATTGAAAATATTGGGTGGCTTCAAGGCTGGCACCAAGTTCTAGCATTATCTGTTATAATGGTTTTAATTTTGAGGTTGAATTGAGTCTCAACCATTGAAAAGAATGCTTTTAAAATAGAAAGTGCATTTTCTTTATTGTTTAGAAGATGGGTCCAGGTACCTTTACTATAATCATCAACTAGGGTTAAATAATATTTGTAGTTTCTATAGGTAGGGGAGTTATAAGGACCCCATATATCCATATGAACAAGATCAAAAATATGTGAAGCATGTGAATGACTATTTGGAAAAAGGGATCTTTGTTGTCCAGCAAGTGGGCATACATCATAAATGAAAGGTTGTCTATCACAAAGATGGAACATTGATAAAAGTGATTTTCTGTAATTTTGAAAAAGGAAGGTGTTCTAGTCTATTGTACCACAAAATGTGAGACTTATTCACAATGACATTATTTAAATGAACTGAGAGTGGAAAGAAAACAGTAGAACAAACAAACTATGAATCTATGGAACTGAGAGTGTTGGAGTTGAGCAAGTAGAGCCCTTTAGCCATTTTACCAAGTCTCAATAGTTATTCAGAGAAGGGCCCTGTAGGAAACATGTATTTGAAGAGAAAGTTAAGAGCAAAGATGTGTCAAAAGTAAGTTTGCATACAGAAATGAGATTATACTTAAATGTTGGTAAGTGTAGTACTTTGGATAGGGTGACAAATGAATTAATCTGAACTGTATCAGTAGAAGTAACTTTAACTTTGTATCCATTAGGCAAGTGACAAGAATAGGAATTGGTAAGTCAACGACATTAGTAAGCAAAGTTTTATTATAGGTAATATGGTCTGTTGCTCCAGAGTCTATAATCCAAGAATCTGAATTCAAATGAGACTTAGAACATGAACAAGAACCACAACTCATATGATGAAAACAAACAAGTATACCTGCGAAATTTGCGGAGGCAGTAGGGAACTGAGTCTGGCATTCATCAACAACTTGCACATTTTGAAGGATGTTCATCAACTGCTTGTACTAATCTGTAGTTACGGTGGTGGATGTACTGGAACTCTTAGAGGCATTGTCAGCTTTAGTCTCATGATTCGAGTATGAAGTGGCAACAACTCTGATATTTTTATTGCCAAACTTGAAGTTTTGGGGATAACCATGTAGTTTGTAGCACTGTTCTATCACATGTCCATTCAATTTGTAATACCTACAGAATAACTTCCTAGGATCTGGAACCCCTTTATATCATAACTCACCTTTGATTTTGATTCTAGCCGGTGAAATTGTATCTTTAGGACTGAGGATTGTAAGTGGTTTCTGAATTGGTGAAAGAGCGATTAGAGTTGTTTAAAGAGGGTTTAGGATTGTAATTAGATCCAACAGAGAAAGAGGTTGAGTTAGATTGAAACACACTCAAATTCTGAATACCTCTTTGTTTTTCATCTTGGATAACCAAAGAATAACTTTGCTCACATCAGGCAGTGGCTTCATCATTAAGATGTTTCCTCTAGCATTATTGAAGAGTTAATTTAAGCCCATTAAAATTGCATTAACTTCAAGTTCTGGTCCATCTTTATCATCTTATGCTTACCCCTGTAATTGCATTCACACACAGTAAGATTCAGTGTTTAAAGACTCCATCTCATCCCAAAGTCTCTTAACTTTGTTGAAATAGCCACTCACATCAGAAGAACCCTAGGAAACTGAACTCATATCCTTCTGAACTTCATACAAACGAGCACCATTGGATTGGCCATAACGTTGGTTAAAATCATCCCAAAGTCCTTTGACAGTTTTGGAATATATGATACTTTGAGAATTGTCTGGATCTAAGTAATTGAGAATCCAACTAATCGCAATATGATTACACTGTTCCCATTGGTAGAAGAGTGGAAAGTCAGTAGGAGGTCGAGTATAACTACCATTGATAAAACCTATTTTCTTCTTCGCAAAAAGTGCGATAATAATTCCCCTCCTCCAAGCACCAAAACATGTCCTATTAAACTATTTAGCAACTAACATAACCCCGGGATTATTAGAGAGATGCAAATAGAAAGGATGAGAAGGGGGAAAACAGGTTCATCTTCAAATAGCAGAGATTGATTATGGTTAGGCTGTTCATCGTGGTCACTTACATCACCCATTGTAAATCAACAATATGAGACACAACTAATTGAAGAAATCAAACAACTATACTGCTCAACCAAAAGGATTTCTGGAAAAAATATTACCAATTCACAAGGAAGATTCAATAAAAAGTGAAGTGTTGATCGGAATTTGCCATGAAATGTCTTCGTTAAAGTTTCAGAAACACCAAAAATTCTTTAATTCAGCCTTCGATATGCTCGTACAGGAAGCGGAGAAGGGTAATTCAATCGACTCTCCAACTATAACCAGATTATGAGCTGAAATTGATAGAAACCGAAACTAGAACAGAATGAAGATGAGCTTAGGGTTTCGTCCAACCGCAAACAACACATAATGAGTAGAAATAACCATGAAACTCAAACGCATAGACAGAAACTAGGTGATTTTCATTTGCTATGATATCATGTTAGAATATAAAGGATTCGAAAATCAACACAGGAGAAAATTCTGAGAAGAATTGTCTCACACAAAGAGAGAGAATTGATTTCAGCAAAATGATCGTAGTGCTTCCTCTGGAAGCTTCTATTACTTATATAAGGTCCAAAATGTTTGACCGACCCGGAACCCACTATAAATGAAAAGAACTGGTATAAAAATAATACAGACCTAGCTACAGCCCGATACAAATAATTAAGTCCAAATCAATCAAAGCCCAAATACAAGTAAAACTGGTAAAAATAGTACGGAGCTAGCCAGTTTTTGGACTGGTCATTCAAAAATAGCTAGCGTTTGCAAAGTCATTAAAAAATAGCCATTATTTACTGTAATAGGGACTGGTCCAGCATAATATACTGGAGGTCGGTGCACCTGTATGTGAATTTCCAGCATATTATGCTGAAACTCCAACACGCGGAAAGTTCCAGCATAATATACTGGAGATTGGGACACATGTGTATGAACTTCCAGTATATTATGCTGGACCGGTATATTATACTAGAACTCCAGTATATTATACTAGAACTCCAGTATATTATACTAGAACTCCAGTATATTATACTAGAACTCCAGTATACTTATGCTAGAACTTCATTATAATATACTGGAGTATTTTGCGGAGTGTTTTCGTTCAGATTTATCTTTACATGAAAAGTGGCTAAATTTCAATTACTTTTGAAATTGTGACTATTTTTGAATGATCACTTGTAAATTTGGCTATTTTTGAATTTCTCCCAAAATATAGCTGACTAATTCTAACACCTCTACTGACTCATCTTATGTTAGTCGTCTTCCCAGCTCAGTAATTGCAACCTTCAGTATGCGAGAAACTAGTGACCCTTCAATTTGCCCCTAAGATAGCAAACAAAAAAAATGAAGGTAATATAAGAAAAAAGTAGAAAAATGAAAATGATAACTTCAAAGAAAAACTAAAGATGCAAATGTTGTGTGTTGTTTAATAATAAGACATGGAACAGTTTGCTTGTTAGATACTTTTAAGATAGACTTAACTTGAGCACGTTATATAAAATGAAAAATACGTGCGCGTGTGATGCATCAAAATTAGAATCAGTTGTAAGTGGTAAAGATCTGTGGCAGCAGTGTAAACTGATGTACCTTAACTAACAAAACGATGGTAAAGAAGCTTCCCTTGGGCTTTCCTGCTAATGTGGGCCTCAGAACCAAGATTCAAGCAGCGCATTTGCTGCCATTTTAAACAACTGCTCATCGGATAAGATTTCAGTAAGCTAGGAATAGCCTCTGTTTTTTCTCTCAACCCCTGTTACATTAGTTTGAATAAGAATTTTTCTTTGATTTGATCATTGATTGATAACAAATTGATCCATTAAACCAACGTGTATGCATGTGTGTACACATACATAAACACAGCCTTTCTATTAAATATGTATTTCAACCACGATATTATCTCCTTAAAATTTTCGATAAAGCTGCCTCCGGAGTTAGAGGTGAATCCAAAATTTGAGGTTTATGAGTTTCTGTAACTACATTAAATTAATATGTAATAATTAGATTTACGCTAAAATATTTATTGGATATTTAGTAAATTTCTTTAATATTTACATAATAGAGTTTAGACAAATTATTGAGATTCATAGGTTACAATTTGAATGCGCCACTGCCTCTGATTCTGAGGCATAGGTTGGATATAGGATACGTTTAAGTTTAAGTTTCAATGATGACAATATTATCTTGTGTTATATTTTCAGGATAAATAAAAAGGAAAGAATGAAGTTGCTTAGCAAGATTGCTACTGAATTCAAAATAAGGGAAGAATGAGGAATCAGTTACTGCATTAATGATCAATCAAGAAGCAGATTGACTCGTCCTCAATCAAGGAAAGAATGAAGATTCAGATACATCATTAATAATTAATCAAGAAGCAGATTGACTCAATCAAGGGAACTCAGATTACCAATCATGGTCACTCCAGTTTCGAAGACCATGCTTACAAATTAATCTCTCCTTGAATTCGGCTGTGACAAGGAAGATCACATTCGAATTTGGGCCAGTCAAAGAGCAAGATTCAAAGAGGCACCTCTTGGTTAAATCCTTTAATTAAAGATCTTGTGCCTCCAATTTCAAAAAGGACTCAACAGCTCTTTTCTCTTGTATAAGAAGGTTGCTCTCTCAAAAAGAAGATCACGCAATTACAAAAAGTATATTCCAAATCTGTCTACTTCTAGTTCAAACACTGTAATTCTGAGTTATCAGTATCTCAAAAGATAGAGAGATCTAGAGTACAAAAGAAAGTTGTGTCAACTGATTAGAACTCAAGTGTTGATTCTGTATGTTGGTGGTAAGCACAAAAATCATCAATTTTGTAACTTTATTCAAAGATCTTAAGGGAACCCTTGTGACCCAAGGGAAACTGGATGTAAGTACCACAACGGTATTGAACCAGTATAAATTGTGTGTGTCTTACTATTGCTCTTTACTGCTTTTACTCTTTCCGTCTTGTGGTTAGTCAACTAATACTTATATTAATCGACCAAATTTTAACTAGGCAACAATTCAACCTCTCCCCCTCTTGTACTTTCAATTGGTATCAGAGCAAGGCTCACAATATGTGCTTTACCGCTAGTGAGAAAAAGATCAATGGGATCTAACATTGTTATCGGTGCTCTCTTTCAAGAAGGAACCTCTCAGGTTCGACCTCCTTACTTCAATGGTCAGCATTTTTCTCATTAGAAAGTTTGCATGGAAACATATACCATGTCATATGATATCAGAGTATGGCCTGTGATAAAAAGGGAAATCTTCCAATTCCTCCCATGAAGGATGCAAATGGTGAAGTCATCACATCAACTGATCCTCTGGATTTGGACGATTACACTGATGAACAAGCTGCAGTTATCACTGTAAATGCAAAAGCAAAATATCTATTGTTCAACGCTATCAATGGAGAAGAATATGAAAAAATATCAAGTTATGAGACTGCAAAAAAAAGTGAGATAAACTGGAAGTCACTTATGAAGGAACCAACAAAGTGAAAGAGACTAGAATAAATCTCCTGGTTAAGGAATATGAATTATTTCAAATGTAGGATGGAGAATGTGTTGAAGAAATATTTTTCAGATTCAGCAAAATCCTTGGAGACCTCAAATCATTTGGAAGACCTATTAAAAGTGGCGAATATGTTAGAAAGATCCTCAGAAGTCTACCTACAATCTGGCAACCAAAAGTTATCGCTTTAGAATGTCAAGATCTGGACAAAATCTCCTATGATAAACTCAGAGGTGACTTAATTGCTTTTGAGAAAACTCATCTTGACAGACAAATTCAAGATAAAAAGAAAATTGTTGCTTTCAAGGCAAATATGGCTGAACCTGAAAATGAAGATAAAGTAGAAGGGGGAGAACAAGATGAACACATTGCAATGCTCTCGCAAGTTGTGACCAACATGATGAGAAGAAACAAAAACTATATAAAAGGTAAGTTTAATTTCAGAAAAAGGAAGGGCGAGCAATGAAACGGATAAAAATGATGGAAAATGTTACGAATGTAGAAAGCTTGGACACGTTCAGGCTGAATGTCCTGAATTAAAAAGGAAGCTTAGCTGAAACGTGCAAAAGAAGAAAGTTTTTGGAGCATGGAGTGATGAGAAGGAATCTGATCATGAGGAAATTGCCAACATGTGCTTTATGGCTCTTAGCGACAATGAAGAATCAGATAAACTTGGACTAATGGCAGACAACAACGATGAAGAAGATGATTCAAGAAGACCTTGTTCACCGTTGGATGAAGGGACTAGTGAGGTACGTACTCCTTTATGTCCAAATTATTATGAACTTCAAGAATTTGTTGATATTGCTCTTGCAGACATAGAAAGAGTAGTTAATGAACTCATAAAAGTCAAGAGAAAAAGAGAAAGAGAAAAAAGTATTGGGCCCTGAAACTAGAAGAATGCGAAATTAAACATGATATACTTCAAGAAGAAGTAAACGAACTCAGGCTTCAATTGAATGGTCTACAAAAAACCTCAAGTTCTAGTTCAGTCAAAACTGATCAGAACGTCCCTGTTAGAAATAAAGTAGCTTGTTCCTTTTATGGTAAAAATGGTCATAGCACTAACAATTGCAGGAATAGAATTAGAGCTGAGAATAATTCTAGAAACTTCAACAGCTCATCTTGCACCTACTGTGGTAAAAGAGGTCATGCCTCAAATTATTGCAGGTTCAAAAACAACAGGAGGTGGATTTGGAGACCAAAATCTTCAAATCAAACTAACTCTCAAAAATCTAACTAGTAAGGACCCAAAGCAGGCTTCGGTACCTAAAAATAAGTAATCTTGTTTTGCAGGAACATCGCAAGAAATCGAAAAGGAAAATGGTATCTCGACAGCGCGTGTTCTAGACATATGACGGGTGACAAACAATTGTTCAAATCAGTCACCAAGCTAGATGGAGGAATAGTTACTTTTGGTGACAAATTCAAAGGAAATGTTATTGGTGATAGAAAGGTTCCTTTAAGCTCTACATGTGATGTGGATGAAGTTTACTTAGTAGATGAACTCGGGTACAATCTTCTCAGCATCAGTCAACTATGTGCCAATGATTATGAGGTCGTTTTAAGAAACATGGTTGGTTCATAGAAGACGAATCAGGTAACATCATTTTCTCTGATAATAGGGGCAGAATGTCTATTCTATCAAAAACTTAGAAAATATTGGGGATCAAATTTGTCTTTATTCTATAGTTAAAGATCCTGGATTTGGCATAGGAAACTTGGGCATGCAAGCATGCACACCATTCAAAAACTTTCAAAACATGACCTTGTCGTTGGTTTTCCAAAACTGGATTTTTCAAAAGATCATATCTGTAATGCATGTCAATTAGGAAAACAAACTCGATCCTCTTTCAAAGTTAAAAATATTGTTTCAACTCTAAACCTCTTCAACTACTGCATATGGATTTATTTGGCTCCACTAGAACTGCTAGTATTGGAGGTAAGAAATATACTTTTGTTATTGTAGATGATTTCTCTATATTTTCATGGGTTATATTTCTTAGTCATAAAGATAATGCCTTAAAGAATTTTGAAGTTTTTTGTAAGAAGGTTCAACGTGAGAAGGGTTACTATATCTCTGTCATCAAGAGTGATCATGGAGGAGAGTTGGAAAGTAGAGCATTTGAAATTTTTTGCAATGATCAAGGAATCTCCCATAATTTCTCTTCACCTAGATCTCCTCAGCAGAATGGTATAGTAGAGCGGAAAAACAGAACCTTGCAGGAAATGGCAAGAACCATGATAGTGGAAAAATCTTTACCTCATTATTTCTGGGCAGAAGTTGTAAGTAGAGCATGTCATATTATTAACAGATGTCTCATTCGTCCTATTCTAAAAAAGACTCCATATGAACTATGGAATGGTAAGAAACCAAACATCAACTACTTTCACCCTTTCGGATGCAAATTCTTTGTTCATAATAATGGTAAGGAGGGTAAGTTTGATCCAAAGAGTGATGAAGGTATATTTCTTGGTTACTCTCCCTCAAGTAGAGCTTACAGAGTTTATAATAAGAGACCTTATGCATTGAAGAATCTATTCATGTTGTTTTTATTGATACCAACCCTCGCCCAAGGAATGAACATGTTCCTGAAGATGAGGAAATTTTGTGTGCTCCAAAATCTGTTATTGTAGGTAAAGATCATCAAAGTGAGTCAGCTAATCAACAGACTCAACCAGCTGAAGATCTTTAGAAGATCATGACTTATCTCAACCAGATCAGTCGACTAACATGGAAAAGATCTCTTCAATAAATACTCCAAATGAATGGAGGAACGAACCAGGATACCCTCACAAATTCATTATAGGAGATCCACAGGAAGGAATAACTACAAGAATATCACAAAAGAACAAGTCTTATATAGCTCTCATTTCTCAAATTGAGCCCAAGAAGATTGATGAAGTTGGATCAACGCTATGAAAGAAGAATTAGATCAATTTTAGAAAAACAAAGTCTGGGAATTAGTTCCAAAACCTCAAAACTCCTCTGTTGTTGGGACTAAATAGGTTTTCAGAAATAAATTGGATGAATCTGGCCTAGTCGTTCGAAATAAAGTAAGACTGGTGGCTCAAGGTTACTCTCAACAAGAAGGAATCGACTATGATGAAACCTTGCACCTGTGGCAAGACTTGAATCTATCCGAATTTTAATTGCCTTTGCCGCTCACAAAGGATTCAAACTGTATCAGATGGATGTCAAAAGTTCATTCCTAAATGGTTATATATCTGAAGAAGTATACGTGAAGCAACCTCCTAGGTTTGCAAATGCCACTCTTCCAAACCATGTATACAAGCTGACTAAAGCCCTGTACGGTCTCAAACAAGCTCCGCGAGCATGGTATGAAAGGTTAAGTTCTTTTCTTTTGAATCAAGGTTTCAAATGAGGTAACATAAATACAACTCTTTTTATTAAGCAATCAAATTCTGGTAATATCATTACTCAAATTTACGTTAATGATATTATCTTTGGTAGCCCTAACACTACTCTTTGTGAAGAATTTGCTCTTTCCATGAAAGGTGAATTTGAAATGAGCATGATGGGAGAACTAACCTTCTTCCTTGAACTTCAAATCAAGCAGTCTCCTAAAGGAATTTTCATCAGCCAAACTAAGTACACCATGAAGCTTATCAAAAAGTTTGGAATGGAAAATGCTAAGGCTATTGGCACTCCTATGAGTCCAACTACTATGCTAGATGATGACAGCAATGAAAAATGGTTGATGAAACCATGTATTGAGGAATGATTAGATCTCTACTTTATTTAACTGCTAGTCGACCAGATATTACGTTTAGTTTATGTAAATGTGCTAGATTTCAGTCAGCTCCTAAGGAATCCCATTTGACTGCTATTAAATGCATTATTAGATATTTAATTAGTACTACTAAATTCGGCTTATGGTATGATCATTCTAACAATTTTTCCTTAAGAGGCTTTTCAGATGTTGATTTTGCAGGAGACAAAACTGATAGGAAAAGTACCAGTGGGACATGTCAATTATTGGGAAATGCCTTAGTATCTTGGCACAGCAAGAAACAAAATTATGTTGCTCTTTCAACAATTGAGGTAGAATACCTAGCTGTTGGAAGTTGTTGTAATCAAATTTTATGGATCATGCATCAACTCCTTGACTATGATTTATGTCTTACTGCTACTCTTATTTTTTGCGACAGCACTAGTGCTATATGTCTATCTAAAAATTCAGTGCATCATTCTAGAGCAAAACATATAGAAATTAAACATCATTTTATACGTGATCATGTTGCAAAAGGTAATATTACATTAGAGTTCATTAGCACTGATTCTCAACTTGCTGATATTTTTACTAAACCTCTTTTAGAAGAAAGATTTTGTATCCTTCAAAAGAAGATTGGCATTTTGCCAACTTTGTATACCAATTAATTTTTTAAGTGGTTAAGTTATTTTACACGCTTTCAGTATATTTTATTTTCTTAATTATCCATGTACTAATTAATTTTACTGTGGAAGTGTAATTATTACTTGCAATCATTCAGAACCATCACCTCCATCTGTACTTGACCCTTCCGATAACCAAGACGCCCCTTTACTTATCTCAAATCCTTTGTTAAAAACCTCCCTCTTCCAAATACTCTTCTGCATTCTCTACCAAACCACTGATTTCTCCATGGCCAAAAGAAACCCTTCCTCTACAATCAAACGAAGTCGTAGGTTTCAAAAACCTCTCAATACAGAAGAAATGGTGGATGTAAAATCATCTATTGACTTAGACCTCTCAAGACTGACAATGATAGCAGTGCCTCATCTGAAAATCACCCCATTAGCCAGAAAAAGGCCGAAAAACGACCCATGGAGCAAACCCCCAAAAAGGCTACATGCAAAAAGGGCAAGGTAGAACGCTTGGATTTTGGCCCGGAAGACAAGTTGATCTTCTATGGCCCCAGTGAAAAGGCAAGGTTTGAGTCTTATAAGTCAAAATCCATGACTTATGGACGCTGTGTAAGTCTCACTTTTATGCAAAGTCTTCATTGTGATGTGACTGCAATTTTAATTTTCAGCACCTTTTCCCTCTATTTGACACTTTTGAAAATTCTGTGTATGAAGAACATGTGAGAATATTTTATGCAAATCTATTTATGAATGATAAGGATGACTTAGAATCTATGGTCTTATGTACTAGAATTGTGTTGGACTCCTACCAATTTGAAAAGATTTTTTTTTT
The DNA here is from genome assembly GCF_000715075.1 of Nicotiana tabacum. NCBI lineage: Eukaryota > Viridiplantae > Streptophyta > Magnoliopsida > Solanales > Solanaceae > Nicotiana > Nicotiana tabacum. Next base: position 154,948,873 of record NC_134101.1, on the reverse strand, counting down.
CAAATTTAGTGGGTATGATGTGTTTGTCCAAAATTCTTGGCCCAAAGACTTTGAAGTATCTCTTGAAGAAGCAAAAATTTTCTTCTCTGATAACCCCTAACATTGGCCCCAAAAATCTGAAGTTTGAACACCGTGTTTTGGCCCACATGATTACCACTACTCTACTTCCCAGGTCTGGGTCCCTAAGTTCGTTGTCCACTAGAGATATCTTTGTCCTCCACTGTCTAGTAAACAACAAGTATCTTAATTGATTTGTATGTATTCGTCAATATATGCTAGAGAGTATCAGGGACATTTCCTCTTCTACTGCTTGTTTGCCCTATGGTATTCTTATCTCTCATATTCTGGAAGTTATGAAGGTTGACTTGGCACCCTTTACACCCAAGCACATCTCCAGCACCTATGATAAAATTGCTTTTTCTATGATGGGATACTCATTGGGTGAAAATGGATGGGTTAAGAGGGCCAAGGTTGAAAGTGCTCCAGCTCCGGTTAATGTTTAAGTTGATCAACCAGTTCCTCAGTCGACTACCTCCCAGAGCCTTCAACACATTCAACAACACCTTGATGAAGTCAAGCTGTTGCTGGTGGGAATGAAAGAACAGGTAGATAAAATCAGAGAAGTCACTAAGGAGACATGTTCATACGTAGCAAAGCTACGGCTAGACATAGGGACTACAAGGAGACATGGAACCAGGGCATTAAATTCCATGACTGAAAAGATGGACAAGCTCATCAAGGATGTTGACAACTCTTATGACTCCTTCTGCACCAAAGTGATCAACATCCTCAAATACTTTCTGGGACATCATTAATTATCTCTGGCTGTTTTATGACAAACAACTTATATTTCTTTTGCTCTTTTTGATGGTGGCCTTTAGACAATTATTTTTTGGTCTGTACTAACTTAAGCCTCTGCTGAAGGCTCTACTGCTCTAACCTCTTTTAGTATGTACATTATATTGCTCTGTGTTTCTGTATATTATATTATATTACTCTTTCCTTTTTGATTGATGTCTAAGGGGGAAAAATGTGAGTAAACACTCAGGGGGAGACATGAGCACAACTTTCCAAACATAGAAACAATTCAAAGGAAGCACTAGCTCAGGGGGAGCAACTCCTTAAAATGGAAGTATCTTAATTTTCTTTAAATTTGTTTATTCCTTCTTGATTGTCATCATCAAACAGAGCGTTATTGATAGGTTTAAGTTTAAGTTTCAATGATGATAATATTATCTTATGTTATATTTTCAGGACAAACAAAAAGGAAAGAATGAAGATGCTTAACAAGATTGCTACTGGATTCAAAATAAGGGAAGAATGAAGAATCAATTACTACATTAATGTTCAATCAAGAAGCAGATTGACTCATCCTCAATCAAGGAAAGAATGAAGATGCAGTTACAACATTAATGATCAATCAAGAAGCAGACTCAATCAAGGGAACTCAGATTACCAATCATGGTCACTCCAGTTTCGAAGACCACGCTTACGAATTAATCTCCGTGAATTAAGCTGTGACAAGGAAGGTCACATTCGAATCTGGGCCAGTTAAAGAGCAAGATTCAAAAAGGCACATCTTGGGTCAAATCCCTTAATTAAGATCTTGTGCCTCTAATTTCGAAAAGGACTCAACGGCTCTTTTCTCTTGTATAAGAAGGTTGCTCTCTCAAGAAGAAGATTACGCAACTACAAAAAGTGTATTCCAAATCTGTCTACTTCTTAGTTCAAACACTGGAATTCTGAGTTATCCGTGTCTCAAAAGATAAAGTGATCTAGAGTACAAAAGAAAGTTATGTCAACTGATTAGAACTCAAGTGATGATTCTGTACGTTGGTAGTAAACACAAAAACCATCAATTTTGTAACTTTATTCAAAGATCTTAAGGGAACCCTTGTGACCCAAGGGAAACTAGATGTAAGTACCACAACGGTACCGAACCAGTATAAATCGTGTGTGTCTTACTATTGCTCTTTACTGATTTTACTCTTTCTGTCTCGTGATTAGTCAACTAATACTTATATTGGTCGACTAAATTTTAACTAGGCAACAATTCACCCCCTCCCCCCTCTAGTACTTTCACAGCTTAGTGTGTAGCCACGTGACATGCTCACCAAGTTGCACGTCGGGCATGTATTTTGCATAATAAATAAAAAGGTACAAACATAACTTTAAATGTCACGTGTAACTATATAAAGATAATCATATTCGAAAGTGAGACATCTTAGTGATTTTGTAGATTCTTATTCTTTTGAAAAGCTAGTATATTATTCAACTATCAAATTAACGGAGTTTGATTAAGTGGATCATAAACTCTTTGTTTTGAATCCGCAACATCGTTTTTTAAAAAAAAATATCTATCTGAATCTCGTATTGCTATTAAATTAGCAGTGTCGCATATATATTGCTTAAAACAATGGCAATAGGATTTTATGGACCCAAGATACATCTTGCATCTACACTCAATTCCAGCTATTGGTTGGCCATTTCAAATCTTCAGTGAGTCTCCCGAAAGGCGGAACAAGTTTTCGTGGGCTCCAATGTACGATGAATGGTCATGAAATTAGGGTCTATTTGCGCGCAAATATTGCTTCACTTTTACCAAAATGCGAAGTGTCTTCTCGGAACAAATGCTTGCATTTTAATAATGGTTTCCCTACCAATATAGAGACTTAGGTGAAACAAGCTAGAGTAACTCTTTTTTTCCCTAGACGAAGATAAGTATTATTAACGCTTGTGTTTAGTTGGTATCCTTCTGAAAATAAAATAACAAAAAAGGAATTTGTCCATACATATTATTTCAAAAGTTTGAAATAATATTTGGAATTCGCCTCATCCTTATTTGGTCAGTTGTTTTGGGGAATTTGCCTAGATACTTCTGAGTTCTGTCCGTCAAAACCTTTTTTTATATTTTTGTACAAAGATTGCTCTCTAAAATGTGCATCACCACCGTGTGCATATTAGGGATTACGAGATTATTCGTTCTAGTGCGGTGATGATATTTCCCTTTTTGAGATTAGACGGAGAGAGATGGGTTGGAAAACGAGAGAGATTTAGGGTGTGTTTGGTATAACGAAAAATATTATTCGTGGAAAATATTTTCTTGGAAAACAAGTAATAATTTTATTCATTTTTTGGTGTTTGGTATGCAAATTAGGGAAAATGACTTCTCAAGAGTATTCATAAATAATTTAGATATAATAAACATGAAGCTATAAACTTTCAAACCAACAACCTTCCGAACCCACAAATTTCATAAACTTTCGATCACATAATTTCTAATCCCGTAAACTTCCAATCACATAAACCTCCGAACTCATAACTTCGGAACTTGTAAAATTTTGAACCTTTAAACCGGTAAATAAAAAAACTTAAACTGAAAAATATATTTAAAAAATATTTTTTTCCGGGAGGAGGGGCAGGGGGATGGTGCAGAAAAACGAAATAACAGAAATTTGAAATTAACAAAAAAGTAAATTTTATTTTTGTGCGGGGTGGGGGGCATGTGAGGGGTTGGGGGTGGGTGGTGCCGAAAAATGAAAAAATAGAAATTTGAAATTGCAAAAAAAAAAAAAAAATTAAGGTAAAAAAAATAATTTTTTTTGCGGTGGAGGGTGGGGTGGAGGGGTAGTAGGGTGGGTTGTAACGAAAAAACTGAAATTTGAAAAAAAAAGGCTTTTTTGGAGAGAGGGGGTGGGGTTGGTTGGTGTGGATGGGGAAGATTGAGAAGAAGTTTTGGAAAATGTTTTCCCCTTTTTTTTATAAGGAAAACATTTTCCTCCAATTGGAGGAAAATGAGTCCATAAGGAAAATGTTTTCCAAAATATTTAAGTCAACCAATCATGGGAAAATTGAAAAACATTTTCATACCAAACACACCCTTAAGCCTAATTTGTTTGCACTTAATGGAGGTCTGAATCTTAATCATTCAGATCTCAGACATTAAGTGCTTTTATTTTTAAAGTCTGAATCTTAATTATTCAAATCTTAATCATCAAATGTGTGTGTTTTTTTAATTCACAATCACTTAATGGGTCTGAATATGTCTGTATGATTAAGATCTATAACAGAGACTTAATTTCATAATGCTATCACATATTCATTATTAATTGTCGTCACCGCCTACCATTATCAACTACCACCATACTCAACCACCACTACCACCACCACCACCACCCCTACTTCCACCACGCCACCATTATCGATCATCACCACCCATTACCCCCACTACTTCGATCGTCATCATTCTCACCCACAATCAACAATCATCCACCTCAACTACCACAACTGACCACCCCATTACCATCAACAACCACAGCCGGCACTGCCCATCATTATAACCTACCACCACCCATCCACCACCTTCCAGAGTCACAACTACTAGTACCACCCGCTATTATTAACTATCACCACCCACCACCATCATCCTTAATCATAATTGCCACCACTACCAATCAATACTAGCTACTAGCAGGAACCATCATCATCAACCAAAACTACCACCACCCACTGCCTCTAGTCAGCATTCACCCATTAGCCATCACTACCAACAACTATCGTTTTTTAAAAAAATTATATATTTTATTGATAGAATATTAGATTAGTTAGTATTTCATTTGAATTTTATGTTTATTAATTTTCAAATAAAGATAAATTTTATACATTCAGATGTTAATAATTAAACAATCTTAATTATTTAGTATTCATCTTAATACACAACTTAATATATTCAGATGTGTATTCAGATTCAGATGTCTTAATGTTAATATACATCTTGATATTCACATGTGTATTCAGATTCAGACGTCTTAATCTTAAAAAAAACAAGTGAAGCCTTATTATGGCTTTCTGTTGCCATCCACATATAGTAACCAAGGGCGAAGCTACATATAACATATGGTTAAGGGTAGTCATCCTTTACTGAAAAATTATACTATATAGTGTAAAATATTACTTGTTATTGATTAAAAATAGACTTTAAATGCCCTTGTATAACCCACTAACAAAGGGTATTCAAAATGTGAACATCCTAATTGAACTTCCTAGCTTCGCCACTGATAGTAACAATGGTAAACGTTCGCAACCTGCTAAACATCCAAAGCAAAGGTTAGAAGCCAATACAAGAGTTACTCCGATCTGTTTCCCTATAGACAAAGATATATGTAACGCGTACTGATTTTGTTTGTCTCCTTGCAGTAGCAAAAGACCAAAGCATAGCTAGCAACTACTCTGGTGTTGAATAATAGAACCATAGTAGAAACATAAATGTATTATTGCATCAATCATAGGCCACTTTAGTAAGTGGTACTTATTTAAAATTTAAGCTTCAAGATTTTGAGTTATTTAAAAATATGATTTTAGAACTTGATATTTTTATTACTTTTCTGTGTTTATATTTATGGCCTAGGATAAAAATGTTGGTTCAATTTAACTCACCCTCTGCACTGACTCTCAACACTCTAGGTCCAAGCAGAGAGAAGTTATGAAGCCTAGGTTTTTTTGGCGTAGAAGCGGATGTAGTCTTTTATCTGTATTTAGATGATACAGTTGGCTTATTGAGAGTAAAATTATGTAAAGTTTGACCAACGTTTTAAAATGTATTTTTTAATCATATTAACATGATAAAAATATAACTTATAGTACTTTTCGTATAAATTTTGAATATTTAGTTTTTTATTTTAAAATAGTGAGTTGAGCTAATCCAATTTAACTTCAAAATGTAGTCAAATTGATTCTCAATAAGCAAAATATGGAGTCCATTTCTTAAATGGTCACTTAACTGTCCCAAATTATCTCCTAAAGTCATTTTTCTTTCGTTTGTAACAACAAAGTCACTTAACTATGCCTATAGCACTCAGACGGTTACTAAACTAGATTTTTTAAATTTCGGATTGCCAAATACCTATTTTACCCTCCCAATTATAAATATTTATCTTTTTTTTATTTTTTCTTTTAACTCTTTAATATTATGATTTTTTTCCTTTTTAATTTATATTATGTACTTACCTATAGAATAAATAAATTTTATTTACAAATTAAAAAAATAAAAAGTAATTAAGCATATATAATGCTGTAATAACAAAATAATGAGCATAGTAAAAAATATTAATTAGAATAATCTGTTCGTAATAATAATTTTAGTATTAACAACAAAAATTCAAAAATTTATTTACCCAATTGAGAATGAAAGAAAATAAAGGTTGTAAAATATATATTCCATGTACGTAACATAAAAATAATTATTTAAATAAAAGTATTTTTATAATAGACATTATATATTCTTGAAAGTTAATCTTAATAATTATTATTCTGTCATTATATGAGCTGCAAGCTAATTTTTTATTTTATAAATAAAATATATTTATTCTATAGGTAAGTCCACAATGTAGATTAAGAAAAGAAAAAAATATAATATTTAAAAAGTTAAAAAAATTTGATAATTTAGAAGGTAAAATAGGTATTTGGCAATCCAAAATTTGAAAAATCTAGTTGAGTGACCTTTTGAGTACTATACGCATAGTTAAGTGACTTTATTGTTACAAACGAAAGAAAAATAACTTTAGGAGATAATTTCGGATAGTTGAGTGACCATTTGAAATTGAAGGTATATATATTGTTACACACACTAAAATCTCGGCAAATGTTACATCTACACCCATATCTTTATGAGCAGTTGAACCCATTAAATGTGTTGAAACTTTATTTCTAAGCCCTGACATTACAGGGTGGGCGGATTTATGCAATCAATTACAATACTATTCTCTTCGGTTCACAATAAGTGACCAATTTGTTTTGGGCACACCCATTAAAGAAATATTGAATTCTAGACGAAAATAATTAGCTTGACCAAAATATCTTTCATTAAATATTGCACCATAATTATAGTAGCACTTACTTCTCTTCTCAAATGTGAGGAGTAAATAATTTTTACGGATACATACATAAGGGTAATTTTAGAAAAATAATTAATTTTTTTCTTGATTATATAAATGAACACTTATTTTGGACCAAAATAAAAAAGCAAAGTTAATGATTTAACCATCATTTCATTTTCTTTTCCTGTCAGTTAACTGTTTATGATGAGACCTGACGTAATCGAAAATAGACCCTGTTCTCCAGATATTTCTATACTAGATATGAATAGCCCGTACATAGCGCGGGTCCAACCACGACCTAGTCAATATATATTTTATTTTCATTTTCAGTCTGTTCTTGACATTTCTTTTTATGTCTATTTGCAATACATTTCATAAATATAAAGAATTCTTAAAATAATAAACAGAAGGGAACAAAACAATGCAGTTCATAAAGTACTCCACAATGATCAATCTAATCCATCCTATTTGCAATATATATATATATATATTTATCCTCTTAGCAGATAAATTCAGAAGGATTACATAATGTTCATGGACACTTTGAACTAATTCAATACCTATACTAAATTCATTAGTGAAATTGATAGGTGATTTCACATATTTTTGTCCATAATAAAGTACGAAAACAAAGTTTAAAAAAAGGTCCAACAATGCATCGCAAAGTTAAATGTAATGAATTCTAGTAGGGGCTTCAAACTGCGGTAAGCTGCACCAAATTTTCGCTCTTGCAAAGCCAGGCTAGAAAAGAAAATCAAATGTTTTAGGTGCTTTACCACATATATGCAAAACAAGATGGAATACGAACGATACTGGAGCAACAAAAAAAAGTGCGAGAAGATCATTAATTTCAAGTCCCAAAATGAATTAGAAACTTATGCCAAACATCCCCATTAGTCTCTATCAGATCCCAAAGCAGAACAGATTTCAGGTACTATATTAACACAAGTAGCAACAATCAATTATATACAGAATATTTACCTTCAATGTTTTCATGTCTTCCTAACATCCTCTTCAATGAAGTTGCATATAATTTATGACCCTTTCTGGCCCATTGTCTTATATAGGGTGTATGATATAAGCTTCTATATTGGCCAATGCATTGTAAAAGTTCCAAAAAATTTCGAAAGTTAACCTCTTATGGCTTATTCTCGTAATTCAATGCACTCATGAGATTTCTCAAATTTTACAACCTTTTATTGACATGTAATATTTTTTAAATTACGGTAAATATGATATTGATGTGTAACACATTAGGGGTCGTTTGGTATGAGGGATAAGAAGGTATAAAGGTGGTATAAAAATTTAATATCACCTTAATACTCTGTTTGATTAGCAAACCAGGTATAAGTCATCCCAGTGTTAATTTTAATACCGGAATAACTTATACCTTATAGAAGGTGGGGTAATTAGCACCGGTATAACTTATACCCTCTTCTTAGAAATATGCAATTTTCATTGTTAATACAACATATCAAACAATGAATAAACAACAATCACAGCATAACTTATCCCAATATAACTTATACCGGTATAAATCGTATTCCAACCAAATGACCCGTTATAGTTTATTTCTTGCCTAGACAATGGTACTACTACTACTCTATAATAATTTGATGATTAGAGTTAAGAAGTCCACAATTCGAAAGCTGAACTTAGATTTTTGTTCACATTAAATTTCAAATCACCTAGTTGCCAAGCACATGTTTTACCAAATAGAACAGAATTGTCAGTCAAAGGCAGCTTCAACTAAAAAACTAAAGAGTATTACATTACTTTTATCAACAAGGGAATTGTAAAAACCTTTTTTTTAGCTGACCAAGTATTAAAGTTCATTTCTTTACCTTTTCACATAAACAATATATCTCCTTTAGGGGGTCAACATTATCACAGGAAATATTACTTGCAAAGAAAGACCAAGTTAAAAAATTATTATTAAAAAAAAAAAATTCTGTATTCAATAGAGTAAAATAGAGAGACAAAAATTAGACTAAGATTTGGAATTATAACTTTAAATATAGAACTACGCGTAGAAGACATCTTCATTATCCTTTATGCATACATTAAAAAAATTTCATACAAACGGGAATTGATGTATCTTATAAGTTTCTTCCTGGTATTAGGTGAACTGCCTACACAAAGCTAAAGGAACAGTTTTCTATCTTAGATTTAGATACTCAAATATTATAGTTAATAATCAAAAGTTGTTGTAATAGATGGATTTAACACTAATAGTTCACATGCACAAGAATAATCAATTAATAGTATAAATTATTATACACGATATTACAAATTTTAGGCTAACGAATCAATTAGTAGTCATCCATATCCAAGTTCTTCCAAAAGAAACAACATAGAAATTTATGAAGAAATCAAAGTAGTTATTGCATTAACACTTCTGAAATTCAGACATTGCTATTGCAAATTTAGGGGTAACCAAGCTCTTGTTTTATTAAGGGAAAAATTCATTTACGAACGAAGGCATAAATATAGTAATGGACTTTTCAAATTAAGAATCAAATGAAGAAAAGGATAAACTCATGTCTAACTAAACAAGCAGAGCAACCTACAAATTGGATTTTTCCTGGTAAGTGTTTGAACTTTGAACTCATCATGACTAATGTCATAAATACACGTAGCAGAGAGCAAAGATTCTCCATAATTTGATCATACTACGAAAATCGATATCCTAATTCCTAAACCACTAGCCTTGAATTAGAGGGAATTACCTAAATGATAGATAATGGACTACATGTTAGTATTCGAGACATCTCCTCTCCTATGTTCCTCTTTGCCTCTCTGTGTGTGAGCACAATAGAGGAATGAAATATTATATATTATAGAAATCCACATATTATAAAAATCTAATATCGGTTTAGCATATTCAGGAACTCAAAGGAAAAAGTGCAATTACCTATCTTGAACTTTCAATACCATCTGCAGACTCAGTTTCAAGAGAATCCATAACAAACTGCATAAAAAGTTCTTTACAAGGATATGTGTCAATTGAAGCTCAATGTGGTTCTCTTAAAATAATTCTTATTCTATAACTAAGATCCAAAGAGAAGTAACTATGACTATCTAAGGAGTACAGATGATAACTTGACATATTTCACCTTCTATGTTTCTCTTTCCATCTAGATCTGTAGTGAGATTCTTCTTTGATTAAACTTGTGAAGGTGACGCCAACTCAAAAAGGGCTAAAGTGAACAGAGAAACCAAAATAGTGTTGTGGTAACAAAATAACTCAATAAAAAAAATACTTACAATGCATAGGAGCAAGGAATTACAGCTTTGACAAAAAAAAAAGAGGCAAACTTACAACAACTTCCATAAGAGCAACAAGAAACGTGCCCAATACATTATTAGATCACCTAAAAAATATTTTATGCTAAACTACAAAATCTCTCTCTCTCTCTTGGTTCTTACCTGCAATGCTCCATAAGCCCAAAAAAAAAAAAAAACCGCAATATTCATGGATTATTGTATAAGAACAAACCTTAAGAACCACAACAATAATCTACCTCCTATGGTCCTCAAGCAAGTATGTTGATCACCTGCTTGCTCTTGGCTAATCTGTATCCAATTGGACTAATACAAGCATGAACAAAATAATCCAAAAATTTGACACAACAAATCCAAATTATAAATCGTTTTTCTTAAATTTAGTAGTACATGAAAAAAATAAGCAAAAGTTAGGGGAAAAAATCTTTAAAAAACTTGAAGAAGATGAAGAAATAGAAAACCTTCTAATTCCTTGCTGATGAACTAATATATAAGCTTGGAATGTTTCTCCATCCTTGGAACAAAAGAAATAAAAGCTGATTCTTCTAGAATTATATTTGAGAGAAGCCAGCGAGCATTGAGATAATTAGTATCGGAAAACATTTTTATAGATAAGCAAAATGTCAAATTTGCCCTTGGTCGACCACACTTCCCTTTTCTGTATAATAGAAATGAAGAGATTGACAACCGATTGATAATTTTTACTTAAGTTGTCAAAACCAGTGGACTGTCAATATCGGGCATTTTGTCATGCGATGGAATTGTCAACTTATGTTAATTCCACTCATATATATCTCATACATTAATTCACGTTGAATAATGCCACTATTCTAAGTGCAAAATTGTTATACGTACTGATTTTCGTTTTCTGCTTTTGGTAACATTTTGCGTACAGAGATTAGGCTGATTGAAAACGATAATGACATTAAACAAGAAGTGGAGAGTCCATTGTTCTGTAGTAAAGACAAACGGAGTTGAGATATGTTAGTAAACTGTATTTGTAAATTAATTTTGGAAAAGATAAAATAACATATAAATAGAAATGTATACGAAACAGAATTTAATCCGAGCCCACTGAATTCACAGTGTTTCCTTAACGAATTTAATCCTCTTCTAGTACCCAAGGTTATGGATCATTTCCTCCCAAGATAGAACGAATTACACACTGGTGTAGCGGTACTTCAAACCCCAGTGTTTCAGCGAACACAAAGATCGGTAGCAAATCACACTTACTGATGCTTTCTTTGTAGTTAATACAATGCAGAAGAAAGGAGGAGAACTCAGAAATTCGTATGGAAAATTTGAGAGAATAGACTGCTATTTATAGCCAATATGTTGAACTCAAATTGAAACTGGGAATTCATAACGAGGAGGAAACTTAATTTTCCGTTACAAAAATGAAAAACGGAAAACGGAAAACAGGAAAAACGCTTAATATTCCGTTGGATTTAATATTAATTTTCCTTTTACAAAAAATAGTTATTTAATAATATTACATTAATATTTAATATTAACAATTAAATTTGGTCCAAAAAATTAATCAATCAATCATTTGACCAAATCCGAATTCGAGCGACGATGCGAGACTTGCCTTTTTCTTAACTCTTTAAGAGCTACAAGAAGAGCAATTGTATATATATACCCATCAAAAACCTTTTTCTCTTCCAATATGGGACAATATCCCTTTGTCAAAGAAGAAATCTGAAATATTTCATTTTCTCTCCATTTCTCATTCACCCTCTTTTAAGCTACATTACGCTTAAAAACCCAACAATATATACATTGAGATTGAGAAGTGCGCTAAGGGAACAAGATCTTATCATAATCTAGATACATCAATAAATACAAACTACATGAGCTGATCTCCATGTATATTACAGATATGAATTCATATCCAGTGGAATATGGATTCAATTGGGAATTCATTACTATTTCTTTTTTACTTATGTCATTAGCATATTTTTGAAAAAATCTGTAAATTATTATAAATACTAAGTATTGAATCTACAATATGGCAAAGATATTGAGGTCATAAAACTTACTCCCTTCGTTCAATTCATGTGTCTTAATTTGAATGGATACAAAGTTTAAGAAGGTAAGGAACTTTTTTAAATCATGTGATATTAAATTAAAGATGTCATTAATGTACCAAAACTTCCTTTACATCTTGTTGTAAAAAAACAAGTCATGTGAGATGTTGAAAAGTTACTCCTACTAAATACAAAAAGTGACATTTTTTTGAATAAATTAAAATAGAAAAATAAGACATAACTTGAAACGGATGAAATAATTAAAAGAGAGTACAATAAACATGTGGCGTGATGTGGAGACAAGGGAGATGGGAGTTCTGTCTTGGAAATATGTATTGCGCCCTTGGTGGTGTCAAATAAATTAAAGCTTCTGTCCCCAATTTACACTTTTTGGCTCTGCATTGTGATTTGTGTATTTATGTGCGTGCCCATATGCCTATTATTTTTGTATTCATAAACCCCTTTGCTGAGATCCTAAGTTTTGACTTACTCTTACTGTCAAAATTGTTGACCTATGATACTGAGGTCAAACCAGGATTAATTCTGAATGAAGAAACCTCCAGGTTAATGTTTCCTGGGATGGAATTAAGTTGAAGAAAGGGTTTTTTTTTAAATCTCTTTTTGTAGGAAAAAAACACTCTTACCAGTTACCATGTATAAATGCATAGCTCCACTAGGAGTGTTTCCTTATGAATATTTGCACCATCCCTGTCGCGACGTTACGAGTAAAATTTATCTTATAATGTGTTTACATTAGATCATACTAATTGTCATGATTAAATGATAAATTAAGATGAAAAATGTATATCATAAATTAATCATTATTTTCTGATAGTTTTTATTTAAATATATATATATATATATATATCATATATTTATTGGATTGATATAAATATCGATGCGCATATATTCTAACCCCTGCCCGTAATTCTTCTTTTAGTCCTTTAGGTTCAAAATATACTACTCCGTTCCGTAGTACTCACATTTATCCTCACTACCTTGACTTATTTTCTTAGTGGAATCTTTTGATTGGAAGGTAAAATCCTTATATTTTGACCGTGGATACTGACAAGTTGAATCACGGATTTTTATCCCCTCCGCTCCAATTTAGAATTACTTTTTCTTGAACACGATCTAAGGTGACAATTGAAATTTTAATTATATCTAAATGAATGAAGTCTAGGCAGGGGTGCAAAGGGTCGGGTCGGGTCGGATATAGACGGGTTAAAAACGGATAATACAAAAACGGATTAATTATCCTAGCCTACTCATATTTAATACGGATAAAAAATAGGTTAATCGACAGATAATATGAATATCTATATTATCCACGGCTTCTTGAACATGATCACTTTTGGGTGAATTTTTAGTCTCCCAAACTTGAGGAACCCCCAATTTGAGGCTTTACAAATATAAAAAGTTAAACTCTTAGTTATCCATTTTCTAACTGGATAATATGATTCTTATCCTTATTTGCCCTTTTGGTTTGTGCAATGCACGAGCAACTTTTCAACGGTATATGATGGCTAATTTTATGGACATGGCGTAAGACTACCTTGAGGTCTTCATGGAAGACTTTTCGGTGGTTGGAGATTTTTTTGATGATTGTCTTGTAAATTTGGACAAAATGTTGGCTAGATGTGAGGAAAGTGATTTGGTGCTCAATTGGGAGAAATGTCACTTCGTGGTTGAGGAAAGCATTGTCCTTGGCCATAAGATCCCAAAGAATGACATTGAAGTTGACAAGGCAAAGATTGAGGTTATTTCTAAGCTTTCATCCCCCATCTCAGTAAAGGGTGTACGGAGTTTCTTGGGCTACGCAAGTGATTTATTATAGAACAAACCTCTCAAAAAAGAAAACCGAGAACTCATGCCACATAAGTGGTGCAGCGGCTGGGCCTGCTGTGCTCATAGGCCTTCCACCATCTGTATCCGTACGATTTTACGCTTCTAGACAAATATCATGTGTTTTATTATTGTAAGCGGGTATAATTTCAACTGCTAAATTCTTACGCTAAGAAACAAAGCAAGCAAGTTGCCCATATTTCTGTTAAGTACTTTAATTGTGTTCTTGGTAATGTTCGAAAATGGTGTGGCGTCTCCAAACGAAGTATCCTTATTATTAAATAAATACTTTTTATTTTATTTTATAAAGAATGATCCTTTTAGTGAACTAGTGAAAAAACAAGGGAACAAAACAAGAAAAAAGAATGAAGCTCGACGCAATATGGATAATTCTAGTAGAGACAGACAACTAATAATGTCATTGTTTGAGAGCAGACTTTTGAACTATTCGCAAAACTAAGTTTCTTATATATATAGTAAAAAAAATTTGTACGCCAAACAAAAATAAATAAGAAATAAAATACTAAACTAATTTAAATCAACTTAAAAAAAATTTGATTTTTATCTAATTAAATAATTTAAGAATTTTTCTTTCATATTTGATATTGAATAGCTCACCAATCAATATATCAATTCAAATTATTTTTTAGTGAAAGGTTCACAGATGAAATATTTGGGGGAAAAAGTATTAGAGATTAAACATGGAGTAAAAAGGTATACGTTTACCCATAAAATGGTTACTGTCAAACCTCCTTTTCCTATCCCACGGAAGGGGTATAAGGGAGTTTTTTCAATTTAAGTGATAATCGAAACAGGATTATTTATTTAAAATTCAGAGTCACCACTTGGGATAATTTGGTGTCCCAAGTCACCGGTTCAAATTCCGAATCGAGGAAAGATTGACTCTGTTTTATAGTCCGCGAACAGAGAAATCCGGGTAAGAAATTCTGTTAACCCGAGAGAAGGTGTTAGGCATTCCCGAGTTTCATGGTTCTAGCACGGTCGCTCAACTATTATTATTGGCTTAATTATCTGATTTTAAAACACTTTTAAAACCTATGTGCGTTTTTAACTTATTAACCGCTTTTAATTATTTTAAAACGCTTTTAGGAAGATTCAACGCTATTTAAAACATGTCTTGAACCACGCCATATGAAATGCACCCACGGTTCACGACATGTTCTATTTAACGTTGTTAAGAATTGAAATTGGGTCACATGAAATATGCACCCGAAATTAGTAACTAAAAGAAAATCAATTTAAAGAACGCACCTAAAGCAACTACGAGGGTTCAAATTAATAACAAAGTTTGCGAGAGCCATGAAAAGTTCAATTGATGGCACACATCGATTTTTAAAGAGATAGTATTAATCACATGAGGGCCATGGGTTACTTAATCTTGCTTATGTCACACCTCAAGTCTATTTGTTCAAATGATTTCTTGGCTTAGATTTATGAGGGCAGTAAATTATTGGTTTTATTTGATATGGTACACTTCAGTTTTATCAAAGGGAAAGTTGTTCCTAACTATCTAAGAACGCCGTAGGCATGAATCAATAACCCAAAGAATTATATTCCAAATTGAAGTATGATTGAAATTATCCTCCCACCGACATGAAAACTTATTATTTATACTCTTTTTTTTTAATTCTCAATCCCACCCAAAATTCCAAGGACTCAACCGACATGAAAACTTATTATTTATACTCTTTTTTTTAATTCTCAATCCCACCCAAAATTCCAAGGACTCAAACTTATATTTTAGTTAAAAAAAAAAAAACTCACGCCAACTACTAAATAACTCATTCATATACTTATATATCTACTTAAAATGAACGGAAATCCTACTGTATTAACTTAACCATGTAGCATACTCAAAACATCAAATCAACAAGTATAAGATTCAGTAACAACATAATCTAATCACTAACAAATGGTGATCAACCCAATCAAATAACACCCAGTTCACAAAAACCATGCTGTTTTCATTTCAATTAAATTAAAGATTAAGACTAAGAGAGAATTGGACCTCAAAATTGAAGATGCTATTTATCCTGAAACCCAGCAATGGACGTAACGTGAACCGGAAAGACTCAACGAACCAGGCCTGACTCAACTCCAAAATCGCCGGATTCCATGGTTTTAAAAATCGAAAAGCAGAAGAACAAGCTAAATTCTGAAATCAAAATCAAGAGGACTTGACTCCGAAATCAAGCTTCGAATTCCTTCTATGTTTTCTTGTTTTATCGCTGTATTTTGCACTTTTTTTAATGTTTCAGATCAGTTTTTGCAACCTCTTGTTACTGCTCTTTCACGATGCTGCTTCTAAGAACGGCAGTGAGGTCCGACAGCTTTGAGGTGGTATGTGATGAAGGGAGCGGCGGCGGTTGAGTGATTTCCGGCAAAGTGAAGGCCGTTTGGACAGAAACAACACTGGAGGTCTATGAGGAAGACGACTGGCGGGGGGTGGGGTCTCGATTTGTGGCTATCAGCCGCTGCAGCCTTTTCTAGGGGTGTATTCTATATTTGTTGCCTTTTTCTGATTGTCCTTTTTTGTCTCACATCTTAGGCTCTATCAGATTTTAGGTGTTGGTCTCTTACTTTAGATTAGCTCATTTTTTGGATTTTTGTTTTATCCCATCTGATGGAAAACGGCTTATAGCTCTTTTGGGGTCTAAGGTGTTAGTATTATTTCATAGGTTAGGTCTAGGTTATCATTTGATTTTAAGAGTATCGGGCTCAAGGAATGGGCTAGAAACTTGAGTTTTTATGACTAGTTTTGCTTAAAATTAGTTTAATTAACTAAAAATTTATCCACATAGAAATATTACCAAAGATATTAATTAGCCTTACTTAAGTGAAAAATAATTATTAAAATAAAACTGACTATTAAAAAAATATTTTTTGTAATTTTCATTTTTTGTGACAAAATAAAGTAAAGGAGTCAAAAATAGTTGAAATAGCTATATTAGGCCTAAATTAAATATTTACAGGCTAAAATATAAAAAATCTTGGGGAGGGTAAAAAATCACATGTCTACAGCTGCCCCTCTTTGACTGGAAACGCGAAGAGTTTTCAGACAAAGAATGACGAGATAGATTTTTTGACCCGACCATTATTTATAGAGACCAAATGCTAAGAGAAAGGAGAATATGACTAAGCCCTGGTATCTGAGCTGCCTACATATCCTTGGCTGTAAAGGAATCAGGTCACGTGTAATTCAGAGGTAGAAACAGTGGTGGAGTATACCGAGGTGGAGAGCCGATCGAGGTGCCGTTCCGTCGAGGTTCCGGTCCGCAGTCCTGTTATTACATCAAAATAAAAAATAAAAAAAAAAGACTAACTAAGCCTGTCAACTACGAGTTACAAGATTCTTATCTATAAGTCTTCTGAAGCATTATCTTGAATCTTGAATGGTTCTTCATGCAGACTTTGGATTTGAACCTTGACGCTTGCTAGTTGCAGGTGCTAGTTCATTCTTCTTTAGCTTTTCGGATCAAAACCGGACACCACACCATGCTTGTGACTTCAGTCATGTCTTGAGCAGCTCACATCTTTCATCAACTTCTACATTTGGGTTCACTTCTTGCCTTTTTTTTTTATTATGGATTGTAACTAACTTCCGTTGATCATCTTGGCATGCTGACTCGCATTTTTGCTGTGAGTTTCTTTTGTTAATAACTTGAATTGCATTCTGAAGTGAATTCCCTTATTCTCCAGGTAGCGCCTGATTGCCAAAATTTAAACTGTATTCCCTTGTTCTCCAAGCGGGCGCCTGATTACCAAAAATTGAATTGTCTTCCCTCCCTTGAAACTTGTGATATCTTCCTTTGAACATTGTTGTTTTCCCTTTGTTCTCTAGGTGGGTGCCTGATTACCAACATTTGCACTGTTTTTCCTTGAGACTTGAACTGTTTCCCTTTGTTTTCCAGGTGGGCTCCTGATTACCAACACTTGAATTGATTTCCCTTTGTTCTCCAGGTGGGCTCCTGATTACCAACATTCACATTGTTGTTCCTCGAAACTTGAACTGCTTCCCTTTGTTCTCTAGGTGGGCTCCTGATTACCAACACTTGAATTGTTTTCCCTTTATTCTCTAGGTGGGCTTCGTATTACCAACACTTGAATTGATTTTCCCTGTATTCTCCAGATGGGCTCCCGATTACCGACACTTGAATTATTTTTTCCTTTGTTCTCCAGGTAGGCTCCCGATTTCCAACCCTTGAATTGCGTTCCCTTTGTTCTCCAGGTGGGCTCCTAATTTCCAGCACTTGAACTGCTTTCCTTTTGTTCTCCAGGTGGGCTCCTGATTTCCAACACTTGAACTGCTTTCCCTTTGTTCTCCAGGTGGGCTCCTGATTACCAACACTTGAACTGTTTTTCCTTTGTTCTCCAGGTGGGCTCCTGATTACCAACACTTGAGTTGTTTTCCCTTTGTTCTCCAGGTGGGCTCCTGATTACCAACACTTGAACTGCTTTCCCTTTGTTCTCCAGGTGGGCTCCTGATTTCCAACACTTGAACTGTTTTCCCTTTGTTCTCCAGGTGGGCTCCTGATTACCAACACTTAAATTTCTTTCCCTTTGTTCTCCAGGTGGGCTCCTGATTACCGACATTTGAGTTATTTTTCCCTTTGTTCTCCAGGTAGGCTCCTGATTACCGACGCTTGAATTGTTTTTCCCTTTGTTCTCCAGGTGGGCTCCTGATTATCGACACTTGAATTGCTCTCCCTTTGTTCTCCAGGTGGGCTCCTGATTACCGACACTTGAACTGTTTTCCCTTCTAGAAACTCATGTTGTTTTCCCTTGCTCTCCCGGTGGGTGCCTGATTACAACAGAATAGACAAAACAAAGAAAATTTCCTTCCCCAGTTTGGTAGAGGGGCACATCGGTGAGTGTTAATTGAATCATGTTACCAAATATCTCTAAGAATTTAAAAGCTAGATCCCATTATCCAGTAAGGTCCTAAAAGTTAAAATCAAACATCGTCTTAAGGATGACAACTTTAAAGATAAATTATATTTCCTAAAGGTAGGACTTATGCTAAATCTCATCATCTAATGAAGATTTTAAAACTAAGTCTCATTATTTAGGAGGGTCCTGAAAATTTCAAATTGAATCCTATCCTAAGAATGAAAACTTCAAAGTCAACTTATATTTCCTCAAGGTAAAGCTTATGCTAGATCTTGTTACTCATGAATGTTTTAAATTTTAACTAAGCCCCATTGTCCAGGAGGGTCTTGAGAACTTTAAATTAAATCACATTGTTCACAACCAATTTTTTCCTTATATTTTTTTTAATGTAAAACACCTTTCAAAATAGCACATATAAGCATATATGAGTATTTTCCGAGGCTACATTATTTTTTCTTAATTTTTTAAAGATTTTTAAATCAATTTACTGTTCTATTTTACCAAGAAAACCCAATAATTATCCCCAAAATTATCATTTTTAGTGATTCATTTATATGAGTCTCATGTTTATATTAAAATATAGCTAAGCTATTTTTTACACATTTTTACAAAATTATTTGGTATTTTTTAAGGATAGAATTGCATAATTGCAATATTAGCCTTTTTTTAGGCTTAAATTTGTTTCATATGCATAAAATGAGATTTTATATTTTTAAATTGATAATTATGGATAATTATTTCCAGAAATTAATTTACTATTTTTCATAATTTTAAAGGGGAAAATTGGCTATTTAAATAATAGCCCAATTCGTTTCAATTTTAGCCTAAAATCTGAATCCCAAATTGGACCCCAATTTTAGCCCAATTTTAGATTACCCGACCCAGGCCCCAATTGCCCCCTACCCGACCCATAACCTTGTTAAATCCTGGCCGTTGATCAAAAAGATCAACGACCCTCATCCGTCCTTACCTTTTTTAACCTAACGACCCCCTTAATACCCCTTTCATTCCTCACTTGTATCTATCTCTCTATCTATGGTTCTCTCTAAAACCTTCCCCCTCCTCTCCGATGAGTTCTGTTCACCTTCTCCGGCCACTTTCTGACATGAATTCATGGTGGTTTCACCACCACAAAGCCACATACGGCTCCTCACGTTGGGTTATTGAAGCTGCGTGACTCGACCACGAAGAGTTGGGTTCAGACCTTTATTGACTCAAGTTCACGGCCATCTACGGCCCTATTCCGGCAAGCTATGTCTATTTCGAAGCCTGGTCTCGACTCCTCTTACTTAGATCCAAGCCTTTCTCATCGTTTGGGTTTCTCTGAAAACTCTAGTTTTGAGTTTTTTTTGATCTCTTTAGATCTGTTCCAGATTTATGCTTTCCCTAAGTTTTTAAACGAGTTTCTGGATTTTCTTTCAAAAATTATACTTTCGAAACCATCTCTTTTTTCGATCTAGGGTTTTTCTGAAATATTTAGATGTTTTCTCGGATTTTCTCTTTCTTGTGTGTTTCTTCTACTGTATTTTCCTCTACTGTGTTCTTGTGTGTTTCTTCTACTGTATTTTCCCCTACTATGTTCTTGAGTGTTTCTTACTAAGCTCCTTATACTACGTTCTAGTTAAGTTTCTTCTAATACTTCTTAACATGCTTCTCATGCTGTTCTTATCAATATCTCCAGTATGTTTCGTATTAGTTTCTTCTACCATGTTTTCTTTGAGCTCTTCTACTGTGTTTCACATGTTACTTTTCTATCATGTTTCTCATGAGTTTCTGTTGTTTTCTGATGGTGGAAACCCTAGAATTTGGGAGTTCCTCCAAGTTTGGCTATGTGACTTGCTTGAACTAGGATTTTATTTCAAAAACCTTCAACTCTTTCAGACCAATTTCGAGTCTCTGAACTGAGTTTTGACATCCTTGTTTTTCATATGATTCTGACTTTTGCTAAACTCTTCTAAGGTCCTTTACACTTGATCTTTTGTATGCTACTAGATGCTACTTCTCTTTCACATTTCTAACCTATGTGACAACCATACTCCTGTAGTCTATTATCTATTGATTTTGCAATGACACAAAATCCTCTTTCAAATCAACATGATTGTATGCTCTTTATATGTGATGAACTCCCCTCTAAAATAGCTTTCAAATTTGTGATTAGTTTAGACTTCCTTCTGAATAGGTCTGACTGATTTCTTTCCATTGTTTGCTGATTTCCCTGTGATTCGACTTAAGTTAAAACCTTTCTCAGCTTTTCTGACTTGGTTCATTCATGGACCAATAATTACAAAATCTATGACTCTTGATTTACTGGCTATTAATTGATTTCCTTACCTTATTTATACAACCGTGTATTTCAAAGTGTTGTCCTTAAATAACTTTTTATGTATTTGCCCCTAATTGCAGGTTCTGCACAAGATATTTATTTGAATTTTTCCCTTAAATAGTTTTCCCGTTTGAATCTGAATTCCTTAATTAAAGGAAATCTTGTGTGATTGATTCCTAATTGATGATCAGTTCCTCAATTGCTTTCTTACATTATATCTGCCTGATTTTCACACTATAAATGCACAACTCTTTCACAAACTCACCATCAACTGAGAATCCTTCTAAACTCATACTCTCTCATAATAATATTCTCTTCTTGTCTGTACTGTGGCCTGTTTTTCAAGACTACTACATTTTCTCTATTTGTTTCTTTGAAACTGGTATGTCCTAATTTACTTCAGCATCATCACAATGTGTTCATTTACAGCTTTTATATCCAAGTCTACTTTATTATTTCTGTAAAGTTCAATATTTAAGTTAGTACGCTCATATCTTTCTGTCTATTTCTGCTATGAATCCTTGCTCCTTATCCCCATTACCCTTATGTGTGTGAGAGTTGTGACTTAAGGCATGGCAATGTGAGTTGTTGCCCATGAATTAAGTTTGAACCAATGGGGTCTTAACCTCTAAGCAAACAGGCTGGAGGGTGTGCCAGCATCTCCTATTGTTGTGTGTGCCTATCAGCCTGCTTTTCTTTTGCTCTTGTAAATTCCCCCATTCCCCTACACCCCTATATTTACTGATTTAAGCTGTTTCCTTTTTCCCTTTCCCCTTTCAGCACTCTATTTCTGTACTTGCACTCTCTCTTAGTCTCTAAGTTCTGCCCCCCTCTTCTGAGCCTTGCCTTGGGACCTTGAGTTCCTTCTGAACTTGGACACCTGAGGGTTGGCCCTTCCACACTGCACTATGTCTTAATCCGGTAATATATTTGGGTGTAAGCACTGCCCGGAGTTCATATAAGACTCTTAGGAAACTTTGAAACATCCAAATGAGAGAAAGGCTTTGGAACATGATCTCTTAGAGTTGGTTTACTTCATATTTCATACAGGAAGTCTGAATCAGGCTCTCCTTGGTTGTACTTTTTAATTTCTGATGTATTTTCTTTACTTTACTTTATTTTTCTGAGTTGTAATAACTTTGTAATGAAAACTCGCGGGGATGACTAGTGAAAAAAGGAGGGGTAACTATGTATGCAAAAAGGGGTAGTTAACCTGCCTGTAGGAGTTTCTGAATTTCTGCATTTCCATGTAGATAACCTGCCTATAGGATATTCTGAATTTCTGCATTTCCATGTAGATAACCATGTCTATAGAAATCTCTGATTTCTACACTTCCATATAGATATCATGTCTATAAGAATCCTGCATTCTCATATATAGAATTTCCTGAATTTCTGCACTCTCATATAGATATCATGTCTATAGGAATCCTGCATCCTCTCATATAGATATCATGTCATAATTACTCGAAATCTGAATTCTGCATATGCATATATAGAAAATATGCCTATAGGTCTTTCTGAATATTGCATATCCACTTTTCATTAGGCAAACATGTTTATAGGTCTTAAATAACCAAATGCAATTAGCTATCATGTCCATAAAAAATACAACACCTAGATATCATGTTTGTAGGGTTTCGGCATTTCTCTATGTCTATAAAAGTGTTCTAAAGTCGACAAACGCATAGAAATCATGCCTATAGGAGCTTTAATCAAATCTAAATTGCCTCACTCGCTTATGAGTCTAAAACCAACAATAATAATGCATTACCAGTTGCAGAACTTATGATCTTTTGCTAAAACTTTCCCTCCTTTAATAATTGACAACTTTTCTTAAATCAGTATGTAATCAGCTCATATCCTTATTTCTGAAATCAGTAGATATCATGCCTATAGGATTTTCGTCTATCACTTAGGCAAGCCATAAGGTGAAAGCTTATAAGCTGAATCAGATTTTATGTGCTACAACCAGCAGGCATGCCTGATTCGGGCTTCTTATCTAAACTATGTAATGAATCAGTCTGCCTCAACCTTTTAAGTTTTAATCAGACCCTAAACAGTACATGCAAGTCATGCTACATTATGTGTTTTTTTTTGGTTTAAAGGAGGTCTGTTTGAGCTTTTTTTATTTGTTTATATGCTTCCTCAAACTTGCTATATGTGTTTTGTTTGTCGCCTTAGTATTTTACCTTTTGAAACTACAAATAAGCCCAATACTTCCTCCCTTTATGATTAGTAGTCCCAAGTGCCTCCGGAGCTGATAGGATTGGGGCGGGTAATAGCATGCAATAAGTAAACGAGACCATTTTGCGCTTTACTACCTTAACGGGGTGGGAAAAGGGTAGATATGGATATGATGACCACGCAATAACATCACATGTAGCCCCTCACTGAGGAGTGATTACTGGATGTTGTGTGGGGTGATCCATATTATCAATAAACCTAGGACCCCCTCTTCCTTTGTTTTCTTTGTTTCTTTTAAATTTTTTAAAATCATTTCTTTTAAGGAAATCAACTCTTTTAGTTCCTTCTTCTTACTTTTGTTTATTTATAACTATTACGTAAAAATCCCCTCTTACTGAAGCCTTTATTTGCCTATGTGTTATTTGCACTTAAGTCACAACAATAGTTTGGCCGGGAACCACACTAGTGGATCCTGAGGGTGCCTAACACCTTCCCCTTGGGATAATTTCATGCCCTTACCCAATCTCTGGTTACTCAAAACAAACCCCTCCTAGTATCCTAATGCACTTTAATCATGAGGTGGCGACTCTTCAAATCAAACCCAATTCCCAAAAGGAATGAGTTGTCCTCCCAAATGTCATAAACCCGATTTCGCGAGAAAAAGGGGGCGCGACAGTATGGCGACTCCGCTGGGGATATTCTTTTAGGCTTTTACCATTTCAAGATATTACTGTGACTTTACATTTCTTATGTGCCTTTATTTGTTTAATACCTTTAAGCATTTAATTCCCTCTTCTACTGCAAAAACTGACTTGTCTCTTATTTCTTTCCCTTATTTCTTTTACTGCTTTCCTTTACTGCACTCCTTTATTACTATTTTAAAATTATTGTAATTATTACTTTATGAACGTGCAAATACGTGACAACTTGTTTTAATTATTGCATAAGCATGTTTTCAACATCATATTCCACTCGTGCCAAACAAAATGCCATATCAACGCTTATAATGAGTGGTTGCGCTCTTCCAATATTATCACCCCTAAATCCGAAAAAGGCGTATTTGTTGTAAAATCAGTCGATCAACGGTGTAGTCGACGGTTCCGTGCCTTTCCTCCTTGAGTTGTCCGCTCAAGGGTACTAGTCTAAAACCCCATAGAAACCTTACTCTATTTAAACTGTGCATGCATCATGGTCAAACCTAGCCGAGTTAGTTGTGTTGTCCCCATAATGACTCTTTAAGATAGCCTTGTCCAAAGTCCACTGGGTTTTCCCAAAATCCAAACGAACACTAACACGTTCTGTGCATTTATTTGGAGAACTAAATGTCTTATGCCAATTATTGGTATTTAATAGTTGAGTATGGTGGGGGTAAGGGCCTAACCCTTTTGTCTTGTAGAAACATGAGGCACGAAGTCTCCAGATTCAGCATTATCACTAATGTCCACCCAAGGTTGCTAAGCTGGTGGGAGGATCTTCATTCTAGTGATCAGACTCTTGTCCGGAAATACCTAGGAAATCTACCTTCCCTCTTGGAGGTCCAACCCAACAACAAAATCATAGAAGCTGCTACTCTGTTCTGGGATTGTGATAGGTCTGTGTTTCGCTTCGGGGAGATTGATATGACACCCTTGCTAGAGGAAATAGGAGGATTGACTGGTATACCATGGGAGACTCCGAGTTTGTTAATGCCGGAAAATCGCAAGGGTAGAGGTTTTCTCAAAATAATGGGCCTAAAAAAGAATCCAGACTTGACATGCTTGAAAGAGTCGTATATTCCCTTTGATTATTTGTACGAGAGGTCATAGCAAATCCTACCGTATTTATCCGGATGAGTTCACCCTTACATCGTTGGGGCATATTCACCGAAGGGTCTTTGCCTTCATGTTCTGCTTCTTGGGGATGATAGTGTTTCCAATGAAGAAAGCAAGGATCCACACCAGGTTAGCTATGGTAACCAAAACTCTAATGGAGGGAATTGGTGGGCAACCGTTCAGCATAGTGCCCATAATCCTCGCAGAGATATACCGAGCCTTGGAGAAATGTCAACAAGAAGCCCAACATTTCGAGGGTTGCAATTTGCTACTCCAGCTCTGGTTCATGGAGCATCTCCAAAGAGGTGAATACCGACAAGAGATTCAATGAGGGGATTGGGATGATCACATAGCCTTCCATCATCCAAGACGAATCAACTACATGCCCAACATGTTCGCTCAACCAGAGGATGCCAAAGGGTGGTTAGAACTATTTGAAAATCTAACTGAGGATCAAGTGCAATGGATGTTCAAGTGGTTCCCTACTGAGGAGTTTATCGTCCGATCCAGGGATGCGCCGTTTCTGATACTAATCGGTCTGAGAGGAACCTACTCTTATGTTCCTTTTTGAGTTATGAGACAGGCTGGTAGGAAGCAGGTCATACCAAGGGTAGATAAGATGAGTCACTTCCGGGATGACTTCTAAGCTGATGACAATCCTTATAAGTGCCAAGCTCAGCATATGTGGCATTGCAAGATCATCATGGGAAGAGACACTATCGAACCAGATAGATACTATGTTGGTTGTACTCCATACTATTCAGGCTGGCTGAAGGATAATCACAATGGTCTAGGTCAACCCGGGTTTGTTCGAGGTCACAAAATCATCGAGAAAGGGCTGAAGCACAGGTCAAATACAACCAACTGCGCAAGAGGATTCGAGAATGTGAAAGCGAGCACCATGAGATTCAAGAAGCCCACCAAAAACTGATTGAAGAGTGGAAAGACATGGCTGTCAGTGCCAACAAGCGACTGGGATACTTGGAATGAGGTTTATGAAGCTAGAAAGGAAGTTTCTCAAGAGGATCGAGGACTGCCAGAATGCTGAAGGAAATGAGGGTGGACACCTGGACAAAGCCTACCTGCTGCTGGGACTTCGCGAGCTGGTAAGGCTGTTCGGTGGAGCCAAAGATGCTGAGTCTGGGGAAGGTCCTTCTGGGACCAAATAGATATGAATCTTTTCTTTTTGCTTTAAAAAATGTAATGAGGCCAATGGTCACTAGTGCTACTTTACTTCCTGTTATTTAGTGTCAATTTGGGATTCGTATACTTTTTATCAATAAAATGAGGCATTTAGCATTCCAAGTTCTCCAAATCAATTTGTTGCTAGGTCTACCTCGGGCACAATGACGCTCCCAAATTAGGACACGATTTATATTCTTGCACTATGTGTTTAAATATCGCAACATCTTTTCCTTATAATCCTCACTAACTTGTTACCTTTTGTTTTATTTTTCATTTTTATTCCCCTCCCTAAAGGTTAGTTCATGCACTCTAGCATCGTCATCATATTCCACAAGAGCGCTCCACCCACTCCTCCTTCTAGTCCTACCAGAAGAAGGAACAAAGGAAAGATGGAAGATTTGAACAACACCAGAAAGGAAAACTCAACTGAACGGGTAGAGGTCACTCATGGTGCTCAGGTCTCCAAAGAAAGTGCGTCTCAACTCGAGCAGAAACTGTTGAAATTTCAGGAGGAACTTGATCAGGTTCGGAATCTGGCAAATTTGTCATTTTCCCTTACCACTCCAGATATCAATTTTCCAAACGCTCACAACTCCACGCCTCCACAAAACCACCTCGCTCCTCACCACCACTGCAATACTTGCCACACATCCAACAATACTCCACTGCTCATCCCTGAACCTTTGAACTCCACAAATGACCATTTCCACACCTACCATAACACCCCCATCTATGTGGAGACCATGCCACACTCCACCCAACCCATCTCAAGCGCACCCGAGTCTAATGATAAAGACTCACTCATCATGAACCTGGCAAGGGACTTGGCAAGAGCCTCCAAGGAATCGCCAAGCCTATCAAACTGAAGAAACATGGTACCACCTTTGGTCTAGGATATGAGTATGCTTGGGAAGAATTCAACAACTGGTCGCTACCATGGCGCGGGCCATACTACCCGCTAGAGCAGCTAATACCACATTTGGAGCAGACTTTCCAGCCGCCCGATGTTATCTATGGGTCGGAAGAAGAGGAAGCACTGACATCAGTGAGGAATTTGTTCCTAGAAGATGATGACATGGATTGTTGTGTCATCTTCAAGGAGGAGGGGGAGGAAGGCCCTTCCGTACAGGCCATAAGCCGAGGAGCATGCCTCAACAATTGGACCATCAGAACCACCAGAACCCGAAAAGCCTCGGGGTAGCAAGCATCATGCACTATCTTTTATTTTTAGTTGATTTTCCTTTCGCATTTTGAATTTTTGCAATAAGATCTCCAATGTTCAAAACAGTTATGAAATTTATCAAAGCATTTCGGTTTCCTTATAAATCTTACTCTTATTATTTTCTCTCTCTACTTTATTTATACAACATTACTATTACCTATCTTGATGAACCAATGGCTGTGAGATGCAATGAGACAATGCAAGAAATGAACATAGATTCAGAGGAATATGATATACAAGAAGAGATTGTTAAAAAAGTCGAGAACTTTGAGAACAAGCCGAAGTCCAACCTGGATGAGACTGAGATTGTTAACCTAGGAGATGCAGAAAATGTCAAAGAAACACGAATCAACGTTCACTTATCACCGTTAGAAAAGGAAGGGTACACAAAATTTGTAAGAGAATACGAGGGCATATTCGCCTGGTCATATGATGACATGACTGGTCTAAGCACATCTATTGTGACCCACAAACTGCCAACTGATCCGACATGTCCACCGGTAAAGCAGAAGCTCAGAAAGTTCAAGCCTGATATAAGTCTGAAGATCAAAGAAAAAGTCACTAAGCATGTCAAAGCTAAGGTTCTCAGGGTAGTAGAATATCCGACATGGTTAGCCAATATTGTGCCGGTGCCGAAGAAGGATGGGAAGGTCAGAGTCTGTCGGGCAGTCCGAAGGATGACTTTCCCTTGCCAAACATACACATCCTGATTGACAATTGCGCCAAGCACGAGTTGCAATCATTTGTAGATTGTTTCGTTGGTTATCATCAGATCTAGATGGATGAAGAAGATGCTGAGAAAACGACTTTCATTACGTCATGGGGAATGTACTGCTACAAAATTATGCCGTTTGGGTTTAAAAATACAGGGTCCACCTACATGAGGGCCATGACCACCATTTTCTACGATATGATACACAAGGAGATCGAAGTATATGGAGACGATGTTATTATCAAGTCCAAGAAAGCCACTGATCACATGGAAGATTTGAGGAAGTTTTTCAATGGACTGAGAAGGCACAACCTAAAACTGAATCCCGCGAAGTGCGCATTTGGGGTTCCTACCGAAAAACTACTTGGGTTCATTGTAAGTCATCGAGGAATAGAACTGGATCTATCAAATGTCAAAGCTATTCAAGAACTGCCACCTCCAAAGAACAAGAAGGATGTAATGAGTTTTTTGGGGAGACTTAACTTAATCAGCCGGTTCATAGCACAATCTATAGTTATCTGTGAGCCAATCTTTAAGACGTTGAAGAAGGATGCCGCTACCAAATGGACCGATGACTGCCAAAAGGCCTTCGACCGAATCAAGGAGTACATGTCAACACCACGGGTTTAGGTCCCACCCGAGTCAGGTAGACCTCTATTACTCTACCTCGCAGTATTGGATGGAGTGTTTGGTTGTGTTCTAGGGCAGCATGATGAAACAGGGAGGAAGGAGCAAGCCATCTATTACCTCAGTAAGAAGTTCACCCCGTATGAGGCTCGGTATTCTCTATTAGAGCGCACTTGTTGTGCTTTGACTTGGGTAGCTCAGAAGTTGAGGCACTACTTCTGTGCCTATACTACATATCTCATATCAAGGATGGATCCTTTGAAGTACATCTTTCAGAAGCCGATGCCCACTAGCAAGCTGGCCAAGTGGCAAATCCCGTTGAGTGAATTTGACATTGTCTACGTGACTCAGAAAGCAATCAAAGGACAGGCACTAGCAGATCACCTTGCTAAAAATCTCGTGGACGGAGAATACGAACCCCTGAAAACATATTTTCCTAATGAAAAGGTATCATTCATAGGAGAAGATATTGCAGAGTCCTATGACGGTTGGAGAATATTTTTCGATGGAGCAGCAAATTTCAAAGGAGTTGGCATAGGAGCGGCCCTAGTATCAGAAACCAGTCAGCATTATCCAGTGTCTGCCAAACTCAGGTTCCCCTACACAAACAATATGGCCGAGTATGAAGCCTGCATCCTAGGGCTCAAGATGACCATTGACATGAACATTCAAGAGTTTCTAGTAATTAGAGATTCAGATTTGCTTATACATCACGTCCGAGAAGAATGGGCGACCAAGAACTCCAAGATACTCTCTTATCTGCATCATGTACAGGAGTTGAGAAAGAGGTTCACAAAGACAGAATTCCAGCATGTTCCTAGGGCCCAGAATGAATTCGTCGATGCACTGGCTACCCTATCATCCATGATACAACATCCAGACAAGAATTTCATTGATCCCATTCCGGTAAAAATCCATGATTAGCCAGCTTACTGTGCTCATGTAAAAAAAAAATAGACAGAAAGCCTTGGTTTCATGATATCAAGGAATACTTGGCAAAAGGAGAATACCTAGAACTCGCAAATGCTACTCAGAAGCGCACGCTTCGGAGGTTATCCAACAATTATTTTCACAGCGTAGGAATCCTGTACATGAGGACTCCTGATTTGGGATTACTAAGGTGTGTCGACGCAAAAGAAGCATCCAGGCTATTAGAGGAAATTCATGGAGGGACCTGCGGTCCACATATGAATGGTTTTGTCTTAGCAAAGAAAATACTCTAAGCTGGTTACTTTTGGATGACTATGGAAACAGACTGCATCCAGTATGTCCGAAAGTGCCACCGCTTCCAGATACACGCAGACATGATAAAGGTGCCTCCAAATGAGCTTAATGCAACAAGCTCACCATGGTCGTTCACCGCCTAGGAAATGGATGTTATCGGACCAATCGCACCTGCCGCATCAAACAGGCACAAGTTTATCCTAGTAGCAATTGATTATTTCACCAAATGGGTTGAAACAACATCTTACAGAGCAGTGACTAAGAAAGTCATGGCAGATTTCGTCCGCGACCGTATCGTTTGCCGGTTCGGGATCCCGGAGTCAATTGTCAATGATAATGGATCCAACCTCAACAGTGACCTGATGAAAGCCATGTGTGAAACCTTCAAGATCAAACACAAGAATTCTACAGCCTACAGACCTCAGATGAATAGAGTCGTAGAAGTCGCCAAAAAGAATATCAAGAAGATATTGAGGAAAATGATAGAGAAACATAAACAGTGGCACGAGAAGTTATCATTTGCTTTATTGGGGTACCGTACCACAGTCCGTACATCAACTGGGGCAACCCCTATATGCTGGTTTACGGTACAGAGGTAGTCATTCCCGCCGAGGTGGAAATTTCTTCCTTAAGGATCATACAGGAAGTAGAGCTCGACGACGCAGAATGGGTGAAAAGTCATTACGAGCAGCTAGCTCTTATAGACGGAAAGAGAATTAATGCAGCTTGCCACGGTCAGCTCTATCAGAACAGAATGTCCAGAGCCTTCAACAAAAGAGTCAAGCCGAGACAATTCACACCGGGGCAGCTGGTGTTAAAGAAATTTTTTTCGCATCAAGATGAAGCCAAAGGGAAATTCTCTCCCAACTGGCAGGGTCCGTACATGGTTCACCGGGTTCTAATAGGAGGAGCCCTCATACTTGCAGAAATGGATGGGGAAGTTTGACCAAATCCGATCAATTCAGACGCAATCAAGCGATACTATGTGTAACCTTTATGTTTTCCTTATATGATGTAATTTGAACTACGCCTGACCTGATTCCCGTTTAAGAGGGGATACGTAGGTAGCCCTATGGGTTCGGTCACAAGTCAATAAAATTTTCATTCCCCCCCGCAATTGGAAACTGGGGCAGAATTTTGGAGAGGACCCTCAAAATTCCGAAGTGATTTCAGCCATTCACCGCAAGCAGCCGTCAGAAGCAGCAGCCCAGTAAACTGGGGCAGAATTTTGAGGAGGACCCTCAAAATTTCGGAGCAAGAGAAGTTGCAATGTCTTGAACCACGTCGCAGTTGTCGGTTCATCTAAAGAAAACTATTCTTAATTATGTATTTATGTTACATTTTCTTTACTAAAATCATGCATGTTTATTTCTGAAATCGCTCTGTTTAGCAATGCTACCCCAATGATACGCACAATATCACCGAAACAGAGCCGAACAGGTCAAGTAGAGCCTGCGGGGATACGAACTAACCTCCCCTTTTACAAAACTCACGATTTTTTTGGATGCAGGCACTTGAGTTGCAAAATCATCAAATATACTATACGCTCACTCACAAAGTTCAGGAATACAACTCTTCGAACCATTGCACTTGCTCGCAACTGTTATCCGCACACAACAGTGTCCTCAGCAGGCACAATATCTCCAGCAATCACGATACCGCAATCCGCTATCAGCTAAGAAAACTCTATTGCCATTTGCCCTTTTTACTTCCTGCATAAGGCTACCATTCTGCTTTCTGATACTAAGTTTTGTCTCCCTATACATTCTCTGCATTGCATAAGGCTACTTTTCTGCCTTCTGAGACTAAGCTCTGTCTCCATCTGCATTCTCTGCATTGCATAAGGCTACCATTCTGCCTTTCGAGGTTAAGCTCTACCTTCATCCGCATTTTCTTGCATCGCATAAGGCTACCATTCTGCCTTTTGAGGTTAAGCTCTACCTCCATCTGCATTTTTCTTGCATTGCATAAGGCTACCATTCTGCCTTCCGAGACTAAGCTCTGTCTCCATCTGCATTCTCTACATTGCATAAGGCTACCTTTCTGCCATCCGAGACTAAGCTCTGTCTCCATCTGCATCCTCTGCATTGCATAAGGTTACCATTCTGCCTTCCGAGGTTAAGCCCTACCTCCATCTGCATGGCTGAAAGATTGCCACCTCTAAATCTGCATGGCTGAAAGATCGCCACCTTTACATTTGCATTGGTTGAAAGATCGCCTCTCTATTTACATTTGCATGGCTGAAAGATCACCACCTTTACATCTTGCATGGCTAAAATATCGCCACTTTATTTACGTCTTGCATTGGCTGAAATATCGCCACTTTATTTACATCTTGCATTGGCTGAAAGATCTCCACCTTCTGCATCTCATGGGCTGAAATATCGCCACTTTATTTACATCTTGCATTGGCTGAAAGATCGCCACCTTCATTTACATTTTGTATCGACTGAAAGACCGCCACCTTCTGCATCTCATGGGCTGAAATATCGCTATTTTATTTACATCTTGCATTGGCTGAAAGATCGCCACCTTATTTACATTTGCATGGCTGAAAGATCGCCACCTTTACATCTTGCATGACTGAAATATCGCCATTTTATTTACGTCTTGCATCGGCTGAAAGATCGCCACTTCATTTACATCTTACATCAGCTGAAAGATCTCCACCTTCTGCATCTCATGGGCTGAAAGATCGCCAATCTATCCAAAGGCATCATTGTTCGGAGGCACCATTTTCATAGCTCGAGAACGCAATGCCCTGGCGTGAGGACCCCTTTTATCTTTTGCATATCATTATTCAAAGGCGTCACAGTTCGGAGGCATCATTCCCATAGCCCGAGAGCATCATTTCATGGACTGTGAATCCCTTATCATACGCTTCATGGCCCAGGACGTGATGGTCTGAGGACGTCATCCTAACCGTCCAAAGACAACATTCATGGTCCGACGGGAACTTGCATCACGTTTAAATTTTCGCACAATATACATTTGTATTGCTTATTTGTAGGTAAACTGGTGAGTAACAGCTATCTCAGCAAGATCAATCTCGCTCCAGTTCCCGCACCCCGATTAGACCTTAACCGTTCATCCCATTGCGCCCGTTCTTGAAAGTCTCTATCAACATACTCCGCCGACGGATCCTGAACTACATATGGCCTGATTCCTATAAGACCAGGGATATGTAGGCAACTCATAAGCCAGGGCACGTCCAGCCTCTTCAAACCACTTCGTTCGGTCAAAATTGACCATCATATCTTTACTCGATAACTCTTTCATCCTTCCCAGGTAAAGATGGGCAGCTATTGACAGCTAATTTTTTCCCTATATTTTTTTTTATGTAAAACACCTTTCAAAATAGCATGTATAAGAATATATGAGTATTTTCCAAGGCTACATTATTTTTTCTTAATTTTTTAAACATTTTAAATCAATTTACTGCCCTATTTTACCAAGAAAACACAATAATTATCCCCAAAATTATCATTTTTGGTGATTCATTTATTGGAGTCTCATGTTTATATTAAAATATAGCTAAGATATTTTTTATACATTTTTACAAAATTATTTGGTATTTGTTAAGGATAGAATTGCATAATTGCAATATTAGCCTTTGTTTAGGTTTAAACTAGCTTCATATGCAAAAAATGAGATTTTATATTTTTTAATTGATAGTTATGTATTATAAATCATTTTGATGCTTTCAATTTATTTCCAAAAATTAATTTACTATTTTTCATAATTTTAAAGGAGAAAATTGGCTATTTAAATAATAGCCTAATTCGTTTCAATTTTAGCCTAAAATCTGAATCCCAAATTGGACCCCAATTTCAGCCCAATTTCAGATTACCCAACCCAGGCCCCAATTACCCCCTACCCGACCCAGAACCTTGTTAAATCCTGGCCATTGATCAAAAAGATCAACGACCCTCATCCATCCTTACCTTTTTTAACCTAACGACCCCCAATACCCTTCTCATTCCTCACTCGTCTCTATCTCTCTACCTCTGGTTCTCTCTAAAACCTTCCCCCTCCCCTCCTCTCCGATGAGTTCTATTCACCTTCTCCGACCACTTTCTCACATGAATTCATGGTGGTTTCACCACCACAAAGCCACCTATTGCTTCTCGCGTTGGGTTACTGAAGCTGCGTGACTCGACCACAAAGAGTTTGGTTCAGACCTTTGTCGACTCAAGTTCACGGCCATCTCCGACCCTGTTCCGGCAAGCTATGTCTATTTCAAAGCCTGGTCTCGACTCCTCTTACTTAGATCCAAGCCTTTCTCATCGTTTGGGTTCTTCTGAAAACCCTAGTTTTGAGGTTTTTCTGATCTCTTTAGATCTGTTCCAGATTTATGCTTTCCCTAAGTTTTTAAACGAGTTTCTGGATTTCTTTCAAAAATTATACTTTCGAAACCATCTCTTTTTCCGATCTATGGTTTTTCTGAAATATTTAGATGTTTTCTCGTATTTTCTCTTTCTTGTGTGTTTCTTCTACTGTATTTTCCTCTACTGTGTTCTTGTGTGTTTCTTCTACTGTATTTTCCCCTACTATGTTCTTGAGTGTTTCTTACTAATCTCCTTATACTACGTTCTAGTTAAGTTTCTTCTAATACTTCTTAACATGCTTCTCATGCTGTTCTTATCAATATCTCCAGTATGTTTCGTATTAGTTTCTTCTACCATGTTTTCTTTGAGATCTTCTGTTGTGTTTCGCATGTTATTGTTCTATCATGTTTCTCATGAGTTTCTGTTGTTTTCTGATGGTGGAAACCCTAGAATTTGGGGGTTCCTCCAAGTCTGGCTATGTGACTTGCTTGAACTAGGATTTTATTTCAAAAACCCTCAACCCTTTCAGACCAATATCGAGTCTCTGAACTGAGTTTTGACATCCTTGTTTTTCATATGATTCTGACTTTTGCTAAACTCTTCTAAGGTCCTTTACACTGGATCATTTGTATGCTACTAGATGCTACTTCTCCTCTACAATGCTAACCTATGTGACAACCATGCTCCTGTAGTCTATTATCTACTGATTTTAAAATGACACGAAATCCTCTATCAACTCAACATGTTTGTATGCTCTTTATATGTGATGAACTCCCCTCTAAAATAGCTTTCAAATTTGTGATTAGTTCAGACTTCCTTCTAAATAGGTCTGACTGATTTCTTTCCATTGTTTGCTGATTTTCCTGTGATTCGACTTAAGTTAAAACCTTTCTTAGCTTTTCTGACTTGGTTCATTCATGGACCAATAATTACAAAATCTCTGACTCTTGATTTACTGGCTACTAATTGATTTTCTTACCTTATTTATACAACCGTGTATTTCAAAGTTCTGTCCTTAAATAACTTTTTATGTATTTGCCCCTAATTGCAGGCTGTGCACAAGATATTTATTTGACTTCTTCTCTTAAATAGTTTTCCCGTTTGAATCTGAATTCCTTAATTAAAGGACTTGTGTGATTGATTCCTAATTGATGATTAGTTCCTTAACTGCTTTCTTACCTTATTTCTGCCTGATTTTCACACTATAAATGCACAACTTTTTCACAAACTCATCATCAACTGAGAATCCTTCTAAACTCATACTCTCTCATAATAATATTCTCTTCTTGTCTCCACTATGGCCTGTTTTTCAAGACTACTGCATTTTCTCTATTTGTTTCTTTGAAACTGGTATGTCCTAATTTAAGCTTCAACATCATCACAATGTGTTCATTTACAACTTTTATATCCATGTCTACTTTACTATTTCTGTAAAGTTCAATATTTAAGTTAGTACGCTCATATCTTTCTGTCTGTTTCTGCTGTGAATCATTGCTCCCTATCCCCATTACCCATATGTGTGTGAGAGTTATGACTTAAGGCATGGTAATGTGAGTTGTTGCCCATGAATTAAGTTTGAACCAATAGGGTCTTAATCTCTAAGCAAATAGGTTGGAGGGTGTGCCAACATCTCTCATTGCTGGGTGTGCCTATCAGCCTGTTTTTCTTTTGCTCTTGCAAATTCCCCCATTAACCTACACCCATATGTGTTCTGATTTAAGCTGTTTGCCTTTTCCCTTTCCCCTTTCAGCACTCTATTTCTACACTTGCACTCTCTCTTAGTCTTTAAGTTCTGCCCCCCTCTTTTGAGCCTTGCCTTGGGACCTTGAGTTCCCTCTAGAATTGGACACATGAGGGTTGGCCCATCCACACTACCCTATGTCTTAATCCGGTAATACATTTTGGTGTAAGCACTGCCCGGAGTTCATATGAGACTCTTAGGGAACTTTGACACATCCAAATGGGAGAAAAGCTTTGGAACATGATCTCTTGGAGTTGGTTTACTTCATATTTCAGACAAGAAGTCTGAATCAGGCTCTCCTTGGTTGTACTTTTTAATTTCTGATGTATTTTCTTTACTTTACTTTATTTTTCTGGGTTGTAATAACTTTGTAATGAAAACTCACGGGATGGCTAGTGAAAATGGGAGGGGTAATTATGTATGCAAAAAGGGGTAGATAACCTGCCTATAGGAGTTTCTGAATTTCTGCATTTCCATGTAGATAACCATATCTATAGGAATCCTGCATTCTCATATGTAGAATTTCTGCACTCTCATATAGATATCATGTCTATAGTAATCCTGCATCCTCTCATATAGATATCATGTCCATAATTACTCGAAATCTGAATTCTGCATATGCATATATAGAAAATATGCCTATAGGTCTTTCTGAATCTTGCATATCCACTTTTAATTAGGCAAACATGTTTATAGGCCTTAAATAACCAACTGCAATTAGATATCATGTCCATAAAAAATACAACACCTAGATATCATGTTTGTAGGATTTCGGCATTTCTCTATGTCTATAAAAGTGTTCTAAAGTCGACAAACGCATAGAAAGCATGCCTATAGGAGCTTTAATCAAATCTGAATCGCCTCACTCGCTTATGAGTCTAAAACCAGCAATAATAATGCATTACCAGTTGCAGAACTTATGATCTTTTGCTAAAACTTTCCCTCCTTTAATAATTGACAACTTTTCTTAAATCAGTATGTAATCAGCTCATATCCTTATTTCTGAAATCAGTAGATATCATGCCTATAGGGTCTTCGTCTAACACTTAGGCAAGCCATAAGGTGAAAGCTTATAAGCTGAATCAGATTTTATGTGCTACAACCAGCAGGCAGGCCTGATTCGGGCTTCTTATCTAAACTATGTAATAAATCAGTCTGCCTCAACCTTTTAAGTTTTAATCAGACCCTAAACAGTACATGCAAGTCATGCTACATTATGTGTTTTTTCTTTGGTTCAAAGGAGGTCTGTTTGAGCTTTTTTTATTTGTTTATATGCTTCCCCAAACTTGCTATATGTGTTTTGTTTGTCACCTTAGTATTTTACCTTTTGAAACCACAAATAAGCCCAATACCTCCTCCCTTTAGGATTAGTAGTCCCAAGTGCCTCCGGGGCTGATAGGATTGGGGCGGGTAATAGCATGCAATACGTAAACGAGACCATTCCGCGCTTTAATACCTTAACAGGGTGGGAAAGGGTAGATATGGATATGATGACCACGCGATAACATCACGTGTAGTCCCTCACTGAGGAAAGATTACCGGATGTTGTGTGGGGTGATCCATATTATCAATAAACCTAGGACCCCCCCCTTTCCTTTGTTTTCTTTGCTTCTTTTAAATTTTTTAAAACCATTTCTTTTAAGGAAATCAACTCTTTTAGTTCCTTCTTCTTACTTTTGTTTATTTGTAACCATTACGTAAAAATCCCCTCTTATTGAAGCCTTTATTTGCCTATGTGTTATTTGCACTTAAGTCACATCAATAGTTTAGCCGGGAACCACACTAGTGGATCCTGAGGGGTGCCTAACACCTTCCCCTTGGGATGATTTCAAGCCCTTAACCAATCTCTGGTTACTCAAAACAAACCCCTCCTAGTGTCCTAATGCACTTTAATCATTAGGTGGTGACTCTTCAAATCAAACCCAATTCCCAAAAGGAATGAGTTGTCCTCCCAAATGTCATAAACCCGATTTTGCTAGAAAAAGGGGGGCGACACACATTATCCAGGAGGGTCCTGAAAATTTTAAATTAAATCCCATTATTAAGGAGGGTCTTAAAAAATCGAGAATGAACTTACCTGAGCCATGTTTTCTTCCTGAAAGATCTCTGTAGAACGAACAAAATTCCTTGCCCCTAAACCATGCTTTTCCTCATGGAGGGTTCCTGTAGATCAAACAAATTTTCTTTCTCCTTCTCAAACCGCCTTTGTGCTGACAAAATTTGGGCACAACACTTGACAAAAAATTCAAACTTCCAAGCTTTGATTTGGACAAAATTTTCATCCCTGTTTCAAACAAAGAAAACTTGTGAGTTTATAAATATGGTGGTTGGTTTGTGGCCTTGACTTTGAGGACGATTTCTCCTTCACTTTCCATGATAACTTTGGTTTCAACTCGAAAGACCTTGCTTGTTCATTGACTAACCACTTTCTCTGTCAACCTTATCACATAAAATACCTTTGATCTATTCACCCAATATCATTCATCTGTTGTATTGTGCTCATGCATTGGCATATACTGAACCTTTGTGTTTCACATGAATCCCAAAGCATGTCAATCGCCACCCACTCAGTGTGCATGTTGTTCTTTCCTGACTTAACCTATTGGCTTGGCCTTGAGGTCTATTGCTCTTTCACTTGCCATGATAACTTTGATTTCCGCATGGAAGACCTTGCTTGTCATTGGTTAATCACTTTTTCTGTGAACCTTATCATAGAAAATACCTTTGATCCGTTCACCCAACATCCTCGATCTGTCGCATTGTTCATGAATTGACATATACCAAACCTTTGTATTTCACATGAATCCCAAATCACGTTAATTGTTACCAACTCAGTGCGCACGCTGTTCTTTCCTGACTTATGCCACTATGATGTGCTAGCCAGATCCCATTTTGTGTAATTGGAAAGCTGGTGACAAATTTTGAAATCATTTCTCACTTGTTCTGACCAAACAGACTCAGGAAGAGGAAGTAAACGAGATAAAAGGGAATAGAGTAAAGGCCAATAGAAAGAGATGATTCAAGTAAACTACAGAGTATAAACTTATCAGATGCGGATACCAACTCTAATGACCATGACATGCACCTTTGGATTAAGTGGCCTAATCTGTCAAGCAAGTCTAATGTTCAACTCTTATTATACCCCTAAGCCGTGAAACTGGGCTTTAATGCTCTGATTATCTAATATGATTCACGATCCTTATTCGACTTGTAGTGCCCGAATGGTTTTTACCATCAAGCCTCTCATTTTGTTCTTTCTCTCAACTCACCATCTCTTTATGGTGCCTGTGAAGGTTTTTACCAATAAGACTCTCTCATTTTGTTCTTTTCTTCTTATTTCCTCTGATTCGGCAGATGACAAGGCATTAACCATGGTAAAAACATCATATACCCTTGGCATGTCTAAACTCAACACTCTCAAAATTTATCCGGGAGGTCTTTTTTGGACTGTAATGTGGCTTTTGGACAGGATTAGAAAGAAAAGATATCATAAAGGCTCAAAGTAACTATGACAACGAGGTTAATTTATTTACAACTTTTGAAATCCATTCTAAAAACTTTGCCCCAATTTCTAAAGCAAGGGAATTTGATTCTTTTCTTTTTGAGATGGAATTTCTGCGCACTCTCGACTTCGTGGGATCATGAAATATTTTATTTGGTGCGACTGAACCGTGAGGTGGCCTACGTATCTTGTGGTGACAAGAATCAGGTCGAACGTAGTTCACAAAGATACGTTATGTTGCTACTATTCTCTTTTTCTTTTCCTCTTTTTTTCTTTTTTTCTTCTTTTTTCTTCTTTATTTTTCTTTATCTCTATTTTCTCTTCTTCTTTTTCTTTGAATTTTCCTTTTGGAATGAACTTTCTAAAATAAACCTATAGGGGCATGAACTTTTTTTTATGACTGTAACTTGATTCCAAAAGAGGGGAGGTCAAAGAAATTAGTACATGCTCAAGAGGGTATCAAATGATATAAGTGTTTGGGTAGCTGAAAGAGGGTCTCCCAATCCCTGAAAATACCAAGTACAACACATGCAACTTGAAATGAAAATTGAAGATCATGCACTATATTTCTTTTGCGGCTTCAACAATGATATTACTGATATGCCTTCCATTTTTCTTTAGCTCCTTGTCAAGTACAGAACCCTCGTTGGGTGATTCCTTTTTTACAATGGATATCCTCCATCAATTCGGAGAAAACTTCCTTGACTTTATCTTGTAACTTGAGAAGCACTTGAACTCAAAGTTTCTTGCTTCAAATTGTTGGGACGCACTCACTTGTAACAAATTCTTGTCGTCCCATTAACTTTCCAAACTATCTACCCAGTTTCACACAGTTCGGGCTTCAAATGATCTCAAAATGTCCAAATATGTACTTATTTCCCTCAAGTGTCTCTATCATCTTCAAAATTATTTCGTTGCTTCATGATTAAACTAACTTTTAAGACCAAACCTAGAATTATGCGTGCATGTTATGTCACTAGGGCCAGCATGGAAAGAACTATAAAAAAGAGAAGAGAACTAAACAAAAATATGACTAGAAATAACAGAAAGTAGAAAATTGCATTAGACAAACAGTGAAAGGGTCTGAACAACAAGACAAACAAAACACACTGGGTTACGACCCTAGAAAAACCTAAACAACACTAAAAGGGGTACTACAACTAAATGAACTAAGCAAAATAAAAGGATAGAAGGGTTTGAGTCACAAGACAATATCCGGATTACAACCCTGAAAATAACCCGGACAACAGAAATGACAACAAAATAAACCACCAAGACTCGTCCCCGGCTAGCCAAGAGATGGAGCGTCTTTCCAATTACCAGGCTCGACATCTTAGCCTCTGAGTTCCACATAAATATCACTGGGACCTTCACCAACTTCAATCACATTGTCTTCACCAAGTGGCTCATTAGCTCCTTTGACCAAACCTTCGTCATTGCAAACCATCACAACAATCTGTGCATTGTCATGTACCTGTAGAGGATTATGTGTGACGCTTGGGGTATTGCTGCCTTGGACCACAATTATTCCTTCTTGAACCATTCATTTTATTTCCCTTTTCAAAGCATGACAATCTTCAACATTGTGCCCCTGGGCATTAGAATGGTATTCACACCTTTTAGCAAGGTCAAAGCTTCTAGCACGCGGGTCTATATAATTTAAAGAAACAGGTGTAATCATGTCGCAATACTTTAATCTCTCAAATAAGCTTGCATAGGACCCTCCTATTGGTGTAAAATTGTCTTTCAGCCTTTGTTCCCTTCTACACCCTTGGCTTGAATGTGGGTTATATGGCACTTGAAAATTTTGCTGAGGCTGGTAAAGCTTTTGCGGTGCTCGTGCTCGCCTTTTGGAGTGACCCAGTTGTTAGACAGATGACCGGATGTTGTTCGGAGGATAATACTGGGGGGGATTATGTGGAGTTTGTGGATGTTCATGGGGTCGGTATTGAGGCTGAAAGCACTTAGCAGGAATACCCACTGGATCTTCTTGTTGGCGGGACTTAGCAACATCTTTTCTATCATTAGGAGGACTGTCCCGAGCTACTTGTTCATTCCATCTAAACCAAAATTTCCTAAAACTTTCCTTGGGTTTCTTTTCCATCTGAGAAAGGGAGGAGCAGTCTGGGACAATGTCTATATTGTACTGAAAGTGTCGCACAAAATCTTGAGCCATGTCATCCCATGTATACCACTTACCGACATCTTGATAAGTTTGTCATTCCAAAGCTGCCCCAGTTAGGCTCTCATTTAAATACGCCATCAATAATTTGTCCTTCCCACCGGCGCCTCTCATCTTACTGCAGTAGCTCTCAAATGGGCCACGGGATCTCCATGTCCGTCTTACAAATCAAACTTTGGCATCTTAAACCCAGCAGGTAGTTGGATGTCAGGAAACAAATACAAGTCTTTGTAAGTCATGCTCATCCGGCTCCCTATCCGTTGTATGTTTCTTAAAGACTACTCTAAGATTTTCACTTTCCTGGATATCTCATCTTGCTCTACTGTCTTAGCAGTCTTTTCAGTTTCACCGAGAGGCTCAAAATGAGGATCGTAAGAGTATGGACCTGAGACCTTGAAAATTGGTTCTGGAGCATAGTGTTGGGAATCTTGGATTGTGACGACAGTCTCGCTAGAGGATCGAGGAAATGTAGCAGGTGGATGAGCTACAAAAACATGAGTGGTCAAAGGAGCGGGATATGAGGTGGTTCTAGGGGGTGGAGTGTGAAAAGGTTGTGTGGAGATATCCTAGATTTGTGACAGTAGTGGAATGGTGACAAGGCTTTCATTGTAGTTAGTGGGAACTGATGGTAGATTATGCCTACTAATCCAGGCTTGGTATATTTCGACTATCTGTCCTTTCAACCTCAAGACCTCTTCTTTCAACTCAGATTCTGATTCAACAATTCCCTTAAACGGATCAACAACCCTTGTGTCCCACTCTTTGCCAGTCATGACTACCTTGCTCTTTGACCTTGTGTTGTATGGATGAATTACTTAAGAACCACAAACCAACCACCTTTCTGCTATAATGAAGATGACAAAAGGAACAAAATGAAGTTATCACGTTAGTGTTAGGGCATTTAACATAAGATACTCTCACATTATGTGCAATGCACTTAGTCACAGTTATGACTTCGAGGGTATGAAGGTCATATGGCATCATCCCAATTTATTCATTTCAATCATCTCTTTCTTTTCTTTTCTAACACTTCTTGACTTGATCATTTCCCTAATTATCACTCTTTTGCCTTTCCTCTCCTTCTCACATCCCATAATTTCATCTCCTTTTTTTCTTTTCTTTTCCTTCCTTTTTTCTTTTCTTTTTTTCTTTTTCTTTCTTTTTCTTTTTTTTAAAAGAAATGATTCGATCGAACACTATGTAGGTTGTCTACGTATCATGTAGCCACATAAATCAGATCTTTGCGTAATTCGGAAAGATTAGGAATAAAGTAAACAAACTAACTTTTTCATTTCCTTTTTTTTTCTTACCTTAAAGACGACTCTGATGAGAAAAGAGAAATAAAAGAAGCAAATCCCCTTTTTTTGAATTTTCAAGACTTAATGTTCTATAACCTATTCTAAACTCAAACTTAACGAGCATACATTTTTTTTTCTTTTTGAAACAAACACTCTACGGGAAATTATTAAGGAAAAAAAATCGTAGAAGAGAAAAATATTTTTTTTGATTTTGTTTTTTTTAGGAGGGAAATCTAAAGAATAAAACGAAGAAAAATATTTGATATCCCTGAAGAAAGATTTCGAAACGAGAAATGAACAAGATAAAAAATATTTTTGGATTTCAATTTGATTACCTAAGGGAGAAACTTTAAAGACAAACAAAAGATAAAGTGTGTTGTTTTTTTTCTAACGGAAATATAAAAACGCAAAATTTCTTTTTTTTTTTTTGAATTTTTGATTTATAACACATTTTTCAAATACTAAATAGGTAATACAATAACAAAAGACTCAACAAACTTAACTAGCCTGACACACTCTAATATCACCTAAAAGACTTGGCATTATTATACACAACTAGAAGGTAAAAGACGACATAAAAATAAAACAGACTCAAAACATAACATTAAAAATCGTGAATGTAGTGGTCTTGGGGTATCTGTCATGCTCGAACTCCGATAAGTAAACCCACACTTGTATGAGAAAATTAAGACCAA
Organism: Nicotiana tabacum; assembly: GCF_000715075.1. Lineage (NCBI taxonomy): Eukaryota > Viridiplantae > Streptophyta > Magnoliopsida > Solanales > Solanaceae > Nicotiana > Nicotiana tabacum. Next base: position 154,904,890 of record NC_134101.1, on the reverse strand, counting down.
ATAAAGTTAAAGGCTTAGAACACTATGTGAGACTATAACACTTCCTGTTGGATAACATGCAAGACATAATTGTGGCTATTTTTGCAAAATGGCTTATGCGGCCTAAAGATAGCTAGAAATACAAAATTTGGCTAAAACCCCGCAAAGCCAAGAACCTAAGATTTACTAGGAAGACCGGACCCTATGTGGGTTGCCTACGTATCACGCCCCAAAAGACGAGAAACAGATATGCGTAGTTTGGGCAGATTGGATACATGAAAGAATTAAAAAAACAACTAATTTAGAGAATATATATATATATTTTGAAAAATTATGAAACATGTAAATTCTTTTTGTTTTTTTTTGATTTTTTGATTTTCGGAAAATGATGAAATAGTGCAAAATCTTTTTTTTTTTGAATTTTTTCATGTCTTTTTTTTTTCCTTAACAAACATGTGACAGAAAATAGAATTAGGCCCTACTCGCTTTATTTTCACATTTCACCCTCTCTTTTTTCTTTTTTCTTTTAGTTCTTCTTCATTTGCCCTCAACTGCCATTGGTCTGCCAAATGACCATTTTACCCTTGAAGAAATGCAATATGTAGCACATAGGATGCATCAAGATGGTCTTTTATTTTCGGATGCACCTGTCCTAGATGGACCCAACCCCTGCGTTGAGTCCCCAAAGTCAAATGCACATGATGCAATCAAACGTTCATACAAGGGATCCGGCATGGGGCTATGTTATTCTAAGTTTAAAAATCCTGGGTATATTATTCTAGACCTGGCTTACCTGAGCGGACATCTCGAGCGGAGGGGGGGCAGCGTACTGGGAATACAGAAGCTTCATCGGCTTTGCAACTTGTCCGAACCTCATTCTAAATTTGGAATATGACTCTAACAGAAAAGAAGTCACACGAAGTGCACACTTCTCAGATGATTTAGAAGACTTTGAGAGAGGAGGATTTCATATCAATTTATATACAGTTCAACAATAACAAAGCGGTAAAAAGCAAAATTTAGCACATTAGGCCCAAGCATGTAAATAAAACCAGAGAATAAATAAAGCCAACTATAACAGGTATTCTAAGCTCGAATTCTGAACCCTGAACCAGAATTCTGGGTTCGTCCCCAGCAGAGTCGCCAGAGCTGTCACACCTCCTTTTTCCTACCCCACGGAAGGGGTATAAAGGAATTTTTCCAATTTAAGTGACAATCGAAACATGATTATTTATTTAAAATACAGAGTGTCCACTTGGGATTATTTATGGTGTCCCAAGTCACCGGTTCAAATCCCGAATCGAGGAAAGATTGACTCTGTTTTATAGTCCACGAACACAGAAATCCGGGTAAGGAGTTCTGTTAACCCGAGAGAATGTGTTAGCTATTCCCGAGTTCCGTGGTTCTAGCACGGTCGCTTAACTATTATTATTGGCTTAATTATTTAATTTTAAAATACTTTTAAAACCTATGTGCGTTTTGAACTTATTAACCGCTTTTAATTATTTTAAAACGCTTTTAGGAAGATTCAACGCTATTTAAAACATGCCTTGAACCACGCCACATGAAATGCATCCGCGGTTCGCGGCACGTTCTATTTAATATTGTTAAGAATTGAAATTGGGTCACATGAAATGTGCACCCGAAATTAGTAACTAAAAGAAAATCAATTTAAAGAACGCACATAAAGCAACTACTAGAGTTCAAATTAATAATAATGTTTGTGAGGGCCATGGAAAGTTCAATTGATGACACACCTCGATTTTTAAAGAGGTAGTATTAATTACATGAGGGCCATGAGTTACTTAATCTTGCTTATGGCACACCTCAAGTCTATTTGTTCAAATAATTTCTTGGCTTAGATTTATGAGGGCCGTAAATTATTGGTTTTATTCGATATGGCACACTTCAGTTTTATCAAAAGGAAAGCTGTTCCTAACGTTCTAAGCACGCAGTAGCCATGAATCAATAACCCAAAAAATTATATTGCAAATTGAAGTATGATTGAAATTATCCTCCCACTGACATGAAAACTTATTATTTATACTTTTTTATAATTCCCAATCCCACCCAAAATTTCAAGGACTCAAACTTATATTTTAGTTAAAAAAAACTCACGCCAACTACTAAATAACTTATTCATATACTTATGTATCTACTTAAAATGAACGAAAATTCTACTGTATTAACTTAACCATGTAGCATACCCAAAACATCAAATCAACAGGTATAAGATTCAGTAACAACATAATGTAATCACTGACAAATAGTGATCAACCCAATCAAATAACACCCAGTTCACCAAAACCATGTTGTTTTCATTTCAATTAAATTAAAGATTAAGACCAAGAGAGAATTGGACCTCAAAATTGAAGATGCTATTTATCCTGAAACCCAGCAATGGACGTAACGCGAACCGGAAAGACTCAACGAACCAGGCCTGACTCAACTCCAAAATCGCCGGATTCCATGGTTTTAAAAATCGAAAAGCAGAAGAACAAGCTAAATTCTGAAATGAAAATCAACAGGACTTGAATCCGAAATCAAGATTCGAATTCCTTCTGTGTTTTCTTGTTTTATCACTGGTTTTTGCACATTTTTTTAACGTTTCAGATCAGTTTTTGCAACCTCTTGTTGCTGCTCTTTCACGATGCTGCTGCTAAGAACGACAGTGAGGTCCGACAGCTTTGAGGTGGTGTGTGATGAAGGGAGCGGTAGCGGTTGAGTGATTTCCGGCGAAGTGAAGGCCGTTTGGACAGAAACAGCGCTGGAAGTCTATGAGGTTGATGACTGGCGGGGGGTGGAGTCTTGATTTGCGGCTGTCAGCCGCTGCAGCCTTTTCTTGGGGTGTATTCTATATTTGTTGCCTTTTTCTGATTGTCCTTTTTTGTCTCAGATCTTAGGCTCTATCAGATTTTAGGCGTTGGTCTCTTACTTTAGGTTTGCTCATTTTTTGGATTTTTGTTTTATCCCCATCCGATGGAAAACGAATTATAGCTCTTTTGAGGTCTAGGGTGTTAGTGTTATTTTATAGGTTAGGTTTAAGTTATTATTTGAGTTTAAGGGTATTGGGCTTAAGGAATGAGCTAGAAACTTGGGCTTTTATGACTAGCTCTGCTTAAAATTAGTTTAATTAACTAAAAATCTATCCACATAGAATTATTACAAAAAATATTAATTAGCCCTACTTAAGTGAAAAATAGTTATTAAAATAAAACTAACCATTAAAACAAACCTATTTTTCGTAACTTTATTTTTTTTGTGACAAATAAAGTAAATGATTCAAAATAGTTGAAATAGCTATATTAGGCCTAAATTAAATATTTATATGCTAAAATATAAAAAATCTTGGAGAGAGTCAAAAATCACATGTCTACAGGTATAGTTTAATTTGTTACATAGTTTATAGACAAGCGAACTGATTTGATCCAAAAATGATAAATAAAGTTATCTGATTAAGCTTGAGAATGAAATATAACATAAGTTTTGCCAAGAAACTCGTGTGTCGCAATGGTTGTTTAGCTTAGTATTTATAGTTATACCTAGGAAAACAAGATCCTAATATCAAGCCCTCTTAAATGACAATAAAGGGGCCATTGATGAATATGTAATGGCAGACCATGAATGCGAATATTCTCTGCAACGGCTGCTCATTTAATGCCAGAGAATATTCTTCATTGAATGCTATCCGATGACAAACATCCTTCTGCTCAAATTGATCATGCTCCCTTCGGGGTCTATCCGATGCTAACTGCAACTGTTGTTCCTTGTACAGGTTGTTACTTTATTTACTTTCTACTTAGTTTCGATTCGACGTGTCACGCTACTATTTGATCATTTAATATAAACCAAATTTACCCTATACAAATAGTCTCCCTGCATTTCGGTGACATATCTTTGTGTCACCAGGAAGTTGGTGAAGATCCATTTGTTGATGGGAAATCTTCCGAAAACCTTCTGAAAAGTCTCTGATGCTTGAAAGGATGCACGTCTTCTCGGATTTAATACCCCGAACACGTATTACCCCACAATTTCGCAATATTTTTGCCGGTTCTCGAGGTAATTATAACCACAATTTTTTCTGCCTATATCTTTACTTATACTCATCATTTTACCTCTTTTATTTCCAAAATTTTCATAAGTTCATCATCTTCTTTGCACTTAACCTCCTTCTGCTTTCATCTTTTTCTGACTTTCTTCAAAAAGCTTCACTACATTTCTACTCCCATGGCTTCTTTTACTAAATCTTTCGAAAACTCTGGTCTTCTCTTTGGTGGATGCCTGAAGAGAAACAAAGACAAAAAGGTTGATATTGACACTAATCCCCTCACGGTAAGCACTATTATACCCAAACACCTGAGTATCGTCAATGACTTCCAAGAAAGGTTACCCTCTGTATCTTCACGAACTTGGGCCATTAGCAAGTATCCCTTCTATATTCGCCCTTCCGATATTCCTGTTGTGAATGAGGACTGCAACTGCCTAGACCTTAACATCCTTGCTCCGAATTTGATATAGTGGGTTGCCCTCACCAAGGAAGATTTTACGTATGTCTATACATATCTCTTTACCTTGGGTCCTCTTTCTATGAGCGGAGGGCGCGACCCTGTGATCTTGGAGTTCTGCCACCATTACCAGGTCTGCTTGGCACAAGTAGGCCCTTCTATATGGCAAATGGTGGCTTGCGTACGCTAGTTGTGCACGGAGACTAGAAAAACCCTAACCCTTGTGCACATGATGAATCTCTACTCCCCCAAAATCTTCCGTGGGGAGTAATAAATATTAGTAAACGTGGCCACCATGCCCTTTTCACCAACGGGGATGATGACAATGACTGTGGATGGATGGAGTGGTTTGTCATCATTTCTACCAGGGATATCATCCCGGCCACAACTCCATCTTTTCCTGAATTATGGAATTTTTTCACGTAAGTTTGTGATTTATTCATCTCTTTACTTCGTAAAAAGACCATTCCCCATCACTGTTAACATCTTTGTTTCCGTTGTTTTAGCTACTCCGTAGACACCACCAAAGGTTCAAGGCCTGGACTAATGGGTTTAGAAGATTCTGTATATCACAACACCAAAACCTGTCGGTGGAAGGAGATGACCCCTAAATATGGGTGGAAGGCCAAGAACAATGGTAAACTGAGTCCTTCTCCCTTTTGCCCCTGTATGAACATAAGTAAATTTGCTAACTATATTTTTTGCTTGATTCAAGACTCCCGCAAGGCTCTGTCACCTACCCCGAGGTTGATGTTATGGTTGACCCCGCGGAGGCCACGAGATTGCTACAAAGTGCTCTCACTCGAAGCGAAACCCTGGGATCTGCTTCTGATGGGGGTACTTCCTCTCGGAGTCCGCAACCAGAGAACAAGCAACCATAAAGGTAGAACTTTTCCTCGCCTGGGGATAAAAATAAGAAAATAAAGAAGGCCACGATCGAGCCGACCACGATCACTGTGGTTATTGAAGACGAAGGAAAAGCTAGTGATGAAGAGGCTTCCCTTCAAAGGAGAAAACGATCTTCATCAGCTCAACCAGACGCTCTGCAGGGAGATCTTCAAAACCCGACCGTAGAAGAGGTCCAAGTGCTTTGGGGCTAGATGGCTCTGGTAGATAATGCCAATTCGCATTGTCCTGTCCCTATTGTTGTTTCTGGTCCAAGGAGCTCGGATCCCGTGCCTCTTTTGCCTTTGGACACTAAGTAACCAATAATCAATGTTGCTCTTGTTGCAGCTGCTTCAACCCACAACACCAAAAACTTCACGCCCCTCTACACTAGTTGTACTTTCACCACCAAAATCCTCTGCACCTCCTCCACTAGCCGCATACACTCGAGAGATGGGTGCTTCTCCTCCCCAGTCTCCCGACCACGGGAATTTAGGCACAATTATTCACCCCTTCTCCGGATCCCCGAGGGAGGAGGAGTGCCACTCTTTTGGTTTCAAAGGGGTGCCATCTGCTATCCAAGCCGGTGGATCTTGCCAACTACCTGAAGCCACTAGCTTCAGAGAAGGATAAGAAGAAAACACATTCCCTTTTATCGGAGTGACTGTTGAATAATGCAATGCATAATGCAGTAGTGGTATCGTACTTGTTCTCTTATTGATTGTTTTTTACTTATCTGTTGTAACGTGGTTTCTAACATCGATATACTTTTTATAGGACAACTTCCGTGCTTCCAAGGGCTTTCAGAGATTGATTCTTGATAAAGAAGGACTTATCTTCGAACGTATTAAACCGTAGGGCTAAAAGGAATCAATTTGTTGCACGCATCCCAGTGTTGGAGGCAAAAGATGCTCAAGCAGGCGAGTTTGAGGCCCGGTTGCAACAAAGTGAACAACCTTGAGCTCCAAAATCGAGGAGGCTAATGTCGCCGAGGAGAAAAGGGCCAGGATGGAGGAGAGATTCAAGAAGATCATGGATCAAAACCGGCTTCACCTTTTTAGAATCCATGATCTTGATTCTAGCCTCGTTGCCACGAGACCTGAGAGGGATGGCCGTCAGGCTGAGATTGACAGGATTAAAGCAAAGCTCCAATACCAAGGGGATTCCCTCGTATTGGAAAAGATGTATGCTATGTGTCATATTAGGAGAAAAACCTTGAAGGAGGCCAAAGAGGGCATCGTTGTTATTGTTGATTGCATTGCCAAGGCCCGAGCATTGGAGTTAATCGCTCGAGAACGTCTCCCTACTCAGCCTGACGCAACTGACTCTTCGATCACCGGTTCTAAGTATTTGGGAACCAAGGAGGAACTTGAAGAGAATGATGATGAAGGCCCAGGTTCTGAATCAGCGGCTGATCCGCCCACTTCCCTTGAGGAGAGGGGGCGTAGATGCCTATCTCCCCCGAGTTCCGTCGGCGATAATGTTTAGATTTTTTCTTCTTTTCTTTTGTTGTTTTCTTTTGTACTTTTGTATCTTGTTCCGGGTATAAACTCTTTAGGAATCAACCCTTTACTATGAGGGTTTCATAATAGAGAGCCTCTTATGTTTATTGTGCTATTGAAGAGGACGTCTTCTGTTCATTGTGGCAAAAGCATTTGAAGTTGTTTGTTAACTTTCAAATGATAAAATTAACTCATCGTTTGTAAAAGAAACTAGATAAAAATAAAAGGATTTTATTTTATTCCTTCTATCTTTAAAAGTACATAAGCGTTCAATTGCTAAAAAAAAAGAAATTTCCAATACATGTGGCTAACTCATACAACTTATTTCTACGGGACTGGCATGCAGTCCACGATCTCCATGAGACATTAATGTTCCCAAGTCTCGTAGCCCTGGTTTTCGAGGAATCCTTGCTACCGTATTCAATACTATTCCCCCCAGTATTCGAATGTGAAGTATGCGAATTGAAACACTAGAAGTCTTTCTTCGTTGGTGGAAACAACTCGTGAAAAGTTGAATAGTCTTTGGTTCGATGGCAATTTTTGCTTCCCATCAAGAACTTGCCATCGAGCCAAAGACTATTTTAACCATCCCATAGTGGTTTATGATATCAATGCCTTGTCATTAAAGGTTTTAACTTTGCTAATGCCACTCCCATTGTAGATGTTTTCCGTTGTTACCTCGTTAAAACCTTGCCAGAAAAATCCGTTTGGGACAAAAACTGGTCGAAAGAAAAAAGAGTGCAACACATACTTTCTGTATATATAGGATCCATCAGCAATAGTACCTTTTGAGGTGAGCCATATTCCAATTGCTAGGCAATTTGACTCCATCTTGATTTTCCATCTCGAATGGCCCTTTGCCGGTGGCAGCTGAAACCCGGTAGGGGCCTTCCCATGTTGGACCTAGCTTCCCAATGTTGATTTCTCGAGTGTTATGAGTCACCTTTCTCAAAACCAAGTCTCCTAATTTGAAGTAACAGAGATTGGGCCTCCATTAAAGTATCTTTTCATCCTTTGTTTTTGAGCCACCTTCCTCACATGTGCCAAGTCCCTGCATTCATCAAGCAGATCCAGCCTCACCAACAATGCCTCATTATTTGCTTCTTCATTTTTTCGGGAAAATAGTAAGGTTGGTTCCCCTACTTCCATTGGGATCAGAGCTTCTGCAGCATATACGAGAGAGAAATGTGTCTCTCCCATGCTTGATTTTGCCGTCATCCGATATGCCCGGTAACTCTTTGGGCCACCTACCTTTAGTAGCTTCTAACCTTTTTTTTTGATATTTTGGATAATCATCTTATTGGTTGACTCCACCAGTCCATTAGCGCTCGGATGGTACGGTAAGGATTTAATCCTTTTTGATTTTCAAGTCTTCGAGAATTTTTATTACTTTGGAGCCTACGAATAGTGGTCCGTTGTCGCAGGCAATTTTCTTTGGTATTCCGAATCGGCAGATTATGTGTTACCATAGGAAGTCGACACTTCACGCTCATCGATCTTTTTGTAAAGACCTTCTTCAACCCATTTAGTGAAGTAATCGGTTAAAATTAAAAGGAATCTTACCTTTATGGGACTCGGTGGTAGCGGACCAACTATATCCATCCCCTATTTCATGAATGTCCATAGGGATAGTACCGAATGTAGGAGTTCCGCCGGTTTGTGCACCAACCGTGCATAGCGATGTCATTTCTCACATTTCTAAATGAAAGTCTTTGCGTCTTGTTCTATTGGGGGGCAGTAGTGTCCTACCCTAACCGGCTTTAGTACCAATGAATCTGCACCAGAATGGTTCTCACAAATTCCTTCATGGACCTCTCTCATTACGTAGTCCGCCTCCGAGGCTCCTCAACATAGGGCCAGCGGGCATTAGTAAGATCTCCTTTATAATTTCCCACCCATGAAGCAATAACGAGTTGCCTTGGTGCATAATGCTCGAGATGCCTTCGGGTCTTCGAGCAATTACTATGCCGAAATATTCGACGAACTCGTTTCTGTAGTCCTAGACTAGGTTGGATGTGTTCACTTCACAATAGCCATCCAAATCCAATACCGAATGTAGAAGTAAAACTATAGTTCTAGAGTCATATCCTTTCATCTCCGTAGATGACCCCAAATTAGCCAACACATTTGCTTCCATATTCTCTTCTCTCGAAATATATGTGATCGACCATTCCCTGAATTGTGCAAGCAATGCCTGTTTACTCATATACTGCTGCATGTGTTCCTCCTTTGTGTTGAAAATGTCGTACACTTGGTTTACTACCAACTGGGAATCATATTTGATCTCTATGAACTCGGAGCCAAGTCCCCGAGCCAGTTCGAGTCATGCAGCCAAAACCTCATACTCGGCTTCGTTATTAGTGTATAGAACAGATTTAATGGCCAACCTCAAGGTTTCCTCTAAGGGTGTGATTAGAACCACCCCAAGCCCGGACCCTTTCACATTGGAATCTCAGTCAATGAACAAGGTCCAAACTCCTGATGACGTTTCCGACATCAACACAGCTTTTTAGTAGCCATAGGCAATAACCCGGGACTGAAATCGGCCATAAAGTTGGCCAAAACTTGTGATTTGATCACAATCCTAGGCTTGTATTCAATATCGAACTCACTAATTTTGACTGCCCACTTGGCCAACCGGCCTGACAACTCAGGCTTGTGAAGAACATTTTGCAAGGGGAAGGTTGTCATAGTGGCTATCGAGTGGGACTGAAAATAAGGCCTAAGCATTCGGGAGGCGACTATGAGAGCTAAGGCCAGCTTTTCGAGGTACAGATAATGAGTATCCGCTCCTGACAAAATTTTAATAACATAATAGACAGGAAATTATGTACCTTCGTCCTCCTCGACTAGAACGACATTTACCGCTACTTCCTAGACCTCTTGATATATTAGCAATTATTCACCTTCCCTCAATTTTGGTAGTAGCGAGGGGCTTGATAGATAACGTTTTAGGTCTTTCAAGGCCTGCTGACATTCCAGAGTCCATTCAAAATTGTTTCTTCTTCTTCTTCTTCTTCTTCTTCTTCTTCTTCTTCTTCTTCTTCTTCTTCTTCTTCTTCTTCTTCTTCTTCTTCTTCTTCTTCTTCTTCTTCTTCTTCTTCTTCTTCTTCTTCTTCTTCTTCTTCTTCTTCTTCTTCTTCTTCTTCTTCTTCTTCTTCTTCTTCTTCTTCTTCTTCTTCAGTAGTGAGAAGAAGTGATGATATTTTTTTGAGGATCGAGAGATGAACCTGCTTAAAGCGCCCAATATTCCGGTAAACCTCTGTACTTCTTTTACGCTTGTTAGCTGGTCCAGGATGTCTTCGATGACTTTGATTTTAATAGGATTTACCTTGATCCCTCTCTGTGAGACCAAGAAACCCAAGAACTTACCGGAGCCAACCCCAAACACATATTTTTTCAGGTTGAGCTTTATGTTATGCTTCCTCAAGATATCGAAGGTCTCTTGGAAGTGATTTAAATGATCATCTGCATTCAAAGACTTGACCAACATTTCATCTATGTACAGTTCTATTGTTTTACCTATTTGCTTTTCAAACATCTTGTTCACGAGCCTAAAATAAGTGGCTTCAGTGTTTTTAAGCCCGAAGAGCATCATATTATAATAGTATGTGCCAAAGTTTTTTATAAACAAAGTTTTTTCCTGATATTCTAGGTTCATCTTGATTTGATTGTACTCGGAGTAAGCATCAAAGAAACTCATTAACTCGTGCCCGACTATTGCATCAATTATTTGATCAATGTTTGGCAATAGGAACGAGTCTTTAGGGCACACCTTATTTAAGTATGTGTAATCTACGCATATTCTTAACTTTTTAGACTTCTTTGGAACTAAAACTACATTAGTTAACCATTCAGGATACTTTACCTCCCATATTAAACCGATGCGAGTAGTTGAGTTACCTTTTTTTAACAAACCTATTTTTGACCTCGGCTATTGGACGTTTCTTTTGCCTTACCGAAGGGAAGCTCGGGTCCAGGCTTAGATTGTGCACGACCACATCTAATAGGATACCTGTCATATCCATGTGCGACCATGCATATCAATTAACATTAGCTTTAAAGAAATTAACAAATCCTGACCTGAGTTCGGGGTTGAGTCTGGTTCCCAAGTGAAAATTCCTTTCCAAAAAACCTTCGAACAAGGCCACTTGATCGTGTTCCTCTGCGATAGAATTGGTTACGTCTAACTCTTCCGATACCTGAAAGTATCTCGGTACTTGGTGGGATTCCGATGACTCTTCGCCTTTATCATCTTTATTTGGCATATGAGCAGGCGTCGGTTTATGTAATTGCTATTTGCTAAGCTCCTTCCCTTTACTGCTAGAAATCGGCGCTATGTTCATCCCTCTTGCTACTGGTTGATCTCCTCTTATCTGCTTGATTCCCTATGGGGTCGTGAATTTTAGCTGCTGATGATATGTTGATGGTACGACCTTCATCTCATATAAACATCGCCTTCCAAGTGTCACACCACCTTTTTGCGCGCCCGCCCCAGAGGGTTTAAATGCGCGAGGGGAGTTTTTCCAATTTAAGTGACAATATTCGAAATGAAATTATTTATTTAATTCAGAGTCGCCACTTGGGAAAGGTTTGGCTTTTGGTGTCCCAAGTCACCGGTTTATCTTGAATCCCTAATCGAGGAAATTTTCGACTTTTCCAAATGAAGTCTGCGAACCAAAAATTCTAAGTAAGGAATTCTGTTGACCCGAGGGAAGATGTTAGGCACCCTCGAATCCTTTGGTTCTAGCACGGTCGCTTAAATTGTTACAATGGCTAAATATCTTATTTGAAATACATGTTGTGACTTATGTGCTTTTATTAAATTTTAACCGCTTTTATTATTATCATTTATTTTTATAGAATTGCAACGTCGTGAAAATGCATCTCGAACCACGTCAAAATCAATGCACCCGTAGTTGTTAACACATTTCGACTCCGTTGAGATTTGAATTTGGGTCACATAAATGCGCACCCGAATTTAAGAATATAATTTAATTGAGTAGCGCCTAAAGAGTCTAACGCGTTATTATCTTTGGGGAAGGCAACGAAATTCACTAAACAGTCCATCCCAAATTCTAAGTATTTATTATGGTTAATTATTGAGGGCCCCGCAATTTGCATTTTTATTTTACGAGGCTCGTCTCATTATTTTAGAAAGGATATCCTAAAGTGACTATATTTCTATTATGTTTGTCTCTAAAAATAGAAGAAAGAAAATGTATGCTAACTGAATTACAGGCTTAGCTAATCCCGACCTCTTATTAATTATCTGATTGATTATTGCGAGGTGGAAAAAATTTTGTGCTTTATTAGACATGCTTTTAATTTGACAAAAGAAATTGCATACAAGACAAATATCATGCTAAACTCACCCTAGGCGTCTGTCTCATTTTATTCGAACTGACCTTTTGAATAGATTAAACAGCATTGACTACTATAAACTAATACCAATGAGATTCAGACGTGATCCTATAAACTGCCTAACGCGACCCAATTTGATAGAGTTAGTTTAAACGATTCAGAATTATGATGAGTCTTTTTGTTGAATTAAAGCATCCTGCCTTACATGTTAGGGAAACAAGAATAGAAACTGAGATTTGACTGCCGATATACTAAACACACACGCACTCCTCGTCATACAGAGCTCTTAACAACTATAACCACGTAGTGTTAAATAGACTAAAACTTCTATTAAGTAAATATTGCACAAAGGTATATTTTAATGAGCTATAAACTAATCTAACAAATATATCATATCCCGACACATCTGATCTAACAATAGTACTATCTAGTAATCCACCTCGGTTAGGATGTATATTAATTCATACAGAGTAATTGTAGATAAAATGAACTTAAACAAATACAAGCTAACTAACACTCAACTTTTGCTATGTTTTTAATACAAGTATTGTAAAGTAAACAACATTCATTTCTTTATTTCTACTTCAAACTTCAAGCTTTCAGCAAATATGGTTTCAGAAGTGTGTACCTGGAAATTCTTAGAATTGAATAAGAAGGGAAGTCAGTAGAGTAACAATGGCAACAGAAGCGGCAGCAGTAACAACAGATAACAACAGGACAAATCCCAGTGCAAGATGCAACGATAGCCGATGGAACAAGTAGTAACAAAATAACAGCAGCAAACAGTGCAGTAAAAACAATGCTCCAAAACAAACCAAGTCCAGGAGAACAACCAATGCAAACCAACCAATAGACTTAGTTGAGACTTGGAAGAAATCAGAATTGATTGAACAGGTTGAACAAATGAAACCCAAACAACAGTAGGAAGAAACCGTTTCTGATTTTTCTGTATGTTTTTCTCTCTTGTGTATGTGTCTGTATATGCCTATTCTGTGGTATCTCTCTCTGTATCTATGCTTTCTAAAACCCCTCAAAATCCAGTCTAATTTTCAGTCCCCAATTTCAGTTCGAGTCCCTTTTTTTTTTAACTAATGGAAGTTCTCCTCCCTTTATAGCCTAACATCAGCCCCTTTTAGTCTGTTAAACACATCAGAACCCCCTCCTTTCTTGCTGTTTTTCCACTCAACATTTTAAAATATGAAACCCTCCCATGAGATTCCCTGACAACCCTTTTAACCAGCTTATTAAACTAAAAGCAGACATGGGCAGCAAGAATATAACCTGACAACATATGCTGTCAAGTTATTTTAATCTCTAAAAAGGGCCTTTATGCACATATTGTGCACAAGTGCACATGCCACCAATTCAGATTGCAACTACAAACCAAATCCTTAGATTTCTGATTCAAATTAACAACTATAAGTAGCTATACTTGATTCCCAATTTGATTCAAACAATGTTCAGCAAGAACAGATCAAATTGTTATCATTCAAACAGCTGAAACTATTCGACGACACGTATCGAATCGACTATACTAATTATAACATATACAATCAAAGACAAGGATTGGAATCAACAGTATTGCACAAAGGGTTTAGATTGCAATGTCAAAACAAAGATGACCTTGGGAATTGATTACTCAACCAATTTCAAATCAGTCGACTATGCAGTTTACATACACACACATTACCAATGAATGAAGAAAAAAAAATTTGATCAAATACAGGGGTCCGGGCAAGGTGGGCAACAAACAATTAATAAAAATTCAAAAACACAAATTAAACAAGACGTTTGGCCATACGAACAGGCCTTTAACAAACACACAAACTGAATAAAGAAAAGAAAAACAAACTTACCTTAAAACCCCTTGAAAAATCCGGAAGCCTTAGATCGTATTTGAAAAGACCCTTCTTGGGGTTGAACGGACTTTAATCGAAGTGTTCTCAACTGACAACACTTCGATTAAGGTCCATTAGACCCTAATCAACTTGGCTCAAACGGACACAGACCAGGCTCGGGGTTTCTATGGTTCCTAGATGGCAGATTTAGGATTTGGGTTTCCACGGTTAGATTCGGACCAAACCAAGCATGGTTTGGTTACGAGGGAGGTCCGGGGACTGTCTGGTATGAAGCTGGGGTAGATCGGTGTAAGTCGAGGTCCGACTCGAATCTTCAAATGAAGATTCGAGAAGGTGGGAGGAGATTCAAGCTAAGCGGTTGGTGGATTTGGGTTCAGGGTGGTGAGGTGCATCTATGGTGTTAAAGTGGGGGTCACCGGCGTCCATGCCGCCGGGATTAATGGTGAGGGGAAAGGGGGCGGCTAGGGTTCCGGGGTTTGGGTCTGTTGGAAAGGATGAGGACGAAGGAGGGGTATTTGGATAGGGGGTGGGGTATGAGTGGAAAGCTTATATATGGGGTGGATGGCTTGATCTCAGCCGTTGGATCAATCGAGATCAATGGCTTGGATCTGAAGGCTTAAATGAGACGGTGTCGTTTGGCTTAGTAAAGGTCAGGGTTGGTTCGGGTAGAATGGGTCGGATCTGTACGTGGGTACGGGGGATGTGATCTTGGCCGTTGATTATTCTGAGATCAACGGCCCAGATCAGACCTGATCAAAACTACGTCGTTTGGACGCTCCTGAGGTCAGCTGGTCTGGACCAGGGCAACACACATTTTGGGCTCGATTTGGGCCTCAGATTTTAAATGGGAACAGGCCCAAACTTGATTTCAGGCCAATTTTGCACTCGTTTTCTTTTATTTTTTCATTTGAAAACAAAACCTAATTAAACAAAATTAAACCCCATTAATTAAACACTTAATACAATTATTTACACACATATCAAAAATATTAAAAAAAAGGTAAAAATCACCAAGGCGACAAATAGGACAAAACATGCATATTTCATGATTTTCTTTTTAATAATCGGACTATGGTTCAACTACACATGACACACACATTTTTTGTATTTTGTTTGATAAAAAATAAAAATGGACAAAATACAAATAACTAACGAAATGCCACGTAAAAAATCCAAAAAATTGTACAGCAAGACCATTTGCTATTATTTTTATTTCTTTTGGAGTGATTGTTGCGTAGAACAAAAATCACGTGCTCACAGCTGCCCCTCTTTGTTCGGAAACACGAAGAGTTTTCGTGCAAAGATAAAGTGAGCGGATATGAGCGATTTTTGCCTATTGGACTACTCCGTGTGAAGTATATTTTTTTTTTGAAAAATCTGACCGAATCTTTGCTTCAAAGATTTCCTACATATCCTGGGCTAAACAGGAATCAGGTCAATGTAGTTCGAGAAATTTTGGCAGCTGGGACTACCATGGGATTGCAATGCTTGCTGTTACTGTTGTTGCTGTTGTCACTGTTGCTTTACTGACCGCCTTATTACAACCAAAGAAAAATTGACACTGAACTAAATACTTATGCTTGTCACTTGATAGTTACAAGATTCCTATCTATGATTCTTTTGCAACTTGATCTCGGGTCTTAGCTGATTTTGCTTGTAGACTTCGATCCAAATCTTGATGCTTGCAAGTTGTAGGTGCCTGTTTATTTCTGCGACGCTGAGTGAAACGGGAGAGGTAGAACTCGGGGCTTTGATCGAAACTTGGAGCGATACACCCTTCATTTTTTCAAGCATCTCGGAACATCTTCTCCTCTATTTTATTCTGGGTTGAGGCTCATCTCGTGGATTTTCTCGATCTATGCGCCTCGAGGTCAGACCTGCGGGGAAAAACAAACGAACGAAATTTTCTGCCCCAGTTTCACTAGGGAAATTTCGTGAGTTATTTGCCAGGAAGTTCATACAATTGATGAAGGAATTGGATCAACGATATTGCCACAAGGTAAAAATGCTCAGTTTAGGGTTGAAGCCCTAATGCTGGTGGAATGGAAATAATTCAGTTCAGGGTTGGAGCCCTAATGCTGACTAGCTGGGGAGGAGTTCAGTTTAGAGTTGAAACCCTAATGCCGACCAACTGGGGAAAAGTTCAGTTTAGGGTTGGGGCCCTAATTTGACTAAGGGAAAAAGTTCGGTTTAGGTTTTAAAACCCTAATCCTGATTAAAAGGAAAGAGTTCAGTTTAGGGTATAAAACCCTAATGCTGACTAAGGGAAAAAAGTTCAGTTTAGGGTTTAAAACCCTAATGCTGACTGAAGGACAGAGTTCAGTTTAGGGTTTAAAACCCTAATGCTGACTGAAGGAAAGAGTTCAGTTTAGGGTTTAAAACCCTAATGCTGACTGAAGGAAAGAGTTCAGTTTAGGGTTTAAAACCCTAATGCTGACTGAAGGAAAGAGTTCAGTTTAGGGTTTAAAACCCTAATGCTGACTGAAGGAAAGAGTTCAGTTTAGGGTTTAAAACCCTAATGCTGACTGAAGGAAAGAGTTCAGTTTAGGGTTTAAAACCCTAATGCTGACTAAAGGAAAAGAGTTCAGTTTAGGGTTTAAAACCCTAATGCTGACTAAAGGAAAAGAGTTCAGTTTAGGGTTTAAAACCCTAATGCTGACTAAAGGAAAAGAGTTCAGTTTAGGGTTTAAAACCCTAATGCTGACTGAAGGAAAGAGTTCAGTTTAGGGTTTAAAACCCTAATGCTGACTAAAGGAAAAGAGTTCAGTTTAGGGTTTAAAACCCTAATGCTGACTGAAGAAAAGAGTTCAGTTTAGGGTTTAAAACCTTAATGCTGACTAAAGGAAAAGAGTTCAGTTTAGGGTTTAAAACCTTAATGCTGACTAAAGGAAAAGAGTTCAGTTTAGGGTTTAAAAACCTAATGTTGACTGAATGGAAAGAGTTCAGTTTAGGGTTTAAAACCCTAATGCTGATTGAAAGGAAAAGTTCAGTTTAGGGTTTAAAACCCTAATGGTGACTAAAGGAAAAAGTTCAGTTTAGGGTTTAAAACCCTAATGCTGACTAAATGGAAAAAGTTCAGTTTAGGGTTTAAAACCCTAATGCTGACTAAAGGGAAAAGTTCAGTTTAGGGTTTAAAATCCTAATGTTGACTGAATGGAAAGAGTTCAGTTTAGGGTTTAAAACCCTAATGCTGATTGAAGGGAAAAGTTCAGTTTAGGGTTTAAAACCCTAATGCTGACTAAAGGAAAAAGTTCAGTTTAGGGTTTAAAACCTTAATGCTGACTAAAGGAAAAGAGTTCAGTTTAGGGTTTAAAACCCTAATGTTGACTGAATGGAAAGAGTTCAGTTTAGGGTTTAAAACTCTAATGCTGAATGAAGGGAAAAGTTCAGTTTAGGGTTTAAAATCCTAATGTTGACTAAAGGAAAAAGTTCAGTTTAGGGTTTAAAACCCTAATGCTGACTAAATGGAAAAAGTTCAGTTTAGGGTTTAAAATCCTAATGCTGACTAAAGAAAAGTTTAGTTTAGGGTTTAAAACCCTAATGCTGACTGAATGGAAAGAGTTCAGTTTAGTGTTTAAAAACCTAATGATGATTGAAGGGAAAGGTTCAGTTTAGGGTTTAAAACCCTAATGCTGACTAAAGGAAAAAGTTCAGTTTAGGGTTTAAAACCCTAATGCTGACTAAATGGAAAAAGTTCAGTTTAGGGTTTAAAACCCTAATGCTGACTAAAGGGAAAAGTTCAGTTTAGGGTTTAAAACCCTAATGCTGACTAAGGAAAAGTTCAGTTTAGGGTTTAAAACCCTAATGCTGACTGAATGGAAAGAGTTCAGTTTAGGGTTTAAAACCCTAATGCTGATTAAAGGGAAAAGTTCAGTTTAGGGTTTAAAACCCTAATGCTGACTAAAGGAAAAAGTTCAGTTTAGGGTTTAAAACCCTAATGCTGACTAAATGAAAAAAGTTCAGTTTAGGGTTTAAAACCCTAATGCTGACTAAAGGAAAAAGTTCAGTTTAGGGTTTAAAACCCTAATGCTGACTAAATGGAAAAGTTCGAGGATACTAACCGACACCTCCCTTTTTTTGAATTTTTCTTGTTTTAGTAAAAGGTAAAAGAGAATTTCGTGGAAACTTACCTTTCGAGTGGATTCCTTACTGCCGAACTGTTTCTTGTACTCATGTACCTTCTTCTTTGGGTGACACCTGCTTCTTGCACGGTTGTCTTGGATTATACCTGTTTCAACTTCTCAAACAAAGAACAATTGTTAGTTTGGAAATGGCGGTTGGTTCGGTGACCTTGATTGTTCCAGTTGCTTTGCTACGTCCTTATTTCTGTTGAGAAATTCTGCCATTGATTGGATTTGAATGGCAAAAACCCTTTGGACTACTCAGGCTTTTGTTTCCAGATTTTGTGATGATTTGCCTTGTAAGGCTATGGTTTTTCCATCCAGTTTTGCTTGGGGATTTCAAACGGGGATTTTATTGGGGAGACTTTGTGGGGATTTGTACAAGGGGAAGCTCTGTGGTGATTTGTACAACGGGGACTTGCTGGGGATTTGTTGCAAAACGGGCTTTCCGGGATTTGTTGGGGTAAGCTTGCTGGGGAATCTTTACAAAGGGACTCGCTGGGGATTTGTTGGGGAAATCCCTCTTTTTTTTTATTTAAACAAAGGGAGACCCTGTGGGGATCTGTACAAGAGGAAAAATCTGTGGGGATTTCGCTGGGGCAGACTCTTTGGGGAATATTTACAAAGTGGATTCTTTGTGTGGATTTGTACAAAAGGAAAGCCCTATGGGGATTTGTACAAGGCGGACTTGTCGTTGATTCGTTGGGGTAGGCTATGCTGGGGAAAAATTTTTCTTCTCCTTTTTTTCTTTTTGTGACTTTACTTCAAATGCAGTCAACATTATGATCCATCAGGTTTGGACAAACGTACCAATAAAATGAGGTATTTTCCTTCATGAGACGAAACTCCGTGGAGCCAGACCCGCCACCTATCCTTTCCAGTATATCTGGGACTTGGGGTTAAAAAATGAAAGGGATTTAAAGGAAAAATAAAATAAAGACACGGAGAAAGCAAATTTCAGAAAAGAAGTGTCCTTTTCGGGACAAGAAAGACTTATCTGAGGGAAACAATGCTGACTTTAAATGGATATGACATGCTTTTTGGGCTGGACGCCTGACCTTCAATGAACTTGCATTCCACCCTGAACCAAAATGGATCTGCGTTTTCAAAATGGTGGGACATGCCAAAATCTCTTGAGATGGAGTCATCCTTTCGGCCAACAACGCCCTTTGCGGGTTTTCGCTAGCTGACCTCTCTCATTTCCCTCCTTGCTGTCAATTGATATCACTCTTTACGAGTTTTTAATACACAAGCTCTCTCATTTTGGTTTCTCTACTCCCGTCGCCTCGCGGTGCCCGAAGGTTTTCACCGAAGAGACTCTCTCATTTTATTTCTCTCAATTTAGAGTGTGCCGGCCTACATTCGTGACGCTTCTTGGCTTCCCGCTACCTTCGGTAATTGATCTGAAAGGCTTGTGCTTGGCAAAGAAAAGTAGATGATACTACGACTTCTAAACCGCTTGACGTGCCCCGGTTTCAATTTCAGGGTAAATGGGATTTTATTGTTGGTGTGACTGAACCTCAGGGAGAGGCTGCCTACGTATCCTTTCGGAATCAAGTCAGACGTAGTTCAGGCCTCGATCAATGTTTTGTTTTGTTTGTTTTTTTTTTGTTTTTTTTTATGTTGGTAAAAGGCTTGTAGAGAGAGTTGATAGTGGGAATAAAACCTTCAGCATTTCAAATGTGTCAGGACCGCTGGGGCGTCACTCAGACATAGTATCTTTTGACTGCGTCCGCATTCACTGCTGTTTCGGGATCATTTCCTTCAATGTCACCTAGGTACAATGCTCCTCTCGGCAATATCTTCCTGATGATGTATGGGCCTTTCCAGTTTGGGGCAAATTTCCCTTTTGCTTCCTGGTGATGTGGCAGAATGCGCCTCAGTACCAGTTGACCTACTTCGAAATTCCTGGGTCAGACTTTTTTGTTGTAAGCGCGGGCCATTCTTTGTTGGTACAACTGTACAAACCGCGGCCATTCATTTCTCATCAATCAAAGTCAACTGCTCCAATCGAGTCTTAACCCATTCGCTGTCCTCGATTTCTGCTTCAACAATGGTTCGAAGCGAATGGATTTATACTTTCGCTGGTATCACAGCCTCGGTCCCATAAACCAAAAGATAAGGAGTTGCTCCTACTGACGTGCGTACCGTAGTGCGATACCCCAACAATGCAAATGGTAACTGCTCATGCCACTGTTGGGAATTCTCGATCGTTTTCCTCAAAATTTTCGTGATGTTTTTGTTTGCCGCTTCTACAGCGCCATTGGCCTTTGGCCGATAAGGAGTAGAATTCCTATGCGTTATTTTGAATTACTCGCATACATCTCCCATCAAGTGACTATTCAGGTTTGCTGCGTTATCTGTGATGATAGTTGCAGGAATACCGAAACGACAAATAAGATTTGAATGTACAAAATCCATCACAACTTTCTTGGTGACCGACTTGAGAGTGACAACCTCTACCCATTTTGTGAAGTAGTCGATGGCAACCAGTATAAATCTATGTCCATTTGAGGCTTTCGGCTCGATCGGACCAATGACGTCCATGCCCCAGGCGACAAATGGCCAAGGTGCAGACATGGGATGCAATTCCGTGGGAGGTGCATGAATCAAATCACCGTGCACCTGACACTGATGACACTTCCGAACGAAGCTAAAGCAGTCTTTTTCCATGGTCATCCAGTAATAACCTGCTCGAAGGATTTTCTTTGCTAAGACATACCCGTTCATGTGAGGTCCGCACACACCTGCGTGTACTTCGTGCATGATCTTTCTTGCCTCCTCGGCGTCGACACATCTTAGTAGGTTGAGGTCCGGGGT
Source organism: Nicotiana tabacum (assembly GCF_000715075.1). Taxonomy (NCBI): domain Eukaryota; kingdom Viridiplantae; phylum Streptophyta; class Magnoliopsida; order Solanales; family Solanaceae; genus Nicotiana; species Nicotiana tabacum. The sequence goes on along the minus strand of NC_134101.1, from coordinate 154,883,855 downwards.
CCTCTTGTACAACAATTCACCGCTCAGAAAGAAACCACTTGCATGTCGCCTAATGGTTCTCTTTTGAACTCCAGTAGCATGCTCGGGGTATTCTTGTGTCTTCAAGAACCTCTTGATATCATGGTACCATGGCTGTATACTTGATCCTGCCTCGATTACGTTACAGTAACCGTGTCTTTCCCTGATTTGGATTTCCAAAGGATCGACGTGGGCGTCATTGCCCGGGTAGGGTAGCATTGAAGCCAGAGTAGCAAGCGCATCCGCTAGTTCATTGTGACACCTCGGGATATACGTGAACTCTATTGATTTGAAACGCTTGCTGAGGTCCTCCACATGCTGTCGGTAAGGAATAAGCTTGACATCCCGAGTTTCCCATTCACCTTGGGCTTGCCGGATAATCAGATCAGAATCTCCCATGATCAGTAAGTCTTCGACATCCTGATCGATCGCCATATGCATGCCCATGATGCAGGCTTCATACTCAGCTGTATTGTTTGTGCAAAAGAAACGCAATCTAGCTGTGGCTGGATAATGCTTACCGGAGGGCGAGATCAAAATTGCCCCAATCCCTATACCTTTGGCGTTTACGGCTCCATCAAAGAACATCTTCCAAACATGAGCATTCTCCGAGACCACTTCTACAATGTTTACTTCTTCATCCGGAAAGTAGGTACTCAATGGCTGGTATTCCTCATCGACTGGATTTTCGGCCAAATGATCTGCTAGCGCCTGGGCTTTCATTGCCGTGCGAGTAACATAGACTATGTCGAATTCAGTAAGCAAGATTTGACACTTGGCCAGTCTTCCAGTAGGCATTGGTTTTTGAAATATATACTTCAAAGGATCCAGCCTGCTTATAAGGAAAGTAGTGTGAGTTTGAAGATAATGTCTCAGCTTTTGAGCAACCCATGTCAGAGCGCAACATGTTCTTTCCAGCAGAGTGTACTTGGCCTCATAGCCGGTGAATTTTTTGCTCAAGTAGTAGATTGCTTGCTCCTTCTTTCCGGTTATGTCATGTTGCCCGAGGACGCAACCGAAAGAATTTTCCAAGACTGTTAGGTACAAGAACAGTGGTCTCTCTGGCTCTGGAGGGACCAAAACCGGGGGATTTGAAAGATATTCTTTAATTTTGTCAAAAGCTTCTTGACATTCGTCCGTCCATTTGATCGCCACATCTTTCCTCAAAAGCTTGAATATGGGCTCACACGTGCTTGTCAGTTGGGCAATGAATCGACTGATATAGTTTAACCTGCCCAACAAACTTATCACGTCTTTCTTCGTTCTTGGGGGACGTAGATCTCTGATAGATTTTATCTTTGTTGGATCTAATTCGATACCTCTCCTGCTTACTATGAAGCCCAAAAGCTTGCCCGATGGGACTCCGAAAGCACATTTGGCTGGGTTCAGCTTCAAGTCGTATTTCCTCAGTCTCTCGAAGAACTTCCTCAAGTCCTGGATATGATTATCTTGCGTCTTGGACTTGACTATCACGTCGTCCACGTATACCTCTATTTCTTGATGCATCATGTCATGAAAAATGGCAGTCATGGCCCTCATGTAAGTAGCCCCAGCATTCTTCAGACCAAATGGCATGACCCGATAACAGTAGGTGCCCCAAGGCGTGGTGAAGGCAGTTTTCTCGGCGTCTTCTTCATCCATCAATACCTGATGATATCCAGGGTAACAATCTACGAAAGACTGTATCTCGTGCTTGCGCAATTATCAACAAGAATGTGAATGTTGGCAGTGGGAAATTATCTTTGGGACTTGCTCTATTCAAATCTAGGTAATCTACACATACCCGAGTTTTCCCGTCTTTTTTCGGTACTGGAACCACATTTGCCAACCATGTTGTATACTGGACTACCCGAATCACTCCCGTTTTCAGTTGTTTGGTGATCTCCTCTTTAATCTTGTCACTGACCTCAGTTTTGAACTTTCGTTGCTTTTGTTGAACTGGAGAACAATCAGGGTGAATTGGCAATTTATGAACCACTAGATCAACACCTAATCCCGGCATGTCATCGTATGACCAAGCAAACACATCTTTAAATTCAAAAAGAAGTTGAATTATCGCGTCTCGCATTTTCTTGTCCGTGTGAATGCTTATTTTGGTCTCCCGGATTTCTTCAGGAGTTCCTAAATTAACCGGTTCGGTGTCATTCAGATTTGGCTTAGGTTTATTCTCAAAATGTTCCAACTCTCGGTTTATTTCCCTAAAAGCCTCTTCTTCATCATATTCTGGTTCTGGGTTCATTATTTCGTAATTAAATAGCTCATTGTGATCTGGGCGTGAAGTCCGCAAGCATGTCATATTTAAAGCCGCATTATTATAACTGAAAGAAAAGATAAAGGAAAAAATAACAAAATCAGAACAAAGGAGAAATGGAAAAACAACGATGATTTTTTTTTTCATTTTTCTTCTTGAAATTTGGAAGACAACAATGTTTACAAACTCAGGAATTCGAAACAACAATTAAAAGAAGAAAACATCCAAGTTATATCCTGGAGATAACTTGGGATGCAGGAAAGGTCTACCCGGACTTCCACCTAGTCGGGAATGGTGTGGCCTCCCAGTTTCGGAGTTTGGCGTTTTGCCCCATATATAGTATTTCGGCGGTGCTGGTGCCTTCTCCTGGTTGAACCATGTGAGCCCCGTAGAGCATTTCTCTCATTGCCCCAGATATCTCCTCGATTTCCTCAGCCGTGAAGACCTCATTGTCTTCTTCTTCGATATATCTTGGTCTGACGAAGGTTTCATATAAATCCGGCAGGGGCCGAGGCAGTTTCCACCCCCCATTCTTCCTCTTCTTTGCCCATTCTTCATCTTCCGGGGTAGGTTGGAAACCTATCCCAAAAAGTTTTTTGGCGGAAGGCAGGGTGATGGGTTCCGTTATTCCCTGTAATGTCCGTCCGAGCCCTTTCCCTGGCCTAAATCCGTGTCGGATCATCCCTTTAGCCACCATAACCGAGGCGTTAGACAAGAAAGGTTGGGGGCAAGGTTTTCCCTCTTCATGCTGCTCTGCTAACACAATCTCGAAAGCTTGATAGACCGTGTTTTCGCTCCCTTCTCTGGGTTCAAGATATGGGATGGATGGGTCCCGATAAATAGCATGCTCGTCTTCTCCATGGACCACAATCTCTCGGTCTTCGTACTCAAACTTCACCATCTGGTGAAGAGTGGAAGGCACAACTCCCGCCGCATGAATCCAAGGCCTGCCGAGGAGGAAATTGTAGGACGTATCCATGTCAAGCACTTGGAAAGTTACCTCAAACTCCACTGGCCCTATGGTCAATATCAAATATACTTCCCCAAGGGTGTCTCTCTTTATGCCGTCAAAAGCCCTCACGCAGACATTATTGGGGCGGATTCTTCCGGTCCCAATTTCCATTCTCTGTAGTGTGGAGAGCGGGCAAATGTCAACACATGAACCCCCATCCAACATTACCCGCTTGACGTAGTAGCCTTCGCATTTAACTGTTAGATGCAGGGCTTTGTTGTGTGCCGCTCCCTCTGGGGGTAGATCGTTCTTGCTGAAAGAGACTTGGTTGATGGCAAAGAACCTCTCCGTCATCCGTTCCAATTGTTCAACTGAGGTTTCTACTGGTACGTATGCTTCATTCAAAGTCTTGAGTAAGATCTTTTGATGCTCGGTTGACCTCATTAGCAGAGATGGCATGGACACTTGTTCAGGGCACTTGCGCAGTTGATCTACTACTTCGTAGTCCGACATTTTCATTTGTTGGAAGAAAAATTCCGCTTCTTCAACGCTTACAGGCTTCTTTGGTGGGAAGCGTCTCTGTGTGGCGTTGTTCAGCTCTTGGGTATTTGAATACTTTCCAATGAAAGTATTTTCCGGAAGTTCTCCCGTGACTTCTTTACCTTTGTATGTTACCAACGTCCTCTGATAGTTCCACGGTACTGTGGACAAGTTTGTCATCGGCTTTTGTGGCACGCGTCCGATAACCACTGGCTCATTCAGCCGAGGTGGTTGAATCGTCCCCCGGACCACATAGGCCCCCTTTGGTATGTACATAGGTTTTTCCCGTTTGACCTCGAAGCTCTGCGGCTTCTCTGCTCGACCTCGTGGGATGTAAAGAACTCCATTCTTCACAGGCACCGCCTTCTTCTCCACCTTCTCTTCGGGCTCGCACTTTACAATATTGGCCTTTTCCCCTTTTTCCGGTTTCTGGGCTGTTTCAGGCCTTTTCCCTGCGTCAACAATGACAATTATAGCTTTCAAAGCAGGGTCAAATTCTTTGTCTTCGCAAATCATTCCGATCAGCGGCCCATTATTGTGAGCAGGTAATGGATTGTTAGTCACATTTGGGACCTCCTCGTCCCTTAGCACTATTTTCCCTTGCTCTATTAAATTCTCGACCACTCTTCTCAATGACCAGCAGTCATTTGTATCGTGCCCCTCGGCCACTGAATGATAGGCGCATCTGACACCGACTTTGTAAGAAGGTGATGTCGGGTTGTGCCTTGTCTGAGGGACTGGCTGCAGGAAACCCAACTGGACTAGCTTCGGGAACAAAGTAGAGTATGGCTCACCGATAGGCGTGAAAGTCCGCCTTCTAGGTGGTTCCTGAGGACGGAAGTTATTTTGCGGAGGCTGTGGGTTATAGTGGTTGCGGTATGGAGGCTGATTTCTGGGAGGTGGAGCTTGGACTCGGTTGGCTTGGTGTGGCGGATGAACATAAGACTGGGTGTTCATGACCATGTAGGGTTGAGGAGGATATGCTGCGTTTGAGTGGGGGTAGTAGTGTTGCGAGGTCCTTTCCGGAAAACGGGGCCTGGGATTACGATATTCCCTTGCTTCTGATGCTGCCATAGCCGTTTCCTCCTTTTTTTCCCTCTTGCCATTCCTCCAGACCCGCTTTGGATGGCTTGGGAGGTTGCCCTTATGGCTGCTTGACTCAAAATCCTACCCGTTTTCAGCCCATTTTCCACCATCTCTCCAATCTTAATCGCTTCTGCAAACGGCTTTCCCATGGCTGACATCATGTTTTGGAAATAGTCAGACTCTTGAGCCTGGAGAAAAGTAGTGACCATTTCCACCTCATCCATGGGAGGCTTCACCCTCGACGCCTGCTCGCGCCACTTAATAGCATACTCTCTGAAGCTTTCTGAAGGTTTCTTCTTCAAGTTCGACAGAGAATTTCGGTCTGGTGCGATGTCGATGTTATACTGGAATTGTCTCACAAAATCTCTAGCGAGATCATCCCAGACATGCCATCGGGACATGTCCTAGTCCATGTACCATTCCGAGGCTATTCCTACCAGACTTTCCCCGAAATATGCCATTAGCAATTCCTCTTTTCCGCTGGCTCCCCTTAATTGGTTGCAATATTTCTTGAGGTGAGCAATGGGGTCACCGTGTCCGTCGTACTTCTCAAACTTTGGGGTCTTGAAACCCACTGGTAGGTGCACGTGAGGGAACATGCATAGGTCGGCGTAAGAGACGCTTTTCTGTCCGCTCAAACCTTGCATGTTCTTCAAACTCTGTTCAAGGCTTCTCATTCTTTTGGCCATCTCATTTTGTTCAGCAATTCTGGGGTTCTGATCCTGTCCAGGTGCAAGCTCGCACTGAGGCTGTGGAGGATTAGTGCTGGTGGCGAACCTAGTTGGTTCCATTGAGAAAGATGGGGCTTGGAATGTAAACGAGGACGAGTCAAAAGTCGGCTTGTATGCAGCAGGTTGTGCCGTGATCGGGCAAGGTGGTGCAGTAAAGATATTTGTGTTTACATCCGTCGTTGACACTCGGGGATGAGACTCAGAGGGCGATCCAGCAGAGAAGGCTGAAATGGCTGGGTATCCGAACGGGGTAGCAGAATAGCTTATGGGGACATTAGAAGTCCCGCTTGTCCTGGAGAATAACTCAGGGAATCCAGGGACGATGCTTGGTGGCTCTTTTCCATTATTCCAGTCATCAAGCATTTCCAGCATGCGGAGCAGCAAGATTCTATTTTCCTCCCCAGTTGCGGATTCGGGCGTGATGACGGCCGAGATAGAACTTTCCTCGGAAACAGGGATTGTTGGCAGCGGAATCTCTGAAGACATTTCTACACTTCTTTTTGACCTTGTGAAGTAAGTGTGAGCACTGCCTCCTGTCTTAACAATAGGTAATTGAACACTCCCTTTCGATCTCGTGAAATATGAGTGCGAGGCCAGACTTTCACCAAACCAACCACCTTTCCAAAAACCTGGAAGGAACTCAACGACAAACGAACGGTTAATTCGAATCAAATAACGGATAGGCAATCTCACGTTGGGGCATGATGCACCTATATAGTTAAATGGATTCCTACATGTTTGCGACGAAAGCATGTGTCATTCCGGCATTCTTTTAGGCTTTCCCCCCCTTTTTTTTCAATTTTTCTCTTTGGTTAAACCGCGACCGGATCCGATGAGGATTGCCTACGTATCATGATGCCACGTGAATCAGATCATTACGTAGTTCAAAAACACAAATGAGCGTAAAAGAGGCACACCTTTTATTGTTGAAACGGTCTATTACAAACTACATTTTGCAAAAGAAAGAGCAAACTTTGAAAATAAACCTAGACTCAAATAGACTAAAACAAAATGATGGGAAAAACAGGCAGAAGATGCTAAGATACAGACTCGACTTATGAGTACATTATGGTTTTGAAAATTGGTGCCCACGGGGCATCATTCGGCCTCGCCGCGGTCCTAGGTGTGAGATCCCTCTCAAGCTGCTCCAGCTCATGCATGGTCTGCTTGACATAACCCATCACTGCCAAGAGGAAGATAACGCTGGTCATGTTCTCACATCGTAGACATCGTCTGGTGATGGCATGGGCAATGGCCTTGATCCTATCTCTGGTTTGCTTCTTCTCTATGAGTAGGCGTTTTATCTGATCGCTACACATCTTAAATACTTGAGAATCCTGTATATACTGATTCTTCAGTCGCCGTACTTCTAACTTCATCTGGGCTAACAAGTCGTACCAGTATCTGCTCTCAATTTGGAAATCCTTGGCCTGATTAACTGCTTTGATCTCAAGTATAGCCATCTCTCTCTTCATTTTAGCAACGGTTTTCTCGTGGTCGCATTTCATTTGGTTCAAGTATCGGCGATGCTTCTCTACTCTTGTTCCCCACTGTGCCTTGAGCTTTGCCATGACCTTTTTAGATTCTTCTAAACCATCTCGCCATTCCGTGACTTCTCTTTTTAAGCCCTTAATCAACTGCTGGTCTGATCGACTTCTGGGCTGTTCATCAAGAGACAATCTCAATTTTTGGATTTGGGCCTTAAGTTCTTCATTCTCTTGGATCAATTTATTCTTTTCGCTTCGATCCGCCGCGATTTGTATGCTGTTATTGAATTTCAGACTGTCAATTTGTAGATTCAAATCACCGATCTCTGCCCGATACCCCTTTTCTTTTGCTAACCAGTTCCATTGCCCTTGGGACGATTCTACAAAATCTTTGAGATGCGGTCTCTTAGCTGGTCTTTCGCAAGACAGGTCGCCTCTGAACCAAGCGTGATATCCTGGGGAAACTTCCCCTTTTGCTATATCCATCACACAAGTGCTTGCTGTCAGATGTTGGCACTCACTCCAGATTTGGCGAACTTCTTCTTCGGGGAAACGACCGTCCAGACTGATTTCAATCACTAGGGTACTCAGATCTTCATCTTTCGGCACCACTTGATATCTCCCAAGTTGCCTCAAAACCCGATATGGTGCATAGGGTTGGATGCTTTTAAGTCCCATCAACAGAAAGTGGGGCCTGGTTGCCGGCATGTATATGATTTCCTCAATAGGCGACCATCCGAGCGTCCACTGGATTTGGCTAGCAGTGAGAGTTCGGAGAAATGAGGTCCATGATGTGACTCCCTCAGGTAAATTGAACCCTTTGATTCTTGTGTAGAATTCTCCAATACAAGTTTTTTCAGGCAAACCGTAACCCAAGAGCGGGGAGCGGCGGCATAAATGATCGGTCACCCACATTTGCAACAGTAGGTTACATCCTTCGAAAAAGTCGCCCCTGGCTCGACAAGCAGTGAGAGCCCGGAAAATGTCAGCCATAATCATAGGCGCCAGAGTACTTTTATCTTGGGTAAGCAAAGTACTGACGACCCCAGTTATTTTTAGATCGATGTTTCCATCCTTCCTTGGGAACACTATAAGACCCAAAAAGGCTGTCATAAAAGCTAACAGCCTGTGTTCGTCCCACTTTTGTCGGTTGCCTTTACTACACAGTTTGAAATCCGGCTTATTGAACCTGCCCTCGTGACCGTATCTAGCATACATGAGGTGGAGACTGCAGAAACCTTTGGCAAGATCTGGATGGTGAAATGTTCGGGGTATTTTCAGGAAATCCAGAAACCGGTGTACCGTGACGGCCCTAGGTGCAATCAAGTATTTGAACCTTAACGGAGCTTCATCTACCCCAATGTATCCCGCTATTTCTTCCAAAGTCGGGGTGAGCTCGAAGTCTGAGAAATGAAATACATTGTGCGCCGAATCTCAGTAAGTGACCAATGATCTGATAATATCGCCCCGAGGCTGAATGTCTAGTAAATCCGGGAGATTTTTCAGATATTTCCTTACTTTGCCTTGCCCCTTCTTGCGTAAGTCGTTCCACCATAATCGCAACTCAAAAGGGATCTTGGTCATTATTGAAAAAGGTTCGTTTTGTATCGTGCTCATCCTGCACATTTATTTAGGGTGATTATAAAAAAAACCTTTATTAGACTCAAAAATTAAAATTATCTAGATCTTTTTTTTTAAAAAGATTTTTTTTTTGCAAAATGGGAGGTTAGACCCGATGAGAGTTGCCTACGTATCTCACGCCGTGTGAGAATCAAACCGGCGTAGTTCGGTCGGATCAAAATAGGGGAAACAAAAATAAAATCCTTTAAAGAAAAGAAGAATAACTATTTTTCTGAAATTTTGTTATATGTTTTTTTTTTATTTTTTTTATTTATTTTTTTAAAAAGAGACCAAGGAAATACTTATACATTTTAAACTTCCCTTTTTTTTCATTTCATTTTTTTTTGAAATTTCGAAAATCTTTTAAAGAGGTACTACAAATGAAACAATAAATTTTTTTTGATTTTTTTTATTTTTATATATTTTGGATTTTGGAAGTGATTAAAAGGAATAGTCAAACTGAAAGACAAGTTTTGTTTTCATTTTTTTATATATATATTTTTTTTAAGAAAATTTCGGTGAGGTTTTGACATTACTTGGACATTGGTTTTTTTTTTCCCAAAAGAATAAGTAATTATCTCCCTACCCTGCTATTCTTTTTTTTTTTAAAAAAAATTTCGGAAACCGGTCAACATGCAGATCTGAAGCAAATAGATGCATAAAACAAACGGGATGCAGCAGGATGGTCTTTTCATTCCAGGTTGCCTGTCCTAGACGGACCCAACCCCTGTGTTGAGTCCCCTATGTCAAATGCAACATGATGCAGATAAGCGTTCCTACTAGGGATCCCGCATGAGGTTTCGTTATACTAGGTTTATAACCTGGGTAGATGTTCTAGACTGTGTACCCGAGCGGACAACTCGAGTCGAGGAGGGGCAACTTACCGGGAACCAAAAGGCCGTCCGGCTTCGTAACTTATCTGTCCTCTTTCTTATTTCAGGTATTGACACTAACAGAATAGGGAGCCTCGACCAGCGAGCTTCTCTCCGGAGGTGAAGAGAGAAGGGTTCGGCACAGTTTATATACATTTCAGATAATATCAAAGTGGTAAAAGACAACGTTTAGCACGTTATGTCAAAACACGTAATAAATGTCAGATAATAAAGCCAAATATAACAATTATTCTAAGCTCGAATTCTTGAACCCTGAACCAGTGGTTCTGGGTGAACAATTCCCCAGCAGAGTTGCCAGAGCTGTCACACCACCTTTTTGCGCGCCCGCCCCAGAGGGTTTAAATGCGCGAGGGGATATTTTCCAATTTAAGTGACAATATTCGAAATAGGATTATTTATTTAATTCAGAGTTGCCACTTGGGAAAGGTTTGACTTTTGGTGTCCCAAGTCACCGGTTTATCTTGAATCCCAAATCGAGGAAATTTTCGACTTTTCCAAATGAAGTCAGCGAACCAGAAATTCTAAGTAAGAAATTCTGTTGACCCGAGGGAAGGTGTTAGGCACCCTCGAATCCCGTGGTTCTAGCACGGTCGCTTAAATTGTTACAATGGCTAAATATCTTATTTGAAATACATGTTGTGACTTATGTGCTTTTATTAAATTTAAACTGCTTTTATTATTATCATTTATTTTTATAGAATTGCAACGTCGTGAAAATGCATCTCGAACCACGTCACAATCAATGCACTGGTAGTTGTTAACACATTTCGACTCCGTTGAGATTTGAATTTGGGTCACATAAATGCGCACCCGAATTTAAGAATATAATTTAATTGAGTAGCGCCTAAAGAGTCTAACGCGTTATTATCTTTGGGGAAGGCAGCGAAATTCACTAAACAGTCCATCCCAAATTCTAAGTATTTATTATGGTTAATTATTGAGGGCCCCGCAATTTGCATTTTTATTTTACGAGGCTCGTCTCATTATTTTAGAAAGGATATCCTAAAGTGACTACATTTCTATTATGTTTGTCTCTAAAAATAGAAGGAAGAAAATGTATGCTAACTGAATTGCAGGCTTAGCTAATCCCGACCTCTTATTAATTATCTGATTGATTATTGCGAGGTGGAAAAAATTTTGTGCTTTATTAGACATGCTTTCAATTTGACAAAAGAAATTGCATACAAGACAAATATCATGCTAAACTCACCCTAGGCGTCTGTCTCATTTTATTCGAACTGACCTTTTGATAAGATTAAACAACATTGACTACTATTAACTAATACCAATGAGATTCAGACGTGATCCTATAAACTGCCTAACGCGACCCAATTTGATAGAGTTAGTTTAAACGATTCAGAATTATGATGAGTCTTTCTGTTGAATTAAAGCATCCTGCCTTACATGTTAGGGAAACAAGAATAGAAACTGAGATTTGAATGCTGATATACTAAACACACACGCACTCCTCGTCATACAGACCTCTTAACAACTATAACCACGTAGTGTTAAATAGACTAAAACTTCTATTAAGTACATATTGCACAAAGGTATATTTTAATGAGCTATAAACTGATCTAACAAATATATCATCTCCCGACACATCTGATCTAACAATTGTACTATCTAGTAATCCACCTCGGTTAGGATGTATATTAATTCATACAGAGTAATTGTAGATAAAATGAACTTAAACAAATACAAGCTAACTAACACTCAACTTTTGCTATGTTTTTAATACAAGTATTGTAAAGTAAACAACATTCATTTCTTTATTTCTACTTCAAACTTCAAGCTTTCAGCAAACATGGTTTCAGAAGTGTGTACTTGGAAATGCTTACAATTGAATAAGAAGGGAAGTCAGTAGAGTAACAATGGCAACAGAAGCAGCAGCAGTAACAGCAGATAATAACAGGACAAATCCCAGTGCAAGATGCAACGATAGCCGATGGAACAAGCAGTAACAAAATAACAGCAGCAAACAGTGCAGTAGAAACAATGCTCCAAAACAAACCAAGTCCAGGAGAACAACCAATGCAAAGCAACCAATAGACTTAGTTGAGACTTGGAAGAAATCAGAATTGATTGAACAGGTTGAACAAATGAAACCCAAACAACAGTAGGAAGAAACAGTTTCTGATTTTTCTGTATGTTTTTCTCTCTTGTGTATGTGTCTGTATATGCCTATTCTGTGGTATCTCTCTCTGTATCTATGCTTTCTAAAACCCCTCAAAATCCAGTCTAATTTTCAGTCCCCAATTTTAGTTCGAGTCCCTTTTTTTTTGAACTAATGGAAGTTCTCCTCCCTTTATAGCCTAACATCAGCCCCTTTTAGTCTGTTAAACACATCAGAACCCCCTCCTTTCTTGCTGTTTTTCCACTCAACATTTTAAAATATGAAACCCTCCCATGAGATTCCCTGACAACCCTTTTAACCAGCTTATTAAACTAAAAGCAGACATGGGCAGCAAGAATATAACCTGACAACATATGCTGTCAAGTTATTTTAATCTCTAAAAAGGGCCTTTATGCACATATTGTGCACAAGTGCACATGCCACCAATTCAGATTGCAACTACAAACCAAATCCTTAGATTTCTGATTCAAATTAACAACTATAAGTAGCTATACTTGATTCCCAATTTGATTCAAACAATGTTCAGCAAGAACAGATCAAATTGTTATCATTCAAACAGCTGAAACTATTCGACGACACGTATCGAATCGACTATACTAATTATAACATATACAATCAAAGACAAGGATTGGAATCAACAGTATTGCACAAAGGGTTTAGATTGCAATGTCAAAACAAAGATGACCTTGGGAATTGATTACTCAACCAATTTCAAATCAGTTGACTATGTAGTTTACATACACACACATTACCAGTGAATGAAGAAAAAACAAATTTGATCAAATACAGGAGCCCGGGCAAGGTGGGCAACAAACAGTTAATAAAAATTTAAAAACACAAATTAAACAAGACGTTTGGCCATACGAACAGGCCTTTAACAAACACACGAACTGAATAAAGAAAAGAAAAACAAACTTACATTAAAACCCCTTGAAAAATCAGGAAGCCTTAGATCGTATTTGAAAAGACCCTTCTTGGGGTTGAACGGACTTTAATCGAAGTGTTCTCAACTGAGAACACTTCGATTAAGGTCCATTAGACCCTAATCAACTTGGCTCAAACGGACACAGACCAGGCTCGGGGTTTCTAGGGTTCCTAGATGGCAGATTTAGGATTTGGGTTTCCACGGTTAGATTCGGACCAAACCAAGCATGGTTTGGTCACGAGGGAGGTCTGGGGACTGTCTGGTGTGAAGCTGGGGTAGATCGGTGTAAGTCGAGGTCCGACTCGAATCTTCAAATGAAGATTCGAGAAGGTGGGAGGGGATTCGAGCTAAGCGGTTGGTGGATTTGGGTTCAGGGTGGTGAGGTGCATCTATGGTGTTAAAGTGGGGGTCACCGGCGTCCATGCCGCCGGGATTAATGGTGAGGGGAAAGAGGGCGGCTAGGGTTCCGGGGTTTGGGTCTGTTGGAAAGGATGAGGACGAAGGAGGGGTATTTGGATAGGGGGTGGGGTATGAGTGGAAAGCTTATATATGGGGTGGATGGCTTGATCTCAGCCGTTGGATCAATCGAGATCAACGACTTGGATCTGAAGGCTTAAATGAAACAATGTCGTTTGGCTTAGTAAAGGTCAGGGTTGGTTCGGGTAGAACGGGTCGGATCTATACGTGGGTACGGGGGATGTGATCTTGGCCGTTGATTATTCTGAGATCAACGGCCCAGATCAGACCAGATCAAAACTACGTCGTTTGGACGCTCCTGAGGTCAGCTGGTCTGGACCAGGGCAACACACGTTTTGGGCTCGATTTGGGCCTCAGATTTTAAATGGGAACAGGCCCAAACTTGATTTCAGGCTAATTTTGCACTCTTTTTCTTTTATTTTTTCATTTTAAAATAAAACCTAATTAAACAAAATTAAACCCCATTAATTAAACACTTAATACAATTATTTACACACATATCAAAAATATTAAAAAAAAGGTAAAAATCACCAAGGCGACAAATAGGACAAAACATGCATATTTCGTGATTTTCCTTTTAATAACCGGACTATGGTTCAACTACACATGACACACACATTTTTTGTATTTTGTTTGATAAAAAATAAAAATGGACAAAATCACAAATAACTAACGAAATGCCATGTAAAAAATCCAAAAAATTGTACAGCAAGACCATTTGCTATTATTTTTATTTCTTTTGGAGTGATTGTTGCGTAGAACAAAAATCACGTGCTCACACCAAGGATTATATTTTAACCCATGTCACCATATACTACTTTGAATAAGGTGGTCTTGATTACCCTTCGACATTCATGGGCAGGAGGATCTCTCCTTGGGTTATCACACTTGCCAAGTTGAACCCAACGAGGAGTTTTGTTGCCGGAATGATGCTTCCATTTAACTTCGATTGTTACAGCACTCTCCATTGAATAATGTTGGCTGAGCTTCCTGGGTCAACCAAAACACGTTTAATCTTGAAATCTAAGACATTAAGAGAGATTACCAGGGCATCGTTATGCAGCAGATGAAGACCGTCGACATCTTCCCCCGTGAAGGTGATATCATCTTTGGCTGCTTCCCTACTTGGCCACCGAGAAGGTTACACCATAATTGTTCTTGGCTCGGTCACTTCAGAACTCCCAAAGATGGCAGTTCTTCAACAATGTAGCCACCTCTTTACGTAGATGTCGGCAGTCCCCAGTTCTGTGACCGTGAGACCCATTATACTCGCACCATAGGTTAGGATCTCTCTGACTGGGATCGGATTTAGTTGGATTTGGGAATCGTGCTTCTTTGATATTCCTCATCGCCAATACCAACTCCACTACGCTGATGTTGAAATTATAATCTAACAACCTGAGATATGTGGAATCTTGGGTTTTCAGTACCTCTTTTTCTTGGAACGATCTGTTGTTTCGGCCATGGTCTGTTCTTCTGCCGGGAGCGAACTTATTCAAGGACCGGAACCCTTTGCTGTTGTGCCCTTCTGTTCTCTTGTATGGTAAGAAGCAAACTTTAGAAGATCGTTGGTATGCATCAAAATCACCTTTGAACTTATCCTGGTTCTTATCTGGGTCCCTCCCATTGGTTGATATGGGGAACCTGAGCTGATCATTTTCTATCCTTATCTTCGACTCATAACGATTATTAACATCTTCCCATGTAGTCTCTTGGAATTCGAGTAGGCTTTCCTTCAGCTTTCAAAAGGCGTCGGAGCTCCTTAGATTCAAACCCTTTGTGAACACCTTCGCTGCCCACTCGTCTGGTACAACAGGTTGCAGGGGGAACATGTTGATAATATGTTGATTCTAGGTTTGATCCACAGGGAAACATATGAGGAATCTGGTTCTCAAGAGGAATATTAATTTTGGGTTTATCATCATCAAAAAGGGAAAAATTGCTCTAAGTTACACTATGTCATGTTTTGATGATGACAAACGTTCTCACCGTACTGGGTACGGACCAGATGTGATAAGTGAAGACAAGGAACCTTATTCTCAGGGGGAATAATTTTGGGTTCGTCATTCATCAAAAAGAGGGAAATTGATAAGCTATGGTACTTTGAGTTTTGATGATTTGCCAAACAGTCTTGAGGAACCAATTGTGATCAGTTCCTTAGGTTCGGTTCTCATGGGGAATATTACTGATTCGTAAGGGGAACAATGTGGAGATCTGGTTCTCAGGGGGAATATCAATTCTAAGTTTGTCATTATCAACAAGGGATAATTGATAGGTTACAAGTACCTTGGGCATATGTACTTTACTTTATGTTTTGATGATCTAACAAACTTACCATCTAGAACCAGATACGGAACCTGTTATACATCCACAAGACCTTGAGATCACAAAGTTCCAGGTTGGGATCAAGCGTGGGATATAACTCAACCCTTCAAAGAGGAAGGAACAACTGAGGAAACAGGTCCCTACCAGTTCCCGAGGAGACTATATGAAGTCAACTCTCCAGTAGGAAAGTTACTGCCTACACACACTACTACACAGGAACAATGCAACAGTCAACTTTCTATGGAAGGCTTTTTACCTACCTTGCTTACATCATTGTAAGTGATGTCACACACGTATAAATACCATCAAGGAAGGTAAAACAACTTACTTCATGAGAGAACCAGATAAAGGACCTGAAGCATGTCTGGTACAATCATTCAAGTTAATCGACTCAAGATAATCTGGGCAGTGTGCCTTCAGATTCACAGGAACCAGATTAGGGACATGATACCTTTGTATTCCCCTGACAGAAGTATAAGTCAATAGTACAGCTGGAAAGCAATTGCAGAAAGTGACTGCATGTAACAGTGCAACAAACAGCGCATCAGACAGTGCAACAGTCATTTCCCATTGAGATGAGGCATGTACTAACCAAGATTTGACATCACTAAGGTGATGTCTTTTGTAATATAAACTTTATGCGAGGCACAAGATTCAGGTTCAACACTTGCAAAATCAGAAAACGAAAATCTTCTCTCAAGTGCTTGCCTCAACCTCTCTCAAGAACAAAGCTGCTGCAACCTCAAGGATCAGATCCAAGATTGAAGATATCTTAAGTCCTTAGGTTTATTGAGTCTTTGTTAATTGTTCTTCATTGTAACTCCTATCTTGCTTTCTTAGAAGCTGTGTTTTAGGAAACCCAAAATCACAAACCCTCTAAGTTTGTGTCTTGGCTAGAGTTAGTCGAGTTGTAAAGCCTTTGTAATAGAGTTATTACAAAGTGGCTTGTAATAGTGTTATTACAAGTTAGAGTGATTGAAGTCTTTGTAATAGAGTTATTACAAAGTGGCTTGTGGTGAGATTATCACAAGTTAGTCAAAGTCTTTGTAACTAGAGAGTCACAAAGTGTCTTGTTGTGAGTGTACCACAAGTTAGTTGAGTTGAATCCTTTGTAATAGAGTTATTACAAAGTGGCTTGTAATAGGGGTTTAAAAGTTAGTGAAGTTGAAAGCCTACAATTGTAGGTCATGGTTTTTGTCCCCTTGAGTTGGGATTTTTCCACGTAAAAATCCTCTGTGTTCTTTACTTTTGGCCGAGCTATTGTGGGAACAATTAGAGAACTTAATTCCCTATACTTGCTGGTTATACAGTCTGTTGCTTATAGTAGGAACCTTTAGAGAATCTAGTTCTCTATACAGTGGGAACTTATCCTGTGTCTCATTTACATACTTGTTCAGTAGTTAGCAATATACCAAACTGATGTAGGACCAAATCGCTATACAGTTTGGTTCATTAGTATTTTCAGAGGAAACTCATAGAGAACCTGGTTCTCTATACAATTTGGTGGACGCTAAGTTTCTAACAAACATCCTCACTTTCTGGAATTTGATCACGAATTCCCGTAACAATATGGATTCACCTTGTGCAATCCTGAATATGTCCCCTTTCTGGCTTGGACCTTTATGGCCCTGGCATGGGTCTTAATGAATGAATCTGCATGCATTTCAAATCATTCAATTGAATATTCAGGTTAAACTTAATACCATGTTAGGGCCCCCTTTGTGAGGGTTTCTCTGAACTTCTTCAACAGAACCATTTCGATCTCATGTTGAGCCAAATCAT
Source organism: Nicotiana tabacum (assembly GCF_000715075.1). Taxonomy (NCBI): domain Eukaryota; kingdom Viridiplantae; phylum Streptophyta; class Magnoliopsida; order Solanales; family Solanaceae; genus Nicotiana; species Nicotiana tabacum. The sequence continues at coordinate 154,866,631 of NC_134101.1, read as the reverse complement.
TCCTTTTCACAGCCATGGTATAAGTTGTAATGAGCTCCTGCAGGTCCGAAGTCTCATCGTATTTTGGTATGTCCAGTATCTTGAACCTCTTCAGAATTAACTTCGGTGTTGCGCTCGGTTTTAATGGCAACCAAGTATATTTTTTCTAATCTAGGCCCTTCAAAACTGGTGGCCCGGAATCTATTGCATTCTGGCTTGAAACTCCTTCGCATTTTGTTCCATCCCTTCGTTCATCTCTTTGATGAATCTTATGAGCTCGATTTTGAAGGGATCATTACCGTTATTATTACTGGATCTGCTACCTATTCCCCTGGCACCCTCGAAGCCGACCCCACCCCTCGAGGTATTGTTATCAACTCTTTGAGCAGTCTGATTTGCAGGTACCCTCGAAGCCGACCTCACCCCTTCTATTTGCGTTGTTGGAAGCGCTTGGCAATGTCTGCTTCAATTTCGTCATGACTTGATCCTGCCTTGATAGGTGGCCCATGATGGCTTTCTGTTGCTCTCTTAGGATCCTTACTTTTTTTGCAACATGTTCATCTTCCGCGTCATCGGGAGATGGCTCCGATACATGTTCGGGGTACTATCCTCCATAGACAAGGGTTGCCTCATGATGTGATTCTTTGAGTTAACAAAGAACCAAATGACTAGAATCAAGATTTTGAAATGAAAAAGTGGTTTGTTGACTGAATTCAGGAAACAACGTATCTCAAATTTTAAGACTCAGAATTTGATAATTTAAAAACGAGGTGAAAGATGATGATCAAAACTATAAGAAAGTCTATTTACTCGTTCAAAACAAGTAAATAACGATGTTGCACCAATTCAATGAAAGTCATGAATCTATGATATTAAAAGAACGAATTTAGATAAAAAAACATGTTCTTAAAAGATCAAGAACTAAACAAGTTCTTAAAGTCACAATTGGAATCAATTAACGTGATAAAGAAACACCACATGCAATTGAAAACAATATAAAGACTATCACCACCTTCCTTGGAACCAAAACAAGGAGAAAGAAGACAAAATAGAAAAAAAATACTCTATTGTAAAACTAGGCAAACCATAAAAACGTGAATTTCATTCTACAAGGCAAGAGAACCCTTTATATAGGCCTAGAGTCTCTTCTTTGATGACTACAATTCCTATTCTACTAAGAAAATAAAATAACTAAAGACAAGGAAAGTAAAATCCCTATTCTACAAGGAAAAGAAACTAGAATCCTACTAAAAGGAAAATCCTTATTCTAGAAGAAATAAACTAAATCCTATTTTAAGAAGGAAAGGGTCTTGGCTTCTTGAAATCAATCTTAAGCTTATTGGACTTCTTGAAAATAAGTCAGTATGTTAGGACCTGAGCTCTAAAACATGATCTTTGCCTCAATTAATAAAATTTAACATAGATTCTTCATTTACATCATTCTCCCATGGTTGAGAAAGACTCGTCCTCGAGTCTAAAGGCTCCACAAATAGCACAAGATTGACAACTTCCATGATGTGGTTGAACTCATAGTCACTAGGCTCTAAGTTGCATTTTTCTAACTTGTAAAAAAGCTTCATTGTGTTGTAACAACGCTTAGCATGTGGCCTAACGAAATCCCACTTTCTCAATAGTAACTTTGTACCGATATTTCTGCAATAAATCCTCCTAAATATATTTTCAAACACTAATCCATAATCATAAGTTATTTTTGTTTTATCTTCAGGAATCTTGAACTTCTCCATGTCAATGTGGTGCTTATGGGATATGCCCAAAAAAGTTGATTTAGTACCACAAAAATCTTCAAAAGATTCAAATTCAAGTACCTTTGGATCAAGCTTAGAGATTGAAGTATATCTTCTTGAGAATTCATCAGCAACAATGCTCTTATATTTAACTATATCATAACCATAGATGGAATTTGTGTTGAGATTTATTGTTTCTACATATTCTTGAAATATTCATCCTTAGGGGGCAAGAAAAAAGCTGGAACATAATATGAACTCAAACCCTCTATTATGGACTCCTTTTTAAGCAACCCTTCCACTCATAATTGCAAAATATTATGGACTTCTAGATCACTGCAATATGTTTCCTCTTTTGGAAGGATAGAATAAACAATCAAATCAATATTATGTTGATCATCTCTATTAGGTGAAAAGTTAAGCTTGCATATCGGATGCTCCAACGGATCATCATCAAACTTCGGAGGTAAATCCTCAACTTGTGGATCTAGTGCATGCTCCTCCTCCTTGTGCTCTTCCATAGTAATACCAACATTCAAAGACTTTTCTCTATTGATTGGACCAAGTATTTGTAATTTGGTGACAAAAAAATCATTCTTGGGCTTCAGAGTTTTAGCAATTTCTTTGGGATTCAATGATACTAAAATAATATTACGTCTATCCTTTGTAAAAGAATAGGTGTTAAGGTCTTTATTATATTAAGCACACCTATTATACACCCATGGTCTTCCAAGTAATAAGTGACAAACATCTATCTTCACTACGTCACACCAAATCTGGTCTTTTTAGATATTACCTATAGAAAAAGAGACTAGGTGATAGTTAGATGAGTCCACCAAACTATAGAGTACCAGGTCCTCTATGAGTTTCCGCTGAGAATACTAATAAAATAGTAAGTAAATAAGACAGGGAGTTTTACGTGGAAAAATCCCTGCTCAAGGGGATAAAAAAACCATGACCTACACTAGTAGGATATCAACTTCACTATGAGCAACTTTTAGATTACAACCTATGTAATCTAGGAATTAAAATCTTAATCCCTCACTAACTCGTAATATACCTATTACAAGCCACTTTGCAATACACCTATTACAAAGACTTCAATTCATGACTAACTCTAGTCACGACACAAGCACAAAGGGTTTATGGTTTTACAAAGGGGTTCCTAAGCAACACTTCTAGCTAAGCAATTTAGGAATTATAATGAATAATAATTACAAAGTTACAACTTAACTAAGGACAACAAAATACAAGATTTAGGACCCGGTCCGTAATAGCGTTAAACTTTGTTCTTGAGGCACTTGAGAATTGAATTCGATGTCTTAGAAGGATTTAATGCTTGAAGTGAATTCTCAAGTATTCAGATGATGTTTTGTTGTAATAATCTTGTTAATACACCTTTGATGACATCACTTGAATGATATAAGCACTTGGTTGGTCAAAGGACAAACGACTGCAGAACTGTGCTGCACTATGTGCACTGTTTCTGTGGTAGTCACTTTCCAACTGTACACAGTTGACTTTTCATACTGCTATCAGGGAAACACAAGGGATTAGGTCCCTGTGTTGGTTCTCTATTTTCTACAGTTGCAGCAATTCACATTAGCTGAAGTCCGTTGATTAGGAATGTATACCAAGTATGTCAGGTTCCCTATCTGGTTCTTGACAGTAAGTTTGTTAGATCATCAAAACATAAAGCTAAGAAAATGAAAACCCATCAATTTTCCCTTTTTGATGATGACAAACTTAGACATTGATAACATATGTTTAGATTAGAAATAACCAGATGAAGCAACAGGAACTTCACAAGTTGCCCCTGACTTTATGCTTCCCCTTAATTAGATCCCTGTTTCGATTATACTTCCCCCTTTTGGCATCATTAAAAATACACAACCAGGCTATCATCGTAAAGAAGTCTAGCTTAGCTAACTCATACCACATATGTGTACACAACATGATAGAAAAAATAAACAAAGAAGATAAGCATTTAGATAGCAAAAAAGGATAGTTTTTATATATATAAAACATATGCCTTTGCTTATAAAGCAAAGGCAAAGATTAGACTATTGAAATCGGGAGCAGTACTGATACATCCCATCCACATCAAAATAAAAGAAACAAAAACAACTGCCCAATCATTAAAACAAGAACATTAAATCTAGAAACTGGTCACTGAAGGGGTTGCTTAGGGGGCACTAAGAGTGGAGGGCTCGGAAGCTGCATCAAGGGTTTGGAGAACTAGGTCTATTCGGGCATTTGCTGACTTTTGCTCGGTGAGCAGTTCTGCTTTTAGGTTCTCCATTTGTGCCCTGAGATCAGCATTTTCTTTTGTCAAACGAGCTATCTCCTCATTTGACTCTGGGGCCCCTTGGGCCTGCTAAACTTCTAGGATAACGTTCCTCGCCTTCAATATTCGAATCTCCTCAGTGTTGTTTTGTGCATTGATAAGCTGAGAGATTGTCGATGTGCTGCCTACCCCTGTATTTTTCTCGATGCACTCACATTCCTCCAAAGTTGTGTGAAAAAAGGTCTGCTTCTTGGTCCCTACTTTGCACTGTCCTAGTGGCACTTTGAAGAACTTAAACACATGCATAAGGAGGAATCCATACAAAAGACCATGATTGACATCCTTGAAAGTGGCTACCTTCTGCATGTGCTCAATCATGATAGCAGATAGATTCACAACTAAAAATCCATCTAGTGCCTCAATTAGATACATGTTTGATTTTGAAGCCATGAACCTCCTTTCACCGTGGGGTAGGAGAACTTTTTTCACTAGCTCAAACAACAACTGATAAACAGGCAACAAGGCTTTCTTGTGAACCCGTTCCCCTTGCTGGTTCACCCTTTCCTTTACAATTGCATTCCTGAAGTTTGCACCATACACATCCTTTACAGAAGACACACCAACAACAGGGACTTTAAGAATATCTCCAAGCAGAGCCAAATCAGACACAATATCCACCCAATTCACTAAGGCACAAATGTGGTCAGTATTAACGGGAAAAAGGTCAGCATAGAATCTTCGATCCTCATCCTCATACATTTTGGGCACATCTATTTGGTACAGATTCTCCCACCATTGAAATTCAACCATCTCAATTACTTGTTGCATACCAGCCATATCAGAGATTGTTGGGTCAAAAGTGCGACCAAACAAGACCTTTTGGTGCCTCAAGCGTTCTGAAATAGAACTAGTTTCACTTCTCACCCTCTTTGCAGAAACTAGTTCCTTCACAGATTCCAACTTTCTCTTACCAGTCTTCACAACACTTGATTTTTCTTTTACACTCGACTTGACCAAAACATCCTCATCAGAAACTGATGGGTCACACACAATATCTTTTAATTTTCCACTCTTCACAGTAACTTTCAACTTTGAACTGGGGGTTGTAACATTTTCAACTGAAGCAGATTGCTTCTTCTTCTGGGACCTTTTCACTAATGAACTAGGTTCCTCTATTGATTCCTCATCAACTTCCACCACAGGTATATCCTCATCACACACTACTTCACCATTTTTCACCAACCTCTTCTTTTTCTTCTTACTGCTCTTTTTGCTCTTTTGAAGGGCAGAGTCATAAACTACCTTTGCTTGTAACCTAGTAGTAGGTCGCTTACTGGAAGACTTGAGAGTGATTACTGCCCTTCGCTTGACTATAAATGCATCAAGAACAATGTTGTCTTGATCTTCGTCATCACTAGACCTCATCTTAGGAACCAGAATGTCCAAGGGCTCAACACCAAAGTGTGGAAAAGATGCAGGAGCAGAACTGACCTGGGAGTGGGAACCTTGACCTGTTTCCTTTGGAGAGGGGTCAGGTCCCTCATGAGAAGGCCCAGTAGTTTCTGTTGGTGCAGAGCCTTCAACAAGCACCATGGCTCCTTCTTCCACTAACCCCTGTGTCCCATTCCTCTGAGACATGGGTAAACTAGAAATTACCTCATGCAATATTCCATTTGCAAATACAACAAAGTTGGTCGTGACAGTTTCATCCTCGATAGGCTACATGGATACCACAAAATCTAAAGTAAGAATGGTGGAAGGTTGATCAAACCTAGCCCCTGAAACTTCTACAGACTTTGGGACTTTACCCTGTTCTCCACTTTTGCCTTGGTTGGTGAGAATCTCGGTCGATTGAGACGAAGGATCATTGATTTTAGGGTTTTCTGAGTTCTCAACACTTAGAGAGAGAGAGAGGTCTGAGATAGTCGCATTAGGACAGGAGAGTGAAGGGAAATCTGGGATAGAGGTTGTTTCAGTGGTTAAGACTGGAATGGTAACATAGGATTCATCAGGGATGGAGGACTTAAGAGTTTTCTCTAGGTTAGTGTTGACCGAGGAAGGGATTTTGGAGTGATTGTGAGCCATTGGAAGGGTTGTATAGAGGATTCTTTAGAGAAGGTCTAATGAGGGAGTATGATTAGTGAAGAGAAGAGAGGATTTTAATGAGAGAATATAATTATGAGAAGAGAGATAGGAACCGGTTCTGAAATGGCGGTAGTGCTTGGGGAGTTGAAACGTTTCAGAGGGAGATGAAAAGGATTTGAAACAAAAAGACATGACAACAGAGTCTGAAAAGGTGGATGACATGGCAGTTGATATTTGTACCTTTTCAAGATGTGTATTAAAGAATGTATAGGACTACTAACCTTTGGTACAAGAACTAGGTTCTTGACCTGTCTTTGACAAATTTCAATCCTCTTTCACCACCCATGCAATGCATCTACAGCTTCTATAATCATCATGCGTGTTTACCTGCAACAGTATTAAAGTGAGTTAGACTTGACCAGAAAACACTTTAGCTAATTTTACTTGAAGGTAATTTTCATAGCCACTGATGGGAATCAGGTTCTCAATTAGGCTTCAATATCCCCAGCTTCACCCTATTTCTTTCAAAATTCTCCCTACTCATTACTTTGATGAAGATATCTGCAATTTGGTCTTCTGTACTGCAAAACATCATACAGATAAGCCCCTTCTCCTCAGTGTCTCTCAGGAAATAATGTCTCACATCAATGTGCTTGGTTCTTTTGTATTGAACTAGATTCTTGGCCATGTTGAGAGCACTGGTGTTATCACATAGAAGAGGCACACAGTCTGTGTATACACCAAAATCTTCCAATTATTGCTTGATCCATAGGAGCTGAACACAGCAAGAAGCTGCATCTAAGCTATTGAAAGAGCCGCTGAGTTTTGCTTCCTTGTGCCCCATGAGATGAGACAAGATCCTAGAAAGTGAGACATTCCAGAAGTACTTTTCCTGTCCACAAGATAGCCGTCATATCAGCATCAGCATACCTAACAAGATTAAAATTGTCACCTGAGGGGTAGTACAGGACCAGGTCCTCTGTTCCCTTAAGATATCTCAAAATTACTTTGGCAGCCTTCAGATGAGATTCCTTGGGATTCGACTACAACCTTGCACATAGCCCCACACTAATGACAATATCAGGTCTGCTGGTAGTGAGATAGAGAAGAGACCCAATAATGCCTCTATACATAGTTTGATTCACTGGAGATCCAGACGTATCCATGTCCAGTCGAGTAGCCGTTACAATGGGAGTGTCTATCACTTTTGATGCTTCTATATCATACCTCTTCAAGAGCTCCGTGATGTACTTCTTCTTGCAAATGAATGTACCCTTTGTGGACTGCTTCACTTGAAGACCCAAGAAGAAATTCAACTCACCCTCATGCTCATTTCAAACTTACTTCCCATGCATTTTGCAAATTCTTCACACAATGAATCAGCTGTTGCCCCAAAAATGATATCATCAACATACACCTGAACAATTAGTAGGTTCCTCCCTCGTTTCTTCAAGAATAAGGTATTGTCAATTTTCCCTCTTGTAAAGCTGTTTTCTAAGAGGAACTTTGATAGCCTTTCATACCAAGCATGAGGAGCCTGCTTCAACCCATGCAATGCCTTGTCCAGTTTAAACACATATTCAGGGTGTTCATGACATTCAAACCCTGGAGGTTGCTTTACATATATATCTTACTTAGGAAGTCCATTCAGAAATGCACTTTTGACATCCATTTGGAACATAGTGAATTCCATATGAGATGCAAAAATGATTAGGATTCTAATAGCTTCCATGCGAGCAACTGGAGCAAACGTCTCATCAAAATTAATTCCTTCCTCCTGATTGTAACCTTGAACCACTAGCCTAGCCTTGTTCCTTGTAGTGTTTCCATGTTCATAAAGCTTATACCTGAATTCCCATCTGGTTCCTATAATGGTTAGATTTGAGGGTTTAGGTACCAGGTGCCATACATTGTTCCTTTTGAACTGATGTAACTCATCTTGCATGGCTATAATCCAGTCTGCATCCTTCAAGGCTTTCTTGATATTTTTAGGTTCTATTTGGGAAAGAAAGGCTAAGAAGGCAAGTGAATTTCTTGGTTTTGATCTGGTTTGCACTCCAGAATTTAGAGGGGTAATTATGTTGTCAAGAGGATGAGAGCTTTTGTGTTTCCAGTAGGGTATTTGAGGCTCATTTGTGGAGGAGCTGGGTATATCTAACCGGTTCCCTTGTGTTCTTCTCTCAGCTACTTGTGGAGTACCTTGCACTATATCAACCACTCTTTCTTCAGCTTTAGTGGTTATAATTGAGGTACCTGGTTCCCTTGAGGAAGAAGCTGCATTGTTTCCACTTGGCTCCTTCACTTGACACATCATGTCTACCTTTCCATTTTTCATGTCGATGACTTCACCTGGAACCAGTAAGGGCTCCCCATCTTGATCATGCTTGTTGATTTTCTCACAATAGGGATAGGACTCGTCAAAGATTACATGAACACTTTTCTCAACACATTGAGTCCGCTTGTTGTATATTTTGTAAGCTTTGCTTTGAGAAGAACACCCCAAAAAGATTCCTTCATCACTCTTGACATCAAATTTACCAAGCTGATCCTTTCCATTGTTGAGAGCATAACATTTGCAACCAAATGTTCTTAGGTGAGTCAACTTAGGTTTCCTTCCATTCAGCAACTCATAGGGGGTTTTGTTCAGGAGAGATCTGATCATGCACATGTTCACCAAGTAGCAGGCAATGTTGACAGCTTCAGCCCAGAAGTTCTTTGCAATCCCACTGTCAATCAGCATTGTTCTTGCCATTTCCTCAAGAGTTCTATTCTTCCTTTCCACAACTCCATTTTGCTGGGGAGTTCTTGGGGCTGAGAAGTTGTGGGTAATGCCATTTTCATTATAGAACTCATCAAATTTTGCATTATCAAATTATGTTCCATGATCTGATCTAATACATGCTACTCTAGACTCCATTTTCACCTGGATTTTATTCACAAAGGCCAAATACCTCAAAGGTTTCATCTTTTGTTCTAAGAAATAGAGTCCATATGAATCTGGAGTAGTCATCCACTATCACAAAGATGTATCTTTTTCCTCCCCTGCTTTACACTCTCATAAGGCCACACAGATCCATATGAAGAAGATCGAGTGGCTTTGAGGTACTGACATCCTTTTTAGACTTAAATGAGGACTTCACATGCTTCCCTCTAGCACAAACATCACAAACTTTGTGTTCTTTGAACTTTGACATGGGCAGACCACGGACCAGGTCCTTCTGAATTAGTTTATTCAGAAGAGAAAAGCTTGCATGCCCCAGACTTCTATGCTAGAGTTCAACATCATCATCAACAGCTTTCAAGCAACTCAGATCACCACTTTGTATAGACTCAAAATTAGCAACATAGATGCTCTTGTATCTCTTGGCCACAAGTACCACTTCACCAGTTACCAGAGTAGTAACTGTGCATATCTTGGACAAGAACTCCACCTTGTTTCCTTTATCACAGATCTGAGAAATACTCAAGAGACTATACTTAAGACATTGACATAGCACACATTCTCAATTGAGTGAGTGAGTGATTTCCCGACTTTTCCAACTCTGAGAATGTACCACTTTTTCCCATTGCCAAAGGATACACTCCCTCATTGCAGGGCTTTTAGTGAAAGAAATTCTATGGTGTTCCCAGTCGTATGCTTTGAACATCTACTATCCATGAACCATTGTTTACTGCTTCCTTTCATTGTTCCCTGCAAAAGGAAATCAAGAGTTAGTTTTAGGAACCCAAACAAGTTTGGGTCCCTTATAGTAGGCAAGAGCATGAATAAGAGCTCTCTTATTCCATGCAGGTAACATGCATTTTTTATGGGTGGCACCTGGTCCCTTTTTAGTAATTACCTTTTTAGCAAACACTTTGTTTTTTTGAATAAACTGGACCCTAGCTTGGTAAATTTCCTTGAAATGCCCATTGTTCCCATAGTGGGTACACAACCAGTTATCCGGTACAGTAACATACTTGCTATGGGGGTTGTAAGGAGTTTTCTCCCTTTGAAACCCTATTCCCTGCATTTTTCTACCATTATTAACATACATGGCAATAATAGCTTCTGAGAACCAGATCCACTTAAGGGACTTTCAAGATCATTTTTCACTCTTTCGAGTTCAGTTTGTGGATGCTTGTTTTTCTCAGTTTCAACACACATGCTAGTTTTTACAGCTTTCAACTCGTTTTCAAGCCTAATGTGTGCCTCATTGGCTACATCTTTTACTTTCTCAGAATTTCTAGGTCTAGACTCAGTTCCTAGTCCCTCTATAGCTTCTCTCAGGTCTGAAATCACTATCAAGAGATTATCTTTCTCCTCCTCAATTTTAGTCACTCTCTTCACTAAGGCCTCTTTTTCTTTACTGAAATTCTTAATGGTTTCCTTATAGTCAATAGCTACAACCACCAAGTCATCTCTTTCATGTTCTATGCTAGCAATTTTTTAAGTTAAAACAATTTTTTTGTTTTCCAAATCACTTATGGTTTCCTTCAGATCAACTACACACACTACCAGATCATCTCTAGTTTGTTCAGCTTCTTCTAGATCTAAGGTCAAGGCATCTTTATCCTCCATAAGAGTATGATATGCATCAATTAATACACTAGCTAAAGACATGAGTTTCTTAGGGGAGTAGGATTTCAGATTTCTCTGAACATCCCTGAAGTTTACCTCACTGTTGTTATCATCTTCATCATCATCTGATTGGGCCATCAAAGCAAATATTGAATCATATTTGTTTTCTTCACTTTCAACTGCCATCATGGAACTGTCAACTACATCAGTTTCTTCTTCAGACTCACTAGAGGAGTCTCCCCATGCTACAAGAGCCTGTTTCACCACATTGTCAGCAGATCTCTTCCTTTTGAAGTGCTTGTTTGGAACCAGGTTCCTATTTGCTGCTTTATCAAGGTTGTATTTAGAGTGTTCTTGCTTCATGAGAGGAAAAGCTTTGATAAAGTGCCCTGGCTTTCCACACTTGTTGCAGAGGTCATAGTTCTTTGGTCTGCTGGAGTTGCCCTTTTTCAGTATTCCTCCATTTCTTCTGACTATCTTCTGAAACCTTTTGGTTAAGTAAGCCATGTCACTGTCCTCCTCACTTGAGTCATTGCTTTCAGCTTTGAGTACCATGTTCTTTTCCTTCTTTGGTTCTCTTCTTTCACTGTATATATTCCTCTTTTATGGTCAGCTCTTGCAGGTCCTTTGCTTTATTAATGGCATTCACCTTACTTCCCATGAACTCGGCAGAATACTAAGGATCTTCCTCACGAGCTTGTTCCTGGGAATGATTTCACCAAGTGAGTGTAGCTCATTTATGATGAAAGTGCATCTTGTGTGCATATCTTGAATAAATTCATCGTCTTTCATCCTAAAGAGTTCATACTCGGTAGTGAGCATATTAATCTTAGATTGCTTTACTTGATTGGTTCCCTCATGTGCTGTTTGCAAAGCTTCCCATATCTCCTTGGCAGTTTCACAAGTAGAGATCCTATTGTATTCATCAGGTTCTATTCCACACACCAAAATTTTCTTGGCACGAAAAGTTTTCTCAACAGCCTTCTTGTCTGCGTCAGTGTATTCTTTTCTGGTCTTTGCCATTGACAATGGAATGTCTCTGACATTATTTGTTGGGATGTAAGTACCATCACATATGACGTCCCACAACTCAGAATCTTCGGTCATGATAAAATCATGCATTCTTATCTTCCACCACCCATAGTATTGCCCATTGAACCTGGGTGGTCTGTACGTAGACTGACATTCTTCAAAATTTGGTGGAGCAACCATAAGGATCCGTCCTAGGTGTTAGCCTGATAGGAGGAACCCGCTCTGATACCAATTGATAGTTTATATGAGTCCACCAAATAATAGAGTACCAGGTCCTCTATGAGTTTCCACTGAGAATACTAATAAAACAATAAGTAAATAAGATAGGGAGTTTTACATGGAAAATCCCTACTCAAGGGGATAAAAACCACGACCTACACTGGTAGGATTTCAACTTCACTATGAGCAACTTTTAGATTATAACCTATGTAATCTAGGAATTACAATCTTAATCACTCACTAACTCGTAATACACCTATTACAAGCCACTTTGCAATACACCTATTACAAAGACTTCAACTCATGACTAACTCTACTCACGATACAAACACAAAGGGTTTATGGTTTTATAAAGGGGTTCCTAAGAAACGCTTCTAGCTAAGCAATTTAGGAATTACAATGAAGAACAATTACAAAGTTACAACTCAACAAAGGACAACAAAATACTAGATTTAGGAGCTGGTCCGTAGTAGCGTTAAACTTTGTTCTTGAGGCACTTGAGAATTGAATTCGCTGTCTCAGAAGGATTGAATGCTTGAAGTGAATTCTCAAGTGTTCAAATGATGTTTTGTTGTAATACTCTTATTAATACACCTTTGATGACATCACTTGAATGATGTAATCACTTGATTGGTCAAAGGACAAATGAATGCAGAACTGTGTTGCACTATTTCTATGGCAGTCACTTTCTAGATGTACACAGTTGACTTTTTGTATTGCTGTCAGGGAAACACAAGGGATCAGGTCCCTGTGTTGGTTCTCTATCTTCTACAGTTGTAGCAGTTCACATTAGCTGAAGTCTATTGATTAGCAATGTATACCAAGTGTGTCAAGTTCCCTATGTGGTTCTTGACAGTAAGTTTGTTAGATCATCAAAACATAAAGCTAAGATATTGAAAAAACATCACTAGGCATTGACGAGTTACCTCTAAACTATCATCACCTTCAACTTCGATGCTGTAAGGATATGAATGAAGTTTGGTTAACAACCCAAGTTTAATAACCATCTCTTCAGAAACTATATTTATGTAACTCTCTTATCAATGATCAATCAACAGACTTTTCTATGGGAGCTACATCTAGTATGGAAAAGAGATTCATGGTGTCTCGTTTCTTTATCTTTTTGAACCAAGAATCTTTCTCTTGGTTAAATCTTAAACATGATGATTTCTCAACCTTTGAACCTGTGGGTTATAGCTTTGATACCAAATTGATGTGATTCTTTGAGTTAACAATGAACCAACCGACTAGGATCAAGATCTTGAAATGAAAAATGTGGTTTGTTGACTGATTTCAAGAAACAACATATCTCAAGTTTTAACACTAGGAGTTTGATGATTCAAAAACGAGGTAAAAGATGACATTCTGAAGTATAAGAAAGACTATTTACTCATTCAAAACAAGTAAATAACGATGTTGTACCAGTTCAATGAAAGTCATGAATCTATGATATCAAAAGATAATTTAGATCAAGAAACGTGTTCTTGAAAGATCAAGAACTAAATAAGTTCCTAAAGTCACCACTTGAAATCAATTAATGTGATAAAGAAACACCACACAAAATTGAAAATAAGATAAAAACTATCACCACCTTACTTGGAACCAAAAACAAGATAAAGAAGACAAAATAGAGAAAAACAATCTATTATAAAACTAGGCAAATCTTAAAAACGTGAATTTCATTCTACGATACAAGAGAACTCTTTATATAGTCCTAGAGTCTCTTCTTTGATGACTACAATTTCTATTCTAATAAGGAAATAAAATAACTAAAGACAAGGAAAGTAAAATATCTATTCTACAAGGAAAAAAAACGAGAATCCTACTAAAAGTAAAATCCTTATTCTAAAAGGAATAAACTAAATCCTATTTTAAGAAGGAAAGGGTCTTGGCTTCTTGAAATTAATCTTAAGATTCTTGGACTTCTTGAAAATAAGTCAATATGTTTGGACTTGAGCTCTAAAACATGATCTTTGCCACAATTAATAAAATTTAACATAGATTATTTATTTACATTATTCTCCCATGGTTGAGAAAGACTTGTCCTCGAGTCTAAAGGCTCCACAAATAGCACAAGATTGACAACTTCTATGATCTGGTTGAACTCATATTCACCAGGCTCTAAGTTGCATTTTTCTAACTTGTCAAAGAGCTTCATCGTGTTGTAACAAAGCTTAGCATGTGGCCTAACTAAATTCCACTTTCTCAATAATAACTGTGTACCAATATTTCTGCAATAAATCCTCCTAAATATATTTTCAAACACTAATCAATAATCATAAGTTATTTTCGTTTTATCTTTAGGAATCTTGAACTTCACCATGTCAATGTGGTGCTTATGGGATATGCCCAAAAAATTCAATTTAGTACCACAAAAATATTTGAAAGAATCAAATTCAAGTACCTTTGGATCAAGCTTAGAGATTGAAGTATATCTTCTTGAGAATTCATCAGCAACAATGCTCTCATATTTAACTAGATCATAATCATAGATGGAATTTGTGTTGAGATTTTCTGTTCCTACAACAACAACAACACCAACAACAACAATCCAGTAAAATTCCACTAGTGGGGTCTGGGAAGGGTAGTGTGTACGCAGACCTTACCCCTACCCCTAAGGGGTAGAGAGGTTGTTTCCGAAAGACCTTAGGCTCAAGAGAATAAAAAGACAAAAGTAGAAAATATTAGTATCACCAAAGAAATTATAAGAAAAATAGGAACAACATGAAATCCACAAGAAAGATGCAAAGCAAAACTGATAGCTAGTAAATAGGTCCTGCACTAAAAATAGTAAGACACAACATTGCCACTAGTTATCTTAGACAAAAACCCTATTAGACTAGTCTCACAAAGGTATTGGTAAGGCAAGACTCAACTACCTCCTAACCTATAACCTTAATACTCGACCTCCACAACTTCCTATCAAGTGTCATGTCCTGGGAAATCTGAAGCCTCAGCATATCATGCCTGATCACTTCTCCCCAATACTTCTTAGGCCACTCTCTACCTCTTCTCGTTCCCTCCACAACTAGCCGCTCACACCTCCTTAATGGAGCCTCTGGGATTCTCATTTGAACATGCCCGAACCATCTGAGCCTCGCTTCCCACATCTTGTCATCAATGGGAGCAACGTGCACCTTCTCTCGAATATCATCATTCCTAATCTTATCCATCCTAGTGCGCCCGCACATCCACCTCAACATCCTCATTTCTGCTACTTTCATCTTCTGAATATGTGAGTTATTAACAGGCCAACACTCAACCCCATACATCTTCTGTTCCTACATATTCTTGAAAATATTCATCCTTTGGGGGCAAGAATAAAGTTGGAACAAAATATGAACTCAAACCTTCCATTAAGGACTCTTTTTTAAACAACCCTTCCTCTCGTAATTGCAAAATTTTATGGACTTCTGCATTAATGCAATATGTTGCCTCGTTTGGAAGGATAAAATCAACAATCAAATCAATATTATGTTGAGCATCTCTATAAGGTGAAAAGTTAAGCTCACATATGGGATGCTCAAACGGATCATCATCAAACTTTGGAGGTAAATCCTCAACTTGTAGATCTAGTGCATGCTCCTCCTCCTTATGCTCTTCCATAGTAATACCAGCATTCAATGACTTTTCTCTATTGATTGGACCAAATGTTTGTAATTTGGTCACAAAAGAATCATCATTGGCATCGGGATTCAATGGCACTAAAATAATCTTACGTTTATCCTTTGTAATAGAATAGGTGTTAAGGTCTTCATTATATTTAGCACACCTATTATACACCCATAGTCTTCAAGTAATAAGTGACAAGCATCCATCTTCACTACATCATATCAAATCTGGTCTTTATAGATCTTGCCAAAAGAAAATGTGACTAGGCATTGACGAGTTACCTCTAAACCATGACATCATGTAACTACATTTATAACTGGCGTGAAAGGAAACGACCTGACCAAGCAAGAGATTGAGTCAGTGATGGTCAAAAAATTTGGTGAAACATTCACAAAAGGAGCACTAACACGGTATTCTCTTTTACTAGAAAATTCTAATGATTCTTTTCCTAAGCTTGTGGATTCATTTACAAAAGCATACTCGGGAGCTCAAAAAGTTGACAAGAGGATGAAATAAATCGTCAAAATAAAACAAGGAGATACGTAGCTACTCAGGGAATTCGTGGATAGATTCCATTGTGAAAGGATGATGTTACCACGTGTACCTGATAATTTGACGGCTATGGCATTTGCGAGAAACCTAACTGAAAAAGCTCAGAAGCCACGAGGAGACTCAAACAAAGTTTACGAGAATTCCCTGCAACAACTTGGAATGATGTTTACAACAAGTATAACATGAAGCTGTGGATAGAAGAAGATACTATCACTCAGTCACGGGGAGATGAAAGTACAAGTTCAAGGTGACCAGAAACTGAAAAAAGGTCCGATAAGAACAGGTACGAATCTTACATAGGACCAACAGGAAAGGATTCATGTTCAAAACAAGAGAACCCGAGGTACAGTTCCACATCAAGGGACAAAGATGCGGGTTCGTCATCCAAGTTTAGAAAGGAGAGAGATACGCGGTACAACTACATTATTTCAAAAGCAAAGATCGGTGATTACAGTTTCAATGTTAGCACATCTGAATTGGTAGCTGTTTTAAGAAGTAAGGGAGATAAGGTGCGGTGGCCAAAAGAAATGAGATCGAACCCTAGCAGAAGAAAACTAGTTTTTTTGTGTGAGTTTCATAATGATCATGGTCACCAAACAGTAGAATGCATATTGTTACAAGGTGAAGTAAAGCACTTGTTAAAACAAGGTTATTTAACCGATTTGTTTAGTGAGAAGGGTAAGCAATCATGTATGAAGAATAGACATGAGCCACCAAAACCTCTGTCATCGAAAAGAACGGTTAATGTGATAAACGAAGGAGAGGAGGTCAACTGTGTGACATATACGGCTGCAAAAAAGATGTCAAAAGTCACAGTTACCCATGGAAAGCGAGTTCTCCAAGTTTTGGAAGAAGATAGTATAACATTTGATGATGCAAATGCAGATGGCATGTTGATCCCACACAATGACTCTCTAGTAATATCTTTACTTGTACATGATACTAATGTGAAACGAGTTTTGATTGATCCAGGTAGCTCTGTAAATATCATTCTTTTAAGAGTGGTAAATGAGATGCAAGCTGATGAAAAATTGGTACCCAAAGCATGTACCTTATCTGGATTTGACGATTCAAGCGTTGTTATTAAAGGGGAGATATTGCTCCCCACATTCGCATAAGGAGTAATCAAAGATAAGAAATTTCAAGTGATAGATATGGACATGGCATACAATATGATCCTCGACAAACCTTGGATTCACGAGATGGATGATGTTCCATCTAATTTACATCAGGTTTTTAAGTTCCCTTCCCAATGGGAATTAGACAAATCCGTGGTGATCAACAAGTTTTTGAAAGTATCAATTTAATGGCATATTCAAGCATAAAAAATGACGTTGCAGACGAAAAAAAAGCAATTACATAATTCAGTTGAGGGTTTAACAAATCAAACCTCAACTGGAGATGGACAAACGCATGTAGACTCAAGGCCTGATACTATTCAAGAGCCAGAAGAAAATGAAAATATAAAAACACAATTGAGGAACTCGAAGTTGTGGTGCTATTTATATATAGGCCGGATAGAAAAGTTTACATCGGAACAAACCTGAGCCCACAGATGAAAGATAAGTTAATTAAATTCTTAAAGGCTAACACAGATTGTTTTGCTTGGTCGCATTCAGATATGACTGGTATACCACCGGAGGTGATGACCCATAAGCTAAATGAAAATCCAACATACCCACCTATCAAACAGAAGAAAAGGAAGCAAGGATCCTTCAAAAACCAGGTGATTCAGGATGAGGTACAAAAGCGTTTAAAAATCGGGTCTATCCGAGAGGTAAAATATCCTAATTGGCTAGCTAATACTGCAGTGGTGCCCAAAAAGAATGGCAAGTGGCGAGTTTGTGTAGACTATACTGACTTGAATTAAGCTTGCCCTAAAGATTCTTTTTCATTACCATACATAGATCAACTAATTGATGCTACTGCAGGACATGAATTGTTAAGTTTTTTTAGATGCTTACTTATGATATAATAAAAAAAAATGGATCCTTTAGATGAGGAAAAAACTTCCTTTATTACAGATAGGGGGACTTACTGTTATAAAGTCATGCCTTTTGGCTTAAAGAATGATGGAGCCACATACCAGAGGTTACTAACGAAGATGTTTCAAGAACATCTGGGAAAAACCTTGGAAGTCTATATAGATGACATGCCAGTCAAGTCAACACGGGCGGGGCATCGTATCCAACCTTTGTCAGATACATTTCAGATTCTCCGCAAATTCAATATGAAGTTAAATCCCGAAAAGTGTGCATTTGGCGTGTCTTCAGGTAAGTTTTTAGGTTTCCTTGTTTCTAACCGAGGAATTGAAGTAAATCCAGCACAGATTAAAGCCATTGAAGAAATACCGGATATACTCACGAGCAAAAAAGAGGTGCAAAGGTTGACAGGTAGGATAACAGCATTGGGAAGGGTTATTTCTAAATCTTCGGAGAAAAGTTTTAAGTTCTTTTCAGTGTTAAAAAGCAAAGCCAATTTTAGTGGACTGAGGAATGCCAACAAGCACTCAAAAATCTAAAAACATACTTATCAAACCCACCATTGCTGGCTAAACCAAAGGATGGAGAAAGGCTACTATCTACCTCGCTGTGTCAGAAATGGCGGTAAGTGTAGTGTTAGTTCGGGAGAAACTATAAGGCAAGCCATAAAGTGTCGTCTCATTACTAACAATGAAGCAGAATATGAAGCTATGATTGCAGGTCTAGAATTGGCACGAGAGCTCGGAATAGAGTAGGTTATAATCAAAAGTGACTCATAGCTTGTAGTTAATCAAATGCAGGGGACTTATATAGCTAGAGAGGTGAGGATGCAACAATATTTGAAAAAGGCATGAGATTTAATCAGACAATTTCAGTCTTGGAAAATTGTGCAAATACCTAGGGAAGAAAATGTTGAAGCAAACATGTTGGCTAATCTTGCATCCGCTGCAAAAGTCACAGATGAAGAAAACGCTTCTGTTATACATTTGTTTCATTCGACACTCGATCAAGATAAACACGAGGTAAATTTCAATAATTTAACTTGGGATTGGAGAAAGAAGATCGTTAATTTTTTGCAGTATGGGATTCTACCTGAAGATAAGAAAAAGGCTCAGGCACTTCGATGAAAAGCTGCCCGTTATTGTTTGGATCGAGGCAATTTATATCGAAAGATGTTCTGTGGACCTTTAGAAAGGTGGCTTGGACCTTCTCAAACAGAGTATGTGATGAGAGAAGTACATGAGGGACATTGTGGGAATCACGCAGGAGGAAGATCCTTGGTAAAAACTCTAATTAGAGCAGGATATTATTGGCCAAAAATAGAAGAAGATGAAGAAAGCTTTGTGGCCAAATGTGACAAATGTAAACGATATGGTAACAATATGCATCGCCCAGTAGAATTATTACATTTGGTTATTACACCATGGCCTTTTATAAAGTGGGAGATGGATATCGTAGGTCCACTACCCCAAGCCAAAGGAAAGGTACAATTTTTACTAGTACTAACCGATTATTTTACAAGGTGGGTAAAAGAAGGTGACTTCAAACAGGTGCGGGAAAAAGAAGTCAAGGACTTCATTTGGTGAAACATCATATGTCAGTTTAGAGTTCAAAAAGAAATCGTGTGTGATAACAGCCCGCAATTCATAGGCATGAAAATCATGAAATTCTTTCAGAGTTTGCATATTAAGAGGATAACTTCAACACCTTATCATCCTATGTCTAATGGACAAGCTGAATCAACAAACGAGGTTATTATTAATAATTTGAAGAAAAGATTAGAGGAGTCAAAAGGTAAGTGGCCAAAAGTGTCACCATGACTCTTATGGGCTTACCGAACAATAGCAAAAATAGGTACGGGGGAGACACCATTCTCACTTGTGTATGGTGACGAAGCCTTAATTTCGGTTGAAATAGGAGAACCAAGTACGAGGTACATCCAAGTAACCGAAGAATCAAATGAGGAAGAGATGCGAGTAAATATCGATTTGCTTGAAGAAAGGAGAGAAACAACTCTAATAAGGATGGCAGCGCAGAAGCAAATTATTGAGCGATATTACAATCGAAAAGCTCATCTTAGGTACTTCAAGATTGGGGACTTCGTACTCAAAAAAGTTTTTCAATCATCAAAAGCGGCCAATGCTGGAAAATTGAGCCCAAATTGGAAAGGACATTACAAGATTCGAGGTATTGATGGAAGGGTGCATATGAATTGGAAATAATGGACGGAAAAGTACTCCCATCAAATTGAAATACTGTTCATTTGAAGAAGTATTACTTCTGAAAGGGTTAACCCCTGGTCAGGTATTGTTTATGCAAGGTTAAGATTTATTCTTTTTTAATTATACTAACCATTTTAGATGATAGGCACAAAGCTAACCCACACCAAATAATGATTAAGCAGCCATCATCTAAAACATATATATACATACGAGTCCCGTATGTTTTTCCTTTTCAGGAAATGGACCACATGGAAGGAATAATCAAGTGCTCGAGATTTCATACTTCAAAGCTCTAACACTTGGGGGACTATATATATATGGAAGGCAAAGAAGACTAGAAAAGTCAGAATTCGAGTCAAGTCTGAGGCAATCTACCCAACAAATTGAAAGTTAAGAGAAAATCAAGAGCCAAAAATACAAGCCTGATTCAAAAACCTATGATGAAGTATACACTCGCATATGTAAATTAAAAATTCTTACCGGTATTTAGGTTAAAGGCAATATTTAGTTGTGGGTTGCAAGATATACCCTTGAATCATGTAAAATCTGTTATAAAGAAAACAATTATTAAAGAGTTGTAGATGTTACTTGAATACATGTAAAGTATGTAGTTTGAATGTTCAAGAATACAAGACTTCCTCAAATTATTCAAAGAAATATGTATGTTCCTACTTCTTCTTTCGTATGTTTACACCAATATGAAGTTGAGACGTCTTCTTCATTAAGTATCATTTATAAAAGAGCCCTATTTTATAACTCGTGCTTATTCAAAAGAGTCACAAAGCATTGAAGCATTTTTAATTCAAAGTTAAATAACAAAGGGTAAAACAAACCCAAGCATTAAAATAGACGAAAAATAAAGCCGAAATTTATAAACATAAGGCAAACATTTATCTTCAAACCCCAAAATAAGACAAGGGTAAATCAATAAGATAGTAGAACAGAAACTCAAAATAAGATTTATAAGAGTTAGACAAAAACTTGGAAAGTAATATTATGTAAACTTGGTTAAAACTAAGTATAAACTTAGTTCCAACCTAAACTATCTGATACAAAACCCCAAAACAAACTAGGGGTAAAACTTTCCAATCATTACTAAACCCCAAAATGAACCAGGGGTAAACTTCCCATTCCACCAATAAAAAAATAAAACAGCAAACTTTACAATCAAATTTTCCCTATGGGGCAGGTTTTGAACCAGTATTATCAGAAGGATTCAAGATGGCATCATCAATAGCAGGAGGTTCAATTTGAGTAGAAGAGGTTCGAACAACAGCTTCACCAGGAGTAAGTTCATCACCCACGGGAATGTCTACCTCAGGTGAAGAAAAGTTTTTACTCTGCTGAGGTTTCTCAATAGTTTCTTTAGTTTATGCAATTTCAGCAGCTAAGTCAAAGCCTTCTTGGCTTGCCTCCTTTAAAGTTTTGATGCGTGTGTTCAAGAAAACCCAACTAACATCAACAGTAGTTTTGTCCTGAGAGGCTTCATAATCCCTCTCCCACTGCTCAATTTCGGCAATTAGCTCTTCCTTTTTAGTCAAAGCGGCATCATAAGAAGCTTTTAAGGGAGCGAGTGACCTCTCTTAGAACTGAACTTTGTCAGAAGAAACACAAAGATCTTCTTGAGTTTGGGTGAGCGTTTGAACAAGCTCCCCGGCGTAAACTTCCTTTTGGTTCACCAGTTCTTTCAAACCTCTAATTTCTTCAGTGGCTTTGAAAAGTTGCTCGGCAAATGAAGACTTGAGGAGGTCTTTATCCTTGCCCACTTGGCTGGATGAGGCCTTTTCAATTGCCAACTTTGCTGCCATTATCTTCACTTGTTGCTCTAAGGTACACTTCTCCTCATCTAAAACTTCTTTCTCAAGCTCAAGGCCATCAAATTGTTCCTTCCAATTGTCCGCTTCGGTGCGATAGTCGTTCATTAATTGCTTAGTATGGACGATACTCTTCATCAACTCCGTGCCAATTAGATTGATCTACACGAGGAAAAGGAAAATGTGATTACCAAATACAGATGAAAAGAAAGTCACATGAAAAATAAAAAGCTAAGGCTTATACCTTTAAAGATGAATGGGCAATTTCATTGATCCATGTTAAAGAGTTGTGGCTTTCCAATTTTGACTTCTCAACTGGGCTAATCAACGGTTTTAGCCATACATCGGCTTGGCCAGATTTCTTTAGAGGATTACCATCCTCAGGGACTTCGATGGTAACTTTTTTCATTACCCTACTGTTACTGGAAGAACCAACTTCAACATGAGAAGTTGTAACAGTATGGGCAGTTGAGGGGGTCAAAACAGCCACGGGCGGAGTAGTAGCAGCAACAACAAGTGCGGGGAACTAAGGATCAACTGGAACAGATATTGGAAAAGAGGCAACATGCGCTTCATCAGAAACAAAGCTGAAATCTTCATTATCAAACCCATGAGAAAAAAACTGTATGTAGAGTCACGGGGTGCGGCAGGCATCTCTTCATCGGAGCTCGCCAAAGTGGGACTTTCGGGCTCATGCATGGGAACTGAACTTGGAGAAGGAGTGGCTTCATCATCCGAAATAACACGTCTCCTAGCTCGAGACCTACGAACTAACGAGCCCTCCTCTTGATCCTCTTCACCCTCGGAACTGTGTGCCTTATCAGCTTTTCTTTTTGATGAGGAACTCAAAATCATCTCTTGAGCCATAGACAGAGAAACTCTTGAAGCAGCAATAGATGTGGCGCTAACACCCTGAATGGATACCCTAACGAAGAAAAAGGTTAGAAATTTTCAAGTAAATATGGAAGCAAGGTAGAAAATTTAAAGGAAAGATACCATGAGTCTTCATTTTCCAATCAAACCTATTAGAAAGGTACTTCCAAGACCTTTTTTCCATAGTAGCAACAGTCAATAATATTACTACCCAACCACGGAAGTCTGGAATCTCCTCAACAGCTTCCATAGTTGCTGAAAAAAGAAAAAATATACAGTCACGAGATTGTAAGTTCTTGTTTCTTCAATAGAAAAAGAAGAAGAAGAAGAAACAAAATTTACGTGCAAAGTTCCATTTTCCTGGAAAAGGTATATTCTCATCACCTACTAAACCTTTTGTGGGAGCAGCAACGAAACGGGCATACCAACCACGATCATTGTTATCTTCAGGGTTAACCAAAACCCTTTTACTCCTGGCCACGAGAGTAAATACCCCAGAACGAGAAACAACTTGGGGGAATATAGATGAATCAAGTGATAAAAGGTAAAGGGTAAAGAGGCCAAATTCGACAAGTATATTAAGCATGCCATGACTCTCCATAAAATAGGACCAATCTATCCTAAGCAAACATTTAAGAAATGGCAAAATTCTATAATGACTGGATCAATAGGTGGTCTGAAGCCTAATGTAAAGGGATATGTATAAACAAACGAATAACCATTTTTTATATGAGGTGATCCTTTGATTTGCATTAGGGATTAAAATTGGGAAATCAGATTTCCAATGGCATTCACTTCACACAAGAGAAATCAAACCCTCAATAATTTGGGAAAGGTAAACATCAGCACGATCATGGGAAGCCATAGATGTAACTTGATTTATAATCGATTCTCGATCAGTAGAGAAGGAAAGTTCAGCGGGGACAATCTCATCAACAGTGGGTTCTCGAAGAGGTTCACTAGAATCCTTACTTCTAGCAGAAGATCTATGAGAAGAAGAAGCCCTAGTTCTAGAGGACGAAGGGGTAGTAACACTAGGTGGAGAAGAAGAACCACGAATAGATACAGACGCTAAACTACGTAATCTACCACCCCTTCTGTAAATACCTAATTTTTGCTTTTTTCTTTTCTCCTACATTATACCTTTTTTTTAGATTTATTTTTATGTGTGTTTGTAGATTATTAGAATTAGAATTCTCAAATATTGAGTGATGGGGTTAATATGGATTGATTTTGGTTTTAAGCACAATTCGCCCAAAACATGGACCAAGTCTGCGGCCCAATTGCATTGGACCCGCCCAGCTCAAGGCCCCAACCAGACGCGCCAAAACGACGTAGTTTTGGTTAAGTAGGGAAGATTTAATCTTAGCCACATATCTTGACTTGATCCAACAGTCCTAATTTAATCTCTCACCTAGATATTTAAAGCCTAAGGAAGCCAAAAATTGCCCCCATTTTCCCCCTTATCTCTCTTTTCTTCCCCTCTCTTCTCACTCTCTCCTCTCTTCTTAGAGACTGCCTTCAGCCACCCATCTTCGCCAGCCAGATATCATCACCGCAGGCAGACCTCGTCCAAAGCCCATAAAACCTACACCAATCTCTTCCTCTCTTTACCCTCTCTCCTAATCCGAGCCTCAAATCCTCAAAAACCCCTCTAAATTCCATGAAAACGAAACCCTAGATAGCCGCCTCTTACTTCCCTCTTCGATTTCATGGCAAATCCATCCACCCCACCATACAAACTTCACATAAACATGTATATCTCCAGGATATCTATACTTTCCCTCTAGTTTTACCTCCGAAACCTGACCACCACCATCGACCACCCTACTGCCTGCCGTCTAACCACTACTACCACCAGCCCACTGGCCCCACTATTATTTTTTATCCTAGTTTCGACCCAAGAACATCTCGTTGCCCGATTCGACGTCCGATGTCCCGGAGCTTGGTATAAACCTCGAACCCTTATCATTTCCTCTAAAGTTTTCATTTTTCTATTTCTGTGTCATTTGTTTGTAGTTTTATTGTAGATTAAATTCTGTTTATATTGTTTTAATTTAACGTTCATGTTTAGTCTAATTTCAGATTTTTGTCGTTGTTCAAGTTAATCAATTTTTATGGAATATGCCAATGTTAATACAAGTTTTTCCTAATCGTCATATTTTTTTCCGTCTCTGATCATTAGTATTGGTAGTCGCTTTATGAAATCTTAAATATATCATTCCATGCTTCTTTCATTTTGATTTCGATAGTTCTTAGAATTAAACTTAGACTCAATTTGCTTATGTTAGTATAGTTAAATTTTGGAGATGATGCTTAGTCGCTCGTTAGGCTTGAGTCACCTACTGGATTGTAGTTTTGAGTTGTTTTATTATGATGTCATGTTTTATTTGAGTTAATAGTTTGTGCGGTTAAAGATTTAGTGTTAATCTTAATTAACTAGATTAAACTTGAAGCATTTGTTTAGTATAGGTAATTATATGGTTCAGTCTTGTTTCATTCCTACTGGTTGACTCTTAACTAATCTTATTCAAATTACTAACTGTTTGAACTAGATTGAATCTGGTTTCTCTTTGTGGACTAGTTAGTTTTGAATTTGGTTTGAGAAATTAAGAGGAACGGGAAAGAAAAGAGAATACTTGAGTGTAGAGTTCTTTGTTTGGTTGCTTTAACTGTTGCAGACGGTTTTGAAGTACAATAATCCAAAATTCTGTCCACAATTGGTAAGAAAAACTATTCATTAACCAAAATTCTGGTTTTGGACAGATTTTTGGTCAAAAATCCATCATTTTGGACAGATACTTGGCAAAATAAAATTTGTCCCAAAAGTCCTCCTCCTCTCATATAAAGGTGAGGTATTTACATATCTTCTAGACATCTTTTACTCTAAAAAATACACTTCTTACACACTTAGCAAAAGAATACAACTTTAAGAGTAAAAAAGATCAGCTGAACACCTAAATAGTAAGCTGAAAATTCTTAGCTTAGTGAGTGATTTCTTAAGTGCAAAACCTTTAAAAAAGTAGCGGGATCTTGTAAGGAATTTCCAAAGTGACTCATTGCTGGTTTCAATTTCTTTATTGGTCATCTCTGGTTCATTTTCTTTGGTCTAAGAGATGGTGGTTATTGTTGTTTGTTGTTGCTGGCTTCTGTTGCTTTAGACATAGCTAACATTTTTACTTTCTACTATTCAGGTAACCTTCTAAACTTTTGTAATGCAAGTTCCTTTTCTTTAATAGAAAATGATGAAAAGTTGGGCATGTTTAGATAGCTTCAAGCAATTTTCTAAAAGGACCCGCTGAATGTTTGAATGCTAAAACCTGTATATTCATAACCAGTTTCATTGTTGTATGTTTTGATCCACCTATGTTCCTCGTTGTTAGTTTGAACTATTTGGATCTGGTACATACTCTAAAAGAACAAGAGAATGAATGTTTCAATAAGTCGCATTATGAGTTTCGTTAAGTTTTTCTATCTACAAAACCATGTGCTTTAGCCCTTGTTATGTTTGAATGCTTCTAGAAGGTGGGTATCGTTACAACTTTCTGTGAAGTTCCTTATGTGAACAAGTTAAGTTCTTGTCTCATATATGAAGAATTTGCGACAACTTGTAGCATTATTTTGGCATAATTCATTTTGACACTTTTTGAGCTATATAAAGCAGTGTAGATGTCACTAAGTTGGTAAAAAAAATATTTTCATATTTAATTCATGCTCCATATAAGTTTGATGTTAGCATAGCAGGCTCTAAAATTAAGAATGACTGTGATAGTAAAATAAGTTGGAATCATGAGTTAGTTTAACCTGTGGAGAGATATATATTATCAAGAGTTCATGCATTCAATAGTGATATGTCAGAGAGGCAAGGTAAATCAGTGACGTCGGTGGATCGGTATGAGTTTCCCAAGGCATGTGACTAGAGCTGACAAGGTCTATTCGGCTAGTCCAAACCCATACCATGGCATTAAATGGTTGTACCAGCCCCATGTCTTTGTAATAAATGCATTTGTACTATGTTGGGATTCCCCCTCATATATAAAGTGGATCCTTGTCATTTTCTAGGCTCTCTGATATTGAATACTGAACATACAAGAATATTCTCTCTGCTCTCTAACATATTCTCTCGATCTCATTACTTCCATTTATTGCTTATATTCATTGTGTTCTATTTATTGTTCTTCATTTATTTCTTATAATTGATCATAAAGAACCATCATTGTAGCTCTTATAACTGTTAATCCTCCCTCGATGGCCCTAAGCCGGCCACTAGACTCGATCTTGAGGCCCCATATACGCCAGCTCGAGGCCCAGATCTCCAGCCGTTTGGTTTGACTATCACCTTGTTTTCAAGCTATAATATTGCTTTCTAATCTTTTACTTAGCATCTATTCCCAGACAACCAGCATAAAAATAGATCACATATTTTTAGAACCACAAAATCAAATTTAATTGTTATTACCATTTTTACGGTAAACAATTTGGCGCCCACCGTGGGGATAAAAATAATAGTGATTGTTTTCTTGTTGGTTTAACTACATAACACAAGTTACCTTTCACACTTTTTCTTGTCCAAGATCTTTGAATCCAGGTCAAAATATCTAACTCAGTAAATGCACGTGAAAACAACAATCTTGAAGACCACGGAGAGAATGGTGTGGATGATCCAGGTGTTGGTGTACCACCACGAAAACCTAAAAATGCTCCAGAACCAATTCCTGTGGATGCGGTCTCACGCGATGACCAACACGTCGATATAAGCTCCCACACTAATAAGAGCATACATCAAGGAGATCAACAAGAAGTCCAAAAAACCCCAGCTCGGGAGGAACAAGAGGTCATCCTTCACGTTATATTTGAGATGTTGCCGGCACAGCATCTGGCAATCGTCAGCTGCAGAGCCACCAAAAAACCCCAAGCACAGCGGCCCCTCGGACCGAACAAGTACCAAAAAGATGAAGCAACAATGGGTCGGAAGCCGATCCCGCCATCATAAAGATGCTCGAGTACCTCACGAAGAGGATCGAGTCGGGCGAGAAGAAGATAGAAGCCAACGACAAGAAGGTCGAGACCTACAATTCCAGGGTCAACCAAATTTCGGGCGCACCCCCGATCTTGAAAGGTGTGGATTCAAAAAAATTCGTAAAGAAGTCATTCCCACATGAAGCGACTCCAAAACCCATTCCAAAGATGTTCAGAATGCCAGACCATCCGAAGTACAATGGAACCATAGACTCCAATGAACACGTTACTGCTTACACTTACACAGTGAAGGGCAACGACCTAAAGGACGACGAGATCGAGTCCGTCCTACTGAAAAAGTTCGGAGAAATGCTTTTAAAGTGGGCAATGATGTGGTATAACAACCTGGCCCCATACTTTATAGATTCATTTGCCATGCTGGTAGATTCTTTCATAAAGGCACTTGTTAGTGCCATCAAAGTAGCTACATGGAAATCTGACGTCTTTAAAATCAAGCAAAGAGAGAACGAGATGCTACGAGAGTTCGTGTCTCATTTTCCAATGGAGCGAATGGAACTACCACCAATATCCGATGACTGGGCAGTGCAGGCCTTCACTCAAGGTTTGAATGAACGAAGCTCGGTGGATTTGAAATAGCTGAAACAGAATTTGGTTGAATACCCCGCCGTGACTTGGTCAGATGTTCACAACCGATATCAATCAAAGATCAGGGTCGAGGATGACCAGTTAGGAGCCCACTCGGGCTCAGTATACCCAAGCAGGCTTCTGGCGAATGAGCCTAAGCCAATCAAAGAAAGGTACCAGCCATACACTGAAGACAGGAGAAACGCCCCGAGGCGTAACATACCCCGAAATGATCAAAGAATTGACCGAGGGTAGAATCCTCGGGGACTCATCAACAGAGCTGGGTTCGATAGGCACATAGGGCCGATGGAGGCATCCTACCTATCGGAATACAACTTCAAGATCGATACTTCAGATATCGTGTTCGCCATCAGCAAAATCAGAGACACCAGGTGGCCAAGGCCTGTACAATCAGATCCTTCACAAAGGAACCATAACTTAGTGTGTGAATTTCACAACACGCACAATCACAGGACCGAAGATTGCCGGCAACTCTGGGAAAAGGTAGCCCAACTACTCAGCAAAGGTCACCTCTGGGAATTCCTCAATGACCGAGCCAAAATCAGTTCCAAGAAAGAGAAGCGACCAAAAAGAGTGAAATAGATGGGCCGCAACATGTCATCCATACGTTCTTTTGAGGTATCAGTTATTTGCAGGAACCCATGGTCAGGAGAACAAAAATATCCATCACTAGGGAAAAGCAAACTCGAGGCTCTATCTCATACGCACTGGTAACTTCTTTTATTGCGAATACATTTCAAATTAAACATGTACTTGTGGATCTAGGTAACTCAGTCAATATTATCAGGTCGAGGGTGGCAGAGCAGCTCGGGCTACTTGACCAAATTATGCCTGCCTCTCGAGTCCTCAACGGGTTCAACACGGCGAGCGAAACAACGAAAGGGTAAACCACCCTACCAGTCAATGTGGCCGGCACAACCCAAAATGCCAAATTCCACGCCATCGAAGGAGCCAAGGAATAAGCAAGCGGTAAAATAGCGATAACAAGCTACATTCTCGGCTACGCCCGACTAAACAAAATGAAGGACCGTACCGAGTCCTCATAACAAACGATTGAACCATATTCAGGTCCGAAGTGCCATCAGCACTAAGATCATCTCCCTTTTTCAGTTACATTTTATACTAACCTGAGTGCAGGTATCCGATCTAAATGGCCGAATCACTTTCCAAAGGCCTTAGGTTCCAAAAGCATACGTTGCACTCTTTTCCTTCGATCGGGTTTTATCCCAAGAAGGGTTTTACCGGCAATGTTTTTAATGAAGCAACATCTATATGCTACCTAAGGAAGACACAATAAGTATTCAAGGCTTCTTTCAATCAACCTCGAATACTGGGGGCATCCCCCCGGGAGGTCACCTCCTCGGAGAAGCCAAGATGTGCTGAACAGGGTCTCGATAGGAAAATAATGTACCAGGCCAAATGGTCGAACGAAGTGTGTCCGTATAGAATAACCGAGCCCTTAACAGGTAAAACGTGTATACTTGTACCAAGTAATCAAAGAATACTTTCCAAAGCATTTCGCATTTCAAAGAAGCTCGATAATTTTGCAAAAACGACTCCAGAGCCAAAAATGTCCCGAACACTCGAGGACTGACATTGAAAACTCGAGGACGTATGACCTCCGGGTCGGAAGATTAAAATTCGTAAGCCCTCGATGAGGCAACACCAAGTTTTTGAGGAATGGCTCCCGAGCCAAGAAACTTTCGATGACTCGGGGACTGCCGCCGATTGCCACCTATTGATACCCAATTTTTCCCTATATATTTTTAATACATATATATACTTTCAAAATAGCATATATGCATATATAAGCATGCATAAGCCTTTTTTATAATTTTAAGAGCTTCAAATTGATTTATTTCTTCTTTTTTACCATAAAGTTTCCGATAATTACCATAAAGTTCCCGATAATTTTTTTTATAATTGCATTTACATTTTTAAGTTAATTCGCATATATTTGCAATACTAGCCCTATTAATGCATAATTACATTGTTGATGCATAAAACGATCTTTATATTTTTAAAATATTAAATAACTATTTTAAACCATTTTAGTACACGAAATTATTTTTTAGAAATCATTTATTATTTATTATAAATTATAAAGGGTTAAAATGGCTATTTAAAATATGGCCTAATTATATTTCAATTGTAGCCCCAATTCAACCTTAATCCTGACCCAAATTGCCAGCCCAATACCCAATTAAACTACCTAAGCCCAATACCAATCCGCCCAAACCCAATACCCGGCCAAATCCTGGCCGTTGATCGTTTTGATCAACGGTCTAGGTTTTCCCTTTCCTAATTATACTAACCTATACCCCCCTCCTCCAAACCTAATTCATTTTCACGACCTACCCCTGCCGCCCTAAAATTCTCTCTGCTCTCAAAATGCTCTCACCCTAACCCTAATCCCCAATCTCACTGACCCCCATCAATGGTTATCTCCGGTGACCTCTCACCATCTCTCATGCCTCCAATGGCCTCTCTCATGTCATTCTTTCCATCTCTAAGGCGCTCAAGGGACCAGGGCTATGCCAACTTGCATCTAGGGTTCATCTCTCGCATGTTCCAGGCCATTCCGGTGTGATTTCGAGTGAGATCGTCCTATACTAGCCACGATCTATGGTTTTCTAAATAGGTTTCTTCATCTTTGTATGGTTCTCTTCGAAACCCTAATTTCGTTTCTAAACCTCCTAGATCTGTATAGATCTAAGACGATTTATGTTTGTTTCTAGTGTGTTTTACAATAGCCTTGAGATTCTTTATAAGAAACATATGATTTCAAGTGATTTTTCATCTTTTTCTAAAATTAGGGTTCCGAAATTTCTTTTTTTAAACTTTGTTTAATGATTCTTTGTGTTTAAACTTCTGATTCTTACACATTTTGACTAATTTTATGCATCAGCTGTAACCCTAGCCCGTGTGTACTGAAAACCTTAATTTTTTGGGGTTCTTCGTTTGGTTTCTGGATGTTGGTACCTTTGACTGTATTCTTGCCTTGGGTTCTTGTGACTTCTCATGATTTACTTGTCCTAGTATGCTTCTACTGAATTTTCTTAGTTCAACCTTTCACTAATATTATGAACTTGTGTTTATACTGACCATTCATGCAAAACTTGTATGCCTCTGTTTGAATCAGTGTCGTTTAACCATGGGTTTTGTTAAAGCTGCGTGAAATCCCAACTATTCATGCTCTGCCTTATTTTATATGCTAAGCATGATGTTTTTTTCACGACTTTCTGAACCCTTGATTACTCTGAATCCCTTATTTTCTGGTTTAATTTGACCCCTTTCCATCTAACGTTTGATCCTTACTTCTTTACTCAATTTGATTGAATCTACCTGCCTTAATTGTTTTTCCTTGCCTTGTTTGCATTCCGCTGATTGTTATTGATTTGTTTCCTTAATTAAACTACTGTGCATTTACCCTTAATTACATGTTCTATACCTAAGCTTTACTTTATTCTTTTCCTTAAATACTTAGTATGTTTTACCGTTGATTGAACTATCCCTCGATTAAGGTAAGATCTTGCTAATTTACATGTGACTTCCCTGATTTACTACTTAATTGATCTCTTACCTTATTTTGTTAAGTTTTGATTCCTATATAAACCTCCTCTTCTTTTAAGTTTTGAATAACAACCATAACAAGGAACACTAGTTCAAAAACTCTCTTTTATACTTAAAGTTTTCTACTCTTTCTGTCACTTGCTACTACCATTGAATTAGCCGGTTGTAAGCCAAGGCTAGTTATTGCACTACACTTCTCTATACTTTGTGTCTTGCTTTCCTTAACTGGTATGTCTCTAATTAAGTTTTGGAATCCAAACCCTATGTGTTTTTCATTCTTGCATTAGTTCATCAGTTATGGGGGTCAACTTGTATCCTTCCCTACTTCTTTGATCAGCATGTTTAAAGTCTGCATGTTCAATGTATGCTTTAGTTTTGCACCCTTTCTTGCTTATTTCTTTGTCTAGCATGTCTAAAATTTTATCCTTTCAATGCATGTTTTGCACCCAACTTACTTCTTTACTTAGCATGTCTATATTATATGTTTAAAACATGTTCAAGACAGGCCAACTACTATTCATATTCTAAACTATTTACTAAGTCTCGAAGATCCTAAATATTGTATGCAGTTTGTGACTACATGTCTCTACTATCCCTATCCATGTCTCGTAATATGATTCTTATGTGCCATAATCCCTCCATCTCTATGAGAAGATCTGTTGGTGAAGTGTTCTTTTCTGAATCTTTATATTTCTTATGACCAAATGATTGTCTGTTGTTTGACGCTCTTCTTAAACTGTCTTCTACCACTAAGTTATTCCCTGTTTCTGAAAAAACTTTCCTACTTCTGAAGTCATCTCTATACTATTTTCAAAACAAAACTATGGCAAGCACTCTCACACTACTCCTAGAATGTTAGGTTCTGCCCCTCTACCATGTGTACTACCTTGAGATCCTTGAGATTTCTCCGAACTCTGGCATGTTAGAGCTGACCTTTCCACACTACACTTAAATTAGTTCTTGTTTGAGAAGAAGTCTAGGTGTGAGAACTGTCTGGGATCCTTGAGATCCTTAGGGAACTCTGACACACCTAGACATGATACTGTCTATGGAACTTGGGCATTTGAGGCTATTGGAGGCTTGGGAAGTCACTTGGGCCTGCTTTAGGCTCCCTATAGTTAACTTCTTATTTTTCTTTATTTATGTATTTCATTCAGCTGGTCTGTAACAATTATTTGTAAACAACCTTGGGTTATTAGTGAAAAAATGGTGGGTAGTTACATATCTGTTGGGTAATTCGGGTAGATATCATGCCTATAGGATTGTGTTAATGCACTTGTTGTGTTTGCTTTACTTTCACAATATTAGAAATCATGTCTATATGATTTAAATGGCTTCAATAATAGAAATCATGTCTATAGGGTTAAAATCAACTTTATAATTAGAGATCATGCCTATAGGATCTAAATGGCTTTATAATTAGATATCATGTCTATAGAGTGATTAAGTTCAGTTTCTGTTACAAGATGTATTTATCTTTGTTTCACTAGAAATCATGCCTATAAGTTCCAAAATAAGTTCTTAACAATTAGATACCATGCCTATAGGAATTGAAATCAGAAATCCTGCCTATAAAACTAAAAATCAGTTAGTTGAACAAATCAATTCAATCCATGTTAGTTCATCTTGAATTGGCTTAATCAACTATCCGCTTTTTAAAATGCATTTTCAAACACTGACCTAATTTACTATCACTAGAAAGCATGTCTATAGGATCTCAAGTGTTTGTTTTAAAGGTTGTTCACTGTTTTACTGCATCAATATAGATACCATGCTCTTAGGACGTCACTGTTCTGCGTTTAGGCAAGCCTATAGGGCGATTTAAATTCTGCAACTCTAAAACTATGCTTTGTTACTAAAAACTGTCCAAATTTAACATGTTTATATCAGTAGACAAGCTAAATAGGATCTTTTACACTTTGTCCTAACTCAATACTGCATAATCCCTGCTCACCTAGATATCATGTTTTAGAATTTTCTCTTAAATACCTGACTGTGAGCCTATAATTTGTTCTCTTTAAATGCAGTCCTACTTGTTCTTAAATGATGCCTAGACTTTTATCCTTTAAAACCTTAGTAAGGTCTAGAACTGTCCAAAAGTAGAGGTCCTAAAATACCTCCAGGCCACAAGGAAGGGACGGGTAGTGCACGCGTAGGACATTTTCAGGGTTGCTAGAACGCTTTAGGCCATGACCAAGGGGAAATTGGGTAGTAAAGATATGATAACTACGCGCTAATGTCACGTGTAGCCCCTCATTAAAGAGTGTTTACCGGGCATTGTGTGGGGTGATCCTATAGGCTAACCAACCTAGGACCCCTCTTTCCCAATTCTCGATGTTTAAACTTTACTCTTTTATATGTAACTTGTTCAAATTCTTTAGTCATACAATGTCCAACATGCTTTTATTTACAATTATATGTTTCAACTACTTATTTGTTAAAGGACTAATTCATAAGTATATGTTCCGTCAGGACCCACCATTGTGGACCAAGAGGGGTGCCTAACACTTTCCCCTCAAGGTTATTTCGAGCCCTTACCCTAAATCTCTGGTAATGCAAACTAGTCTAAGAGTTAATTGCTTTAGGTGCCCTAACGCACCATAATCCGTTAGGTGGCGACTCTTTAGATACCCAAATCCCAAAAGGAAATGAGTTACTACCCCCATGAACGTCGGAACCCGGTCTTTCTCCGCGGAGGAAAAAAGGGGACACGACACCACCCCCATTGACTTATCAAGAATCTGAGGCCACAAGACCCCATATGGGAAATCTCGATCTCGTAAGGCCTATATAAGACATGAACCACACTTGTACCAAGTGACAATATCTGTAAGACCTCAAGCAAGGCATGAACCATACTTGTACCAAGTAGCCAAAATTGTAAGACCTCACAGGCATGTAAAACTTGTAAGACCTTACTAAAGGCATAATCCAAATCTTAAAGTTAAGGCTATATATCAAACTTGTAAAACCCCTAAAAAGGTATACCCTCGATATAGAGGCCGAAACTACTTCATTCGGGGACCGAAAAGCTCCGGCCAAACACAAATGACTACGGTCACAAGGCTGTACTAGCCAAACTAACGCGACTCGGCTACGCCTGACCGTCGCTATAAAATCACAGGCCTTCAAACTACTTCGAAAATACTTCGAAAAGAACAGGTTAAACAGGCTACCCTCGACATAGGCAAAAGAGCTTCAACCACATTAGCTCTAAACTATAGTCTTGGAAACATTCAGCCACCGAGCAAAACCTCCCGAGGAGCTCAATCATCGCCACAAAATGACTAACAATCGAGGTTTTTATTGAACCATCGAAGAGTCAGGCAAACACAATTTCAAAAAGTCCTTAACAAGGAAAGAATAAAGCCCATATAAGAGGTTGTAGCGACCCAACACGTAAGAACCTAAGGGCCAGCTTAAAATTTAAAAACTTGAGGGTCGAATGAGCTCGAGTTGATACCCGACTTGGAGACTGAACCCAATATAGTTGACTAAATATTCCTAAGAGCAAAAGCATAAGAGCTCAAACGTCGGCTTATACTAAAAGGTCATACCGACCAAGCGCGTAAGAGCCTACGGGCTAGCCCAATGAGCCCCAGGGCCATACCATGAATCTGAAGGTTCCTTTTAACTCGAAGACTAGTTCATCAGGCTAAAATCAAGGAAAAGGGAAATGCATGAAAAATAAAACTACGAGACTTCCTTTTATACATATATGTGAGGGAATACAAGCTTCATTTACAAAGTTCTTTGAAAACACTCAACGCAAAACAAGAAAGGAAAGGCCTAATCTAATCTACGTCCCCCCTCGGGGACTAGGGTAAGTCGGCCTCTTTCTCGCCATCTTCGGCATCAGACAGAATGAACTTAGCATCATATTCTTCTGCCTTCGCCTGCTTCACCTTTTCCGAGAGGTCAAACCCTCTAGCATGGATTTCCTCGAGGGTTTCCTTTCGAGATTTGTATCGAGCATATTCCTTGCTTCTTCTCTCACAGTCAAGAGCCCTTCTCAGCTCAGCTCGAGCATCGGCAGCGCCCTTCAAATAGACTTCCACTTTCTTATCAGCCTTAGTGTGGCTCATTACGGCTTCGGCTCGGGCATCCACAACTTCGGCCTTTATCTTCAAAAGCTCAAACTCGAGCCTTGTAATCCTATTCGCTCGAACAAAATTGTTTGCACGAGCATTCCGGAGTTCTACCTCGAGGGTGGAAGCCTTAGCCAAAGCATCCTCCTTGGTCGCAACTTGGGCATCTGCTTGAGCCTTCAGCTCGTTACACTCACGTTTAACCTGGCTGACTTCGCCTCAAAGTCGTTCCAGCTCCTCCATTTTGTCCTTCAACTGAAATATCGGAATATTAATCTCTGAAAGCGGAAGGGGGAGCATACATCAACACAAAGTGTAGGTTATCTGTCTTTCAAGATGGCTTTCGTAGTTCCCTCTTCGATCTGCCTCATACCGCAGGTATACCAGCTCATCTTACTTCTTCATGCAAAGAAGCCTAAGGGATTTTTCCCCATCCAAAGCTTTTCGCAGCCTGGCCTCACGGCGAAGCAGCTCAGATTTAAGCTTGTTAAAGGCCTGCAAAAGGAAGCTCAATAAGAAAAATGCGAAACTGAAATAAACCTATACCAGCTACCAAAGCTTACCATGAAGCTAAGCTGCTGAGCCTCACCAAAGGTCGAGTATGCATCTGATGGCTTTGTTTCCCCTGAAGTGCCTTTGGTAGGAGAAGATGGAGGTGCCGGATGACCCTTGTCCCTCGAAGTACCTTCGACGGGAACGGGAAATGTTTTTTCAAAAATAGAGATCTCTGAAGCCGGAAGCTCGGCCGACTCGTCTCTTTTGAGCCTCAGAAAAGGACTCTCCCCGCCGCAAGCATCCTCAAACCTCGAATATTCTTTCCATTTAGTATCGATCCTCGACCCAGAGGCTGGCAATCTCTCCTCCTCCCCCAGGGGACAGGGCCTCATCTCGAAAAAACCTCCTACACATGCGGTGG
The DNA here is from genome assembly GCF_000715075.1 of Nicotiana tabacum. Classification (NCBI taxonomy): domain Eukaryota; kingdom Viridiplantae; phylum Streptophyta; class Magnoliopsida; order Solanales; family Solanaceae; genus Nicotiana; species Nicotiana tabacum. The sequence continues at coordinate 154,829,469 of NC_134101.1, read as the reverse complement.
CAGAGTTAGTGCGCAAAAAGAAAGTACATTTTCTAAGGAAACAAGCCACTAAACACCTACCATGATGTTTTGCCTCCCATTTCCCCTTGGACAGGTCTCGCATTTGCGCTTATCATAGGTCGAGCAAGCTGCCAGCTTACGAGACCATTCAGCCAGGTCAGGAACCTCGTTCGGCAACCAAGGAATCGCTAAAGAAAGTAAAATGAAAAACATCTTTACGGAGTCCGCCTCCACTGTGGACAAAGCAATAAAAATACAAGTGTACCACTTACGTGTGAAATTCCATTTCTCAGGAAATGACAGAAACTCTCCAGGGATAATATCGTACGTCCGTGCTCGAACAAACCGGCTCATCCACCCTCGGTCCTCGTCCTCTTCGTCGTTAACAGCGAGGGACCAGGTAGAGCGACATCGCAGAGTAATCAAGCCCCGGTAATGCAGAGGCCGATATAACCTAACAAGATGGCTAAGGGTGAATTCGAGCCCGGCCTTATCCACAAAGTACCTTATCATCAACACTATCTTCAAAATGGATGGGTGAGTCTACGCCAAGGTAACCTGATACCTTCTAAAAAACTCAAGCACAACCCTGTCAATGGGGCCCAATATAAAGGGATACGTATACACGTTCAAAAACACCTCGACATGGGTCATAATGCTCTCCACCGGTGAAGGTACCTGCAATACCACTTCTTATCCCCATCCGCAGTCCTTCTTAACCATCTCGAGTTGCTCCTCCCCTATTGAGGAGATAAACCTCGATGCATGCTCCCGATACCCTTGAACGTTGGGAGGTCTCTCTAATGTAAGGTCTCTCCTCAAGATAAAGCACCTCGAGGTTAGCTCACCAGGCACTGGCGGTGTACCACCGATCGAGTGCGAAATAGAGGCATATATCTCCTCTCCTTGATGAACGGATGTTTTTGTATGTAGCAGCCATGGCTGCGGTAAAATACAAAGAGAAGGATGAAAATTTGGGCAAAGGCTTTAAGTTGAAATGATGAGAGAACTAGCATAAAGAACAAAAGTTCTATGAGAGGGATAGTTACCCAGAGTAGCGGAATCCCCAATTAAGAAATTAGTGAATACATATATAGAGGAGAGCGGGGACTGTTCGCCTATCCTGAAGACCAATTAAGTCTGACCATATCAGCACCACCTTTTTGGGAAATGTACTGGTGGGACCACCTTGGGCACCCCACTTGGCACATAAATAATGCTGTCACACGGTGCTCGAGAAATATTGAGGCCCGAGGATTTCTGCTATTATACGCATCGGCTCGAAAGAAGCTATCGACCTAATCTCGAGATTGAGCCCGATCTCGAGGATCCCAATTTCCCCTAAATATGGACTCCTAAGAGTCAACATCAAAATTCAATAACTGAATTCCGCATGATCGCTAAAAACTAAAGAATGTAAGGCTAGAAACAAAAAATTTTACATTACCAAAAATATGTTTACAAAGGGCACCCTTACAAGACCTGTTTCCCCGGGAATACACACACAAAAAGAAAAAGAAAAAGGAAAGGCAACGCAGGCCAACTCTTCATCGCCACTACCCTCTGAACTATCTCCGAGATCTTTATCCAAAGTGACCAAGAGTGCCAATTCTTTCTCCAAATATCGGGCCTCCTCGATCTCAGCTGAGAGATCGGCACCTTTAGCACTGGCTTCCTCTAAGGCTTGCCTCCTTGCCTTTGCGCGAGCGTAAGCGACAGTCCAAATCAGCTTTTGCTCAACCTCCTCTAATATCTCTCAGGCTATTTGATTCGCTGTGGCGGCATCCCTCATATATGTAGCGATATTCTCTTCAACCTCGGACTTGGCCGAAAATAGCGCAACGACCTCTTCTTGAGCATTGGAGAAGACCCTGGGTCGATGCCAACTATGAGGTCACAACCTTGTTTTGCCTCCTTAGCTCGAGGATCTCCGTGTTCATAGTAGAAACTTCTTCCCAAAGTCACCCCACGAGAACATCCTTCTGCTCGATCTGCAAAGAAAAAGATAAGTCAGTAAACATCGAATTGTGAGGATGGCAAACGAATTTATGAATAACGATTTACCTGCTCAATAAAAATAGCCTTTTCTCGGAGCACTCCCTCCAAATTCGCCTGAAGCTCACTTAACTCCTCCTCTTTTCGGGCAAAGGAGGCCTCTGACTCCTTCAATCCCGAGGTAAGCTTCTCGAGCTCCTTTCCATGGCATGAAAGCTCGTCTTAGAGCCTAGAGAAAGCATGACCGTACATCTTCTTAGCCTACAATGAAACAGAAGAGTTAGAAAAATGAGGAAAGATATTTGAGACTAGGAAAGTGTACATAAAAATCTATCACCTACTGTTGGAACTTCTCCGCTTCCTCGATTGCATTGGCAGCGTCGAGATCAATGTCCTCACTGACATCATCAACGCTATCAAGGAAGTTTTCAAACTCATCTCCCCCTTGAGAGGACCCCCACGATGGTAGCCTTTGGGTCCTAAGCGTCCCTGAATTCCCCGAGCGAGAATCGAGGACCCAAATTAAGGCCATCAAGGGCATCAATATCGCCAAGGAGCAAATTCCGTCCTCGAGAAGCTTCGGGCCTGGGTCCTTTGGAACTAACAACAACGGTCTCCTCGACAGGGGCTGCATCACGTCCGACCAGGGGCTTAGGGACCGTATTCGCGCCCTCCTCAAGGTCCTCCGAAGCATGGGCTCAAGCTGAATCAGCCGTTCCTGACTCGGCGGCCCTCGTCACAAACACTTTGGGGGCATCCATGACCGACCTCTTCCTTTGAACCAAAGGGTTATTGTTGTCATCATCATCCTCATCCTCATCATCGGAACCCGCTTTGGAAGCTAAAGACGAGACCTCGGCCCCAGCTCGACGCCTGCAAGACTTGGGTTTCTTTAATACGAGGGAATAGACAGTCGTCGCCTTTTTCCTCTTCTTACCCTTATCGGGCTTAGAGGACCCTCCCTTCCCTGCAGGAGGTGGTCTCATCTGCACTCCATTGCCAAAGCCTGCGCAAACATAGTAATCAAAGTTTATCGGCACGGAGGATGTGGGGAGGAAATATAAAAAATGATAGAGGCAGCAAGAAGGAGTTTACCATGATTCTTAGCCACCCACTAAGTTTTAGCCAACTCAGGCCAAGAATGCATTTGTACCCCAACAGGTCTGAAACGGATTCGGGATACCAAAGGGCGGCTGCATGAGCACAGGGAAAGTTAGTTTTTCGAGAAGAAAGTAAGATGACAATAAAGCATACTCAAATAAGAAGCACTTACGCTTCATGTTCCACTCCTCCGGGAATGGCATCCACTCAGCTGGAATAATGTTCGAGGTCCTCACTCGGAGAAACTGGCTCATCCACCCCCGATCCTTGTGTTCATCGATTCTCGAGAAAAAGGGTTTCAAAGATTGAGGGTGAAGCTTGATCAAGCCTCAAAAAATATGGGGGTTGTACAGCCTGATCAAATGATCAAGGATAAAAGTCGCACTCTTGAATTTGCTGGAAAAGTAGCGAAGCATGTAAACTATCCTCCAGAAAGAGTTGTAAATATGGCCAAGTGTTACCCAGTATTTACAACAGAAGTCAAGAATGATCGGGTCTATAACCGGAGAAGAAGGGTATGAGGAGTCGACAAGGCCCAAGGTGAACGGGTATGTGTACACATAAAAAAACTGGCCTTATGGTCCGTTATTCTCTTGTTAGGGCTAAGGATCTCAACCAGCACTTTTTTCCCCCAATGGCAGTCCACCCTCACTTTGTCTATATCTTTTATAATGCTGATGAACCGGGACACGTGTTCGCATCGGCCCGGCATAGATGAAGGTCTCTCGATTGAAAAATCCTTTATACTATTGAACTCGGTGGGTGTACACTGTTCGGCGGTAGGAGCCACTTTGGGCTTACCCTTGGTTTTATTCTTGGATGTTCTAGATGAAGAGGCAGCCTCATCTTTCCGAGGCACTGTCTTGGTGTTTCTGGCCATGGCAACCAAAAGTTTTCTTTTCTCGAGAAAGAAAGCAAGAAAGCAAGAGCAAAAGAAAGAGGGGCATAGAGAAAAATGGATTTGGCTCTGAAAGCTTGAAGGAATCACCAAAGTGTGAGTCATTGAGCAATTTGGGTATTTATAGAAGCTGTATGGGCAGCGGAGAAACAGAACCAAAAAATAGTTTGTGGGCTTCTCGATGGTCATGCTGACGGCGACCCTTGCGCGTCTTTTGGGTTATGGCATTTAATGCTCTGATAGGCTGACATCATGATCATAGTGCCTAAGGAGTAGGAGTTCAAAATCGTTTCCTATCATTTTATTCTAGGAAACGCGTGGACTATCTGTATACGGCAAAAATTGGCAGTTCGATTTTATAGTCATCAAGGCACCTCAAAGGAACTGCCTCCCCTGAAGGATCGAAGGTTAGCTCGGGGCCCTGGCCTCGAGGGTTCTCGGTAATCTATTTTGAGGTAGCATAAGCAATGGTCGGCCTCGAGGCAAGGTAAATCAGTGACGTCGGTGGATCGGTATGAGTTTCCCAAGGCATGTGACTAGAGCTGACAAGGTCTATTCGGCTAGTCCAAACCCATACCATGGCATTAAATGGTTGTACCAGCCCCATGTCTTTGTAATAAATGCATTTGTACTATGTTGGGATTCCCCCTCATATATAAAGTGGATCCTTGTCATTTTCTAGGCTCTCTGATATTGAATACTGAACATATAAGAATATTCTCTCTGCTCTCTAACATATTCTGTCGATCTCATTACTTCCATTTATTGCTTATATTCATTGTGCTCTATTTATTGTTCTTCATTTATTGCTTATCATTGATCATAAAGAGCCATCACTGTAGCTCTTATAACTGTTAATCCTCCCTCGATTGCCCTAAGCCGGCCACCAGACTTGATCTTGAGGCCCCATATACGCCAGCTCGAGGCCCAGATCTCTAGCCGTTTGGTTTGACTATCACCTTGTTTTCAAGCTATAATATTGCTTTCTAATCTTTTACTTAGCATCTATTCCTAGACAACTAGCATAAAAATAGATCACGTATTTTTAGAACTACAAAATCAAATTTAATTGTTATTACCATTTTCACGGTAAACAAGCTTTATATTAGTTTCGTCATTTTAATTAATAACAATAACAATAAGAATAAGGTTATAAGTAGGTTCAATATTAACTAAGTTTTATACATTGTCTTACCACCATTAAACTACAAATAGGCACTTTCTTTTGCGATAAAGATGAACAATATTTTTTATAATCTAACCCCTATAGTAATTCGTCTTAACTAAGTAAAAAAGTAAATTTGTCTTAACCGATGTTGGAAAGACTTGCTTCGGAATAAATACATATATAAAATGACAAGGTCGTAAGGACACGTCTTGTTTCAATTCTTTCAAGTAATTAAAAGTTTTATTTAATTAACTTCAAGTAGGCTCCACTTTTGGGTACGACGCATGAACTAAGGTCGGGGATACTCGTCTTGGTTAGTGTAAGCTAGGGCCAGGGATACTCGTCCTAGTTTGAGATTAATAAAGTCATCAACAATAAAATGGGACATAGGCAAATATAAAAATCAAATAAAACACAGTTTATCCAAAAATTAATTCAAGCCAATTTTAGTCAATACAAGCGACCGTGCTAGAACCACGGGACTCAAGGAATGCCTTACACCTTCTCCCCGATCAACAAAATTTCTTACCCGGACTTTATTTTCGCAGAGCAATAATAATAGAGTCAAACCTTCCTTTGATTAGGGATTCAAACAAAAGGTGACTTGAAACACCTAAAAATCAATTCCAAGCGGCGACTCTGAACAATAAAATAATACCTACTCAAGTTTTTGTCACTTCAATTGGAAAAACATTTTAACCCACAATCCATAACATACATATTCTTTGTGGGGGTAGAAAATGGGTGTGACAGCTTTGGAGATTCTGCTGGGGATTAATAAGAATTCGAGCTTGTACATGTTGACTTTTTATTTGAATTTATTAATTCTGTAAATATTGTAATTTATGTGTGCCTAGTGTACTACCTGTTCGCTTTTTACCGTTTTGATATTGTTGAATTGTACATATAAACTGTTTTCTCACACACCCCCTCTGAGTTTTCTTGAAATTAAAAATTGGACATTTGCTTGACATAACCCGCTTTCTTTGAAATAGCCAAGGTGTTTGTCACCCGGAGAAAGATTTAGTCACACATGTTTTAGGCGGGGAGCACCACCAGTTAAGCCGGAAAGCAATGCTACCGGTACACTGACCCTCCTCGGCTCGAGTTGTCCGCTCGAGCCAGTCTAGATACCTTCTTCACCAGAATTTAAACCTAGAAGAACAAACCTCGTGCCGGATATCCCTAGTAGGTTCGCTTTATGTGCATCACGTGCATTTGACTTAGCGAAACTCGGCACGGGGGCCGGGTCTGTATAAGACAGGTATCCTCTTTAAGACCATCATGTTCACTTATGTTCTACTTGATACATCATTTGAAAGGCTTACTTGCATTGTCGATCAGCTATAGAAAATTAGTATAGCGAAATTATTAAAAAAGAAAAAGAAAAAAAGAATCATTCTCCTAGTTTAGTGCAAATAAATCTTTTTTTTGAAAGATTTTGTATTAGTCTGGTGTGAGGTGTAAACATTAATTTTCATAAAAATCAAAAGAGAAAAGTATCTAGTTTCACCGAACTACGCAGGATTTGATTCTCACCGGATGTGAGATACGTAGACAACTTTTATTAGGTCCAGCCCCCAATTTTCAAAGACTCAAAAATATTTTCCTTTAATCTTTGATACATCAAATCCAGAAATTAGAGGAAAAAAAAAAGAAAAAACAAAAAAAAAGAATTTGAATTCCAAAATATTTTCATTCTTCTTCGAAAGTTTTTCTTTCGGAAAACTCAAATCCAAAATATTTTCGGAAATTCAAAGGCATAAATTCAAAATCCAAAAATATTTTTTTTCTTTTTAGAAGTCTTTCTTTCGAGAATTCAAAAAAAATCGAAATCCGGAAAAAAAATATTTTCTTTCTTCTTTAGAAGTCTTTCTTTCAACAACTCCCAAAAAAGATAATCTAAATATATTTTCCTTTAAATCTATTTTTGAGACATCAAACCAAGAAATTTCAAAATAAATAAATAAATAAATTGAATTGCAAAATATTTTCATTCGTTTTTTTTCTTTCTGAAATTAAAAAGAAAACTCAAAATCCAAATATTTTTTTTTATTCAACAGCAAAAATTCAAAACTCCAAAAATATTTTTCTTCTTTTGAAAAAATTAAAAAAAAAAATACTATTTAGAAGTTTTTCATCTAACAATTCCCACAAAAAAAAATCTAAAAATATTTTCCTTGTTAGGAGCTTTTGTGGTCTAATTTGTATATAAGTAAAAAATAAAAATAAAAAGTTTAGTTTATTTATTTATTCTTGATACACCTAAAGTACGTAAAGATCTGATTCATGCGGCGACATGATACGTAGGCAACCCATAAAAGGTTCGATCAAATATTTTTCAATGACTCTAAAGTGAGGGATCAAAATAAGGTGACTGAAAGGAAAAAAAAAAGAGAGAGAGAAGGAAATAACAGTGTCAATAAGCAACAAGCTGATAAGCCGGAATGAAACATGAAGTCTTCCAAAAAGCATGTTAGAGATGGTGATATTTTAGGAGCATAGCATATCTACGTGTGATTCCTATCTGTAAAATGCTTAACCCTAACACATTTGTTGCCTCTTATATAATAAGCTTAAGGTGGTTGGTTTGTGGTGAAATTGGCAACACATCATTACGTCACAAGATCTAAGAGAGCGGTGGTAATGGATAACAGTGATGAAATCGAGTTGGTCAGTGACAATCCGCAGGGTCAGTCAGGTGAGCAAGAGTCAGAGGAAATGAGAAAATTGAGACAACAACTGTCAGATGTATATCAAGCTTGGGTTTTCGGTCGACCTCCACCCAGGGTCCCTCAAAGTGAACTTCCACCATACCCCAAGCTACTCAACCACCGCTCCATGTAACGAGCAATCACATTCTACCACCAGGGTATGTGCCAAACTACAGCCTCCATGCTGCCCCCGGTACCTCTAATATGTGACCTCCAGTCGCACCAGTCAGGAACACCCCTATCATCCTGTCTGGCGCACCGGCATATACAATCCCGCCACCACCTCCTGTGATGAGGCCAAACAATGATCAACCATCTCATGTTTATGATGGCCAATACTATTCTCCAAATATGGCTTTCAGGGTCTTGGCTCCTTACAATCAGACTCCTCAGTATGAGTCACCAGTGGAAAATGAAAAGCCTTCCACGACGGTTGAGCCAGATAAGATGGCCAGGAAAATGAAAAGTCTTGAACAGGATATAAAGAATATATAGGGACTAGGTTGTCATAAAAGTGTTTCATTCAGTGATCTATGTATGTTCCCTCAAATCCATTTTCCATGAGGGTTCAACACCCCAAAATTTGAGAAATATGATGGACACGGCGACCCTATCGCCCACTTAAAAAGGTATTGCAACCAGCTGAGGGGTGCAGGAGGAAAAAAAGAGTTACTGATGGCTTATTTTGGGGAAAGCTTTGTGGGGTTAGCTTCTGAATGGTTCATTGACCAAGATATCTCTCACTGGCATGTTTGGGATGACATAGCCTAGGCCTTCGTCAAACAATTTCAGTACAATATTGGCATTGCGCCGGATCGTAATTCCTTGTCCAGTATGAAGAAAAATCCGACCGAAAGTTTTAGGGAGTATGCCATCAAGTGGAGGGAGCAAGCGGCTAGAGTTAAGCAACCAATAGATAACCACGAGTTGATCACAGTTTTTTTGGAGGCTCAAGAGCCTAATTACTTTCAGAACATGATGTCTGCGATGGGTAGACCTTTTGCAGAAGCAATCAAAATAGGGGAGATGGTCAAAAATGGCCTCAATACTGGCAGAATTGTAAGTCAATCTACTCTCAAAGCCACTACCTAAGCTATCCAAAATGGGTCGGGAGGTTTGGCAAATGGAAAGAAGAGAGACGAAGGGTCCATGATGACTTCGGGATCTAGAGAAGTTCAAAGAGGGGCATCACACCCTTATGTGCAAGTTTAGCAGGGGCAATCCAGCTACCCTCAACATTATTATCCTCCGCTAATTCCTCAATACTCTATAGGCCCACCACAGTATACAGTGTTCAATGCTCAATCCTACGCTCGACCTCCCAATCAGCAGGTACGGGAACCAGCTCCAAGGATCCCCCGACCTCAGCAGCAAAATTTTCGGGAACCTCAGCAGCTCGTCCCAGGCAGGATTATGGTCGAGAGCAGAGGACGGCAGACAAATTCACTCCATTGGCTGAATCATACTCTAGTCTATTCCAAAAGTTGAAGCAAATGGGCGTGGTTGGACCCATCATTCCCCATCATATGCATCCTGATTCACATGGATTTCAAGCAAATGCTAGATGTGAATATCATTCCGGTGTCACAGGGCATAACACTGATGACTGTTGGACTCTGAAAAGAGCCATAAAGAAACTCATTTTAGAAAAGCTTATTGCAGTGACGAATGGCGAGGACCCTCCTAATGTGACAAACAACCCGTTGCCAATACATAATGATGTTCATTTTGTGGGAATGATTGGCTGAGATCAAGAATACAAGCCGATCGGTCGAGCAGAAATGACAGTGGGTGCAATTCAAGAAGGAACAGGTCTGGAAGAAGTAAATCCAGGACGAGATGTGTCGTTGATTGTGAAAGGCGCCCCGAGCTCAGAAAAGGTAACTTTATTTGTTCCCAAGGTCTCAAGGTTGGAAGTTCGCTCCAATGATCCAAGCCCAAGGTTGTATGTACTTGGAGGACACCCCGTCACAAGGCAGAATCAGGGAGGTACGAAAGGTATAATAGAGCCGATCATAATCAAACCTGACATGCAACCCCCTATGACAAACACAAAAACCATTCCTTGGAACTACAACAAAACTATGATGACCTACAAAGGCAAGGAAATCATAGAGGAAGTGGGGGAAACTGGAGGTTTGACTCGATCAGGAAGATGTTATTCTCCAGAAGAGTTGAGAAAGGCCAAGCAAATCAGAGAAGGCCAATTGCCAATAAAGAAACCATTCACTAAAGTAGAGGCGGAAGAGTTTTTTAAAAAGATGAAAGTTTAGGATTACTCAATCATCAACCAGCTGAGAAAGACTCCTGCCCAAATCTCTCTACTATCTCTTCTCATACATTCCAAAGAGCATGCCCGTATACTAATCAAGATCCTGAACGAGGCACATGTCTCAGAGGAGACCACAGTGAATCAGTTAGAGAAGATAGCCAACAAATTTTTCGAGGTAAACAGAATCTCCTTTACTGATGATAAACTTCCCGATGAGGGAGCTAGGCACAATAGGGTTTTGCACTTGATGGTCAAATGTAAGGGGCATTATGTAAAGCGAGTCATGGTTGATAGAGGCTCGAGTGTAGATGTATGCCCTCTCTCTACCTTGTAAATCATGAAGATCAATACAAACAGAGTCCGACCCAGCAATTTTCGCATCCGAGCTTTTGATGGCTCAGCGAGAGATACCATTAGGGAGATTACCCTCACCATGACGATTGGGCTGGTTGACTTTGAGATTGTCTTCCAAGTAGTGGACATGGTCATTTCTTATAACTTTGTTCTTGGAAGGCCATGGATCCATGCGGCCCGAGCTGTGCCATCCACCTTGCATCAAATGCTCAAATTCGAATATGACAGGCAAGAAATTATTGTTCACGGGGAAGACGAGTCTTCCATTTATAAAGACCCGTTAATCCCCTGTATTGAGGCCAAGGAAGGGTGTGAGTTCATTGTCTATCAAGCTTTTGAAGTGGTTGTTATGGACCATGTCGAGGAACGAAAGCCCACTCTGCATCCTCGTCTTTCTGCCACATCTGTAATGGTGGCTGCAGTTATGTTGAGACAAGGTTATGAGCCAGGAAAATGCTTGGAGGCATCATTGCAAGAAATTTCAGAGCCTATTTCTCCGTTCAGTAACTAGGGTACTTTTGGATTAGGCTTTAGGCCAACACAAGTAGACGAAAACAAAGAAAAGCACCGCAAAAATCATGGATGGGTCTTGCAACAATCTATCCCTTACATTTTCTACACTTTTGTTAAGCCACGACTCCAAGAGGGTCAAAATTCCTCGGCGCATGCAAACATTGATGAAATTTGCCATGGCCTCAGCCAGAATCTGAAGTGAATATGATCCAGGCTGGTGAAGGCACTAGTCGTGCCGATATGCAACTAATTGACCCAGACACCATACTCGACAACTGGGAAGCAACTCCTCTCCCCATAAGGAAGGAGTCTTGGTAGTTTACTTTTCCAGCTTCTTTTTGTATTTTAGGTTACCTTTATGGTTGTAATCCAAACATCTCCATATGATTGTTTTGTTTTGATGTTAACCCTTCTATCCTTTCGAATTCAGTGAAATGCAGTTCAGTTTCCTATTAAGTTTTGTATCTTTTCCTTTCCATAATTCCTGTCATTTTATTTCCATTTTAGTTTTGTTAATGCCGGCTTTAATAACATGACATGCATGCAGAATTCACACCCAGATCTTAAAAAGCTGTCTAATATCGAAAAAATGCATCAAGAGATTAAATATGATGAAGATGAGGTTGTTGAGGAAATAAAAAGAGAGTTGGAACAATTTGAAAACAAGCCTAAGCTCAACCTCAATGAAACTGAGCCAATTAATATCGGAAGTCATGAAGAAGTTAGAGAAACGAAGATAAGCATTCACATTGAACAAAAAATCAGAGATGCCTTGATTCAACTTTTATTTGAATGCAGAGATGTGTTTGCTTGGTCTTATGATGATATGCCAGGTTTAAGTGCTGATCTAGTAGTTTATAAGCTTCCTACATATCCTGATTTTCCACCAGTCCAACAAAAGTAAAGAAAATTTAAAACAGACATGAGTGACAAAATCAAAGAGAAAATAATGAAGCAACTGAGCACCAATATGGTTAGAGTTGTCTGATACACCACCTGGGTGGCGAATATTGTGCATGTGCCAAAGAAAGATGGAAAGACCAGAGTCTGTGTTGACTATAGGGACCTGAACAAAGCAAGTCCAAAGGATAATTTTTCTTTACCATGAGATACAATCATTCGTGGATTGCTATGCTAGGTACCACTAAATTCATTCGTGGATTACTATGCTAGGTACCACCAAAGCATGAAATACAATCATTCGTGGATTGCTATGCTAGGTACCACCAGATTCTAATGGATGAGGATGATGCAGAAAAGACCGCTTTCACCACTCCATAGGATACTTATTGTTACAGGGTCATGCCATTCGGTTTTAAAAATGCAGGGGCAACTTATATGAGGGCCATGACTACCATTTTTCACGACATGATGCACAAAGAGATTGAAGTATATGTCGATGATGTCATCATAAAATCAAAGACACAGGCTAATCACGTGCGTGATTTGAGAAAGTTCTTCGAACGGCTTCGAAGGTATGACCTTAAGCTTAATCTAGCCAAGTGTGCATTTGGGGTTCTATCTGGGGAACTCCTCAGTTTTATAGTCAGACGGAGAGGCATCGAATTCGATCTATCTAAGATAAAGTCCATTCGAGATCTGCCACCCCCGAAGAACAAAAAGGAAGTCATGAGTTTTCTCGAGAGGTTGAACTACATTAGTAGGTTCATTTCTCAGCTAACAAACACGTGCGAGCCCATCTTTAAGTTGCTGAAAAAGGATGTCGCTATCAAGTGGACGGACGATTGCCAAAAAGATTTTGACAGGATCAAAGATTATATGTCAAAACCCCTTGTACTGGTCCCATCTGAACCTGGTAGGCCATTGTTTTTATATTTATCGGTGATGAATAATTCCTTTGGATACGTTCTGTGGCAACATGAAGCAACATGCAAAAAGGAACATGCAATCTATTATTTGAGCAAGAAGTTCACCAATTATGAGGTTAAGTATACCCTTTTAGAAAGGACATGTTGTGCCTTGATTTGAGTCGCTCAGAAGCTGAGACATTATCTTTTGGCCTACCCTACTTACCTCATATCCAGAATGGATCCTTTGAAGTACATCTTCCAAATGGCAAATCCTACTCACAGAGTTCGACATCGTCTATATCACTCGTACCGCGATAAAAGCACAGGCTTTGGCAGATCATTTGGCAGAGAATCCAGTTGATGATGAGTACAGGCCACTTAGCACATACTTCTCAGATGAAGAGGTCAACTCAATAGAGGAAGTAGTTCCAGACGATCACCCTGTATGGAAAATGTATTTTGATGGGGCTGTCAATATCAAAGGAGTTGGGGTCGGGGCATTCCTCATCTCACCTATTGGACATCATTACCCTGCAACAGCCTGACTTTAGTTCTTCTGTACTAATAATACGGCAGAATACGAGGCTTGTATCATGGGTTTGAAAATGGCCATCGATCTGGATGTGCATGAATTATTGCTTAAGGGAAATTTTGACTTGCTTATCCGGCAAGCCCAAGGCAAATGGGAGACTCGGGACATAAAGCTTATTCTGTATAAAAAATTGCAAGACTTGAGCAAAAGATTCAAATCCATAGAGTTCAGGTACATTCCCAGGTTTCACAACGAGCTAGCCGATGCCTGGGCTACTTTAGCCTCGATGCTCCTTTATCCAGGCAACACTCATATTGATCCCCTAGAAATCCAAGTTCGAAATCAACACGGTTACTGCAATATAATTGAGACAGAACTAGATGGTGAACCATGGTATCATGACATAAACAATTCCTGAAAACAAGAGAATATCCAGAGTATTCCAAAGGAGATCAAAAAAGAACTATAAGGCGGCTCGCCAGTGGTTTCTTCTTGAATGGGGAAATTTTGTACAAGAGGACCCTAGATTTAAACTTGTTGAGATGCATAGATGCCACGAAAGTGGAGCGGATCATGAGCGAAGTACATTAGGGGGTATGCGGACCTCACATGAATGGATATGTTTTGGCAAAGAAGATTCTGCAGGTAGGGTATTATTAGCTTACTATGGAGCAAGATTGCTTCAGTTTTGTTCGCAAGTGTCACCAATGCCAGATTCATGGTGACCTGATTCACTCGCCTCATTCGGGGTTGCATCACATGTCCTCTCCTTGGCCTTTCATTGCTTGGGGAATGGATGTTATTGGGCCAATCGAGTCAAAGGCTTCAAATAGGCATAGATTCATTTTGGTTGCAATTTATTACTTCACTAAGTGGGTGGAGGCCGTCACTTTCAAAGCAGTCACCAAGAAAGCAGTGATAGACTTTGTTCATTCCAACATCATCTGTCGCTTTGGTATTCCGAAGACCATTATCATTGACAACGCAGCCAATCTAAATAGTCATTTGATGAAGAAGGTATGTGAGCAATTTAAAATTATGCATCGCCATTCTACCCTTTACCGGCCAAAAGCCAATGGAGCCGTTGAAGAGGCGAACAAGAACATCAAGAAGATTCTTAGGAAGATGATCCAAGGTTCCAGAAAATGGCATGAAAAGTTGTTTTTTGCTCTTTTGGGATACCGCACGACTGTTCGCACATCTGTTGGTGCAACTCAGTATCTGCTTGTATATGGAACTGAAGTTGTAATAGTCACTAAAGTCGAAATTCCCTCTCTCCAAATTATTGTGGAATCAGAGATTGAAGATACGGAGTGGGTCAAGACCCGATTAGAACAACTAATGTTGATTGATGAAAAATGGCTATCAGTAGTGTGTTTCGGCCAGTTATACCAGCAAAGAATGGCACGTGCTTATAATAAAAAAGTGCACTCAAGGCATTTTGAGGTAGGCCAGCTTATTTTGAAATGCATCCTTCCACACCAGGTAGAAGCTAAAAAAAAGTTTGTCCTGAATTGGCAAGGACCCTACATCATCAAGAAAGTGTTACCAAAAGGGGCCTTGCACTTTGTAGATGAAGAAGGACGGGTAGCAGACATAACTATTAACGTAGATGCAGTCAAAAGATATTATGTCTAATATATACCCATTGTAAAATTTTCACGCATTGATTTTCTCAAATCGAAGTGACGAAGGCTATCATTTGCTCACTATTCCAAATACATGTCACCCTTTTGTTAACTCTTTTGAGACGTATTTGTCTTTTTTGTTTCTGGAACATGTGTACTTGTAAAAAATATTCAAACAACAAACCTTTTGAGCCATTGAACTATATCCGACCTGATTTCGAAAGGATACGTAGGCAGCCTTACCTTGGGTTCGGTCCCATCACGACAAAAAATCCATATTTCTAATACTCCAAAACTGGGGTAGAATTTTGTTTTATTTTACAATTTTTCCTATAAAAACGGTTCCAAAAATTGTAATTCAGTTCAAGGTTCTTTTTGCCTTTTCCCTGTTAGGAACTTTTGGTTGATCTTTGAGAATATTTGAAGTCCCCATGCCAAGGGTGTTGGGCAACCTCCCGCATGAAGTATCTTAGTCAAACAAAAAAGAAAAAAAAAAGAAGGAAAAGAAAAAGAAATGAGAGAGTCTTATCGGTGAAAACCCGTACGGGCACTATAAGGCGACAATGAGCAGAGAAATGGGAGAGTCTTATTGGTGAAAACCTAGATGGGCACCATAAGGCGACGATTAGCAGAGAAATGAGAGAGGTTAGCTAGCGAAAACCTGCAAAGGGCGCTATTAGCCGAATGAGGGTCTTCGATTCTCTGGCACGAGCACAACCAAGACAATTTCAAGATGAACATTTGCAACGGATTTTGAGAATTAGACAGCTCAGACAGATCGAGCGTCCACTCCAAAATGCATGTCATGATTCATTGGAGTCGACACATACCTCCAGATAAGTCTCCCTATTCCTTTCCCCGAAAGGAACACCTTTTGTTTAAGCACAGTTCTTTTTTACTTTCAATTACTACTCTGTTTTTACCCATAATTTTTCTTTGAGTCCCTTTCGGTCTAATCCTGAATCAAAAGTGAAGCAAAGAAATGGTTGCAAAACTAGTACAGTTTCCCCCTAATATCGAGCACAATTTGGGGCATATATAGCATTGACAAAGGCACGAATCCATCTGAGATCTCATCTGTTAAGGCGAACAAAGTGTTTCAAAGAAACGGAAAAGTCACATGAGCAAGACCTGCTTCATGAGAAAAGTTGATAAGCACTACGGACACAAACTGATACTGGGTGCAAGACAACTGAGTTTGATTTTAAAGAAAAAATGCATTGCCTTAGAGACAAGGGTAGCGGTACCATGGACATCAGGATATGAAACAGTTGGGGGTACTATTGGAAAGCCAAGGTCTCCAGAAAATGATACAGAGCAGCCGAGCATCTCGGTACCACGCTGACAGAATCGGTTCTTTGACAGAAGTGGCCGTGAATCAAGCTACTCAGGGCATCAAGGCCACAAACCAACCACCACTTTGAAAACTCATAAATTTTTCTTTGTTTGAAGCAGGAACAAAGCATAACAGAATAGCGACTCTTAAAGGACGAATGTCACCAAATGTAAGCTCCTTAAAACCTCCACTTTCTTTTATTTTCAGCATGCATCACTACTGTTCACACCTCCTAGTTATGTAGCTTAACTCAGGCAGAATCATTTCGCCTAGGGTGATCCAGCTCATATTTTCGGGTAGAAGTACTCTTCACTCAGGGTGTTTTACGTAGCTTAACTCAGGTAGAATCGTTTCGCCTAGGGGGATCTAGCTCATAGTTCCAGGTAGAAGTACTCTTTGCTCAGGTTGTTTTATGCAGCTTAACTTAGGTAGAACTGTTTTGCCTAGGGGATCCAGCTCATAGATCCAGGTAGAAGTACTATTTTCTCAGGTTGTTTTACGCAGCTTAACTCAGGTAGAACTGTTTCGTCTAGGGGGATCCAACTCATAGTTCCAGGTAGAAGTACTCTTCACTAAAGGTGTTTTACGTAGCTTAACTCAGGTGGAACCGTTTCATCTAGAGGGATCCAGATCATAGTTCGGGGTAGAAGTACTCTTCGCTCAGGTTGTTTTACGTAGCTTAACTCAGGTAGAACTGTTTCGCCTAGGGGGATCCAGCTCATAGTTCTAGGTAGAAGTACTCTTCGCTCAGGTTGTTTTATGCATCTTAACTCAGGTAGAACTGTTTCACCTAGGGGGATCCAGCTCATAGTTTCGGGTAGAAGTACTATTCGCTAAGGGTGTTTTGCGTAGCTTAACGTAGGTAGAACTATTTTATCTAGGGGGATCCTGCTCATAGTTCCGGGTAGAAGTATTCTTCACTCAGGTTGTTTTACATAGCTTAACTCAGGTAGAACCGTTTCACCTAGGGGGTCCAGCTCATAGTTCCGGGTAGAAGTACTCTTAGCTCAGGTTGTTTTACGCAGCTTAACTCAGGTAGAACTATTTCGCCTTGGAGGATCCAGTTGATAGTTCCAGGTAGAAGTACTTTTCGTTTAGTGTGTTTTACGTAGCTTAACTCAGGTAGAATCATTTCGCCTAGGGGGATCCAGCTCATAGTTCCGGGTAGAAGTACTCTTCGCTCGGGTTATTTTACGCAGCTTAACTCATGTAGAACTATTTCGCAGGGTCTACCTTATAGTTCCGGGTAGAAATACTCTTTGCTCAGGTTGTTTTACGCAGCTTAACCCAGGTAGAACTGTTTCGCCTAGGGGGATCCAGCTCATAGTTCTGGGTAGAAGTACCTTTCTCTCAAGGTGTTTTTTATGTAGCTTAACTCAGGTAAAACCATTTGGCCTAGAGGGATCTAGCTCATAGCTCCGGGTAGAAGTACTCTTTGCTCAGGTTGTTTTACGTAGCTTAACTCAGGTAGAACTGTTTTGCCTAGAGGGATCCAGCTCATAGTTCTGGGTAGAAGTACTCTTCGCTCAGGGTGTTTTACGTAGCTTAACTCATGTAGAACCATTTCACCTAGAGGGATCCAGCTCATAGTTCCGGGTAGAAGTAATCTTCACTCAGGTTGTTTAATATAGCTTAACTCAGGTAGAACTGTTTCGCCTAGGGAGATCCAGCTCATAGTTTCGGGCGAAAGTACTCATCGCTTAGGTTGTTTTACGTAGTTTAATTCAAGTAGAACCTTTTCACCTAGAGGGAGTCAACACTTTATCAGTAATACATGATGCTAACTCCTGATTCTATTTCCTTCCAGTAAGATAGGGTACCAACCCCTAGTTACATTTCCTTTCAGTAGTACAGGGTACCGATCCCTGGTTACACAATCATTCATTACAAATTTTATCTCTTTTAGCTAGTTTATACTACTGTTCTGTTTGCCTTTCAATAAATTAGATAGTTTATAGCTTTTGTTGATAACTCACAAAATTTTTCTAGTCCAAACTAGGGCAGACAATTTTTGTTCGTTTTGTTCGTCTTTGATAGCTTTGCAGGCCTCGCCGCAGAGCACAGGTTTTGACAATCAAAGCTTCCAATTTTAGTTATCATCAGAAGGACGATCACAGGATAGTTGGAATTAACTTTGACAACATGTCGGCAACAGAGCTTCTTAAGTTTCATTTTGCCAAATTCTGAGTAGGAAATCAAGCAATCGAGAATGAGCCATGACCTTTTCTTCAAAGAGCATCAAGGTCCAATCTAAGGTCCACACAGGCTAGCAAGTCAAGAATCAAGATTTTGACTTCAGGAGACACATAGATAGGAATTTTGTACTCTTAGTTTGAAGACGTATGTAGTGCTCTTCTCTTTTTCTTTTGATTTAAGAAGCGAGTAACAGTAACAACAGCAGCAGCAGTCTTAACTCTAGTGTCCGGTAGTCCCAGCTACCAAATTTTTCTAGAACTATACTGACCTGATTCCTTTATAGCCAAGGATATGTAGAAAACCTCAGAAGCAAGGTTCAGTCACGTTTTTCAAAAATGCTTTCAATGGAGTAATACACGAGCAAAAATTAGTTATAGCATTCACTTTCTTTGCACGAAAACTCTTCACGTTCTAGATCAAAGAGGGGCAGGTGTAAATACCTAATTTTTTCTTTTTTATTTTCTCCTACATTATACCTTTTTTTAGATTTATTTTTGTGTGTGTTTGTAGCTTATTAGAATTAGAGTTCTTAAATATTGAGTGATGGGGTTAATATGGATTAATTTTGTTGGTTTTTAAGTACAATTGGCCCAAAACATGGACCAAGTCTGCGGCCCAATTGCATTGGACCCGACAAGCTCAAGGCCCCAACCAGATGCGCCAAAACGACGTCGTTTTAGTTAAGTGGCTGAGATTTAATCTTAGCCACACATCTTGACTTGATCCAACAGTTCTAATTTAATCTCTCACCTAGGTATTTAAAGCCTAAAGAAGCCAAAAATTGCCCCCATTTCCCCCTTATCTCCCTTTTCTTCCTCTCTCTTCTTACTCTCTCCTCTCTTCTTAGAGACTGCCTTCTGCCGCCCATCTCCGTCGGCCGAAAATTGCTGCCACCGATGGACCTCGTCCAAAGCCCATAAAACCCACACCAATCTCTTCCTCTCTTTACCGTCTCTCCTAATCCGAACCCCAAATCCTCAAAAATCCCTCTAAATTCCGTGAAAACGAAACCCTAGATAGTCGCCTCTTACTTCCCTCTTCGATTTCAAGGAAAATCCGACCACCCCACTATACAAACTTCACATAAACATGTAGATCTCCAGGAGGTCTACACTTTCCCTCTAATTTTACCTTTGAAACCCGACCACCACCGTCGACCACCCTACTGCTCGCCGTCTAATCACCACTGCCACCAGCCCGCTGACCCTTCTATTATTTTTTTGCCTAGTTTCGACCCAAGAATATTTGTTTCCTCTTAGCATGATGTTGGGTTCATTGAGTTCAGCGTATTCCAAAAGGAAACGAATGTTCCAAGGTCGGAAAGCTACCATTTGGCGTCCTCAGCATCATCTCGTTGCCCGATTCGACGTCGGATATCCCGGAGCTTGGTATAAATCTCAAACCCTTATCGTTTCCTCTAAAGTTTTGATTTTTCTATTTCTGTGTCATTTGTTTGTAGTTTTGTTGTAGATTAAATTCTGTTTATATTTTTTTTATTTAACATTCATGTTTAGTCTAATTTCTTATTTTTGTCATTGTTCAAGTTAATCAATTTTGATGGAATATGCCACTATTAATACACGTTTTGCCTAATCGTCATGTTTTGTTCCCGTCTCTGATCATTAATATTGGTAGTTGCTTTTGAAATCTTAAATCTGTCATTCCATGCTTCTTTAATTTTGATTTCGATAGTTTTTAGAATTAAACTTAGACTTAGTTTGTTTATGTTAGTATAGTTTGATTTTGGTGATAATGCTTAGTCACTCGTTAGGCTTGAATCACCTACTGGATTGTAGTTTTGAGTTGTTTTCTTATGATGTCATGTTTTAGTTTGAGTTAATAGTTTGTGCGTTTAAAGATTTAGTGTGAATACTAATTAACTAGATTAAACTTGAAGTAGTTGTTTAGTATAGGTAATTATATGGTTCAGTCTTGTTTAATTCTTACTGGTTGACTCTCAACTAATCTTATTCAAATTACTAACTATTTGAACTAGATTGAATCTGATTTCTTTTTGTGGACTAGTTAGCTTTGAATTTGGTTTGAGAAATTAAGAGGAAAGGGAAAGAAAAGAGAATACTTAAGTGTAGGGTTCTTTGTTTGGTTGCTTTTACTGTTGCGGACTATTTTGGAGTACAATACTCCAAAATTCTGTCCACAATTGGTAAGAAAAACTGTTCAGTAACTAAAATTCTGGTTTTGGAAAGATTTTTGGTCAAAAATCCATTATTTTGGACAGATTTTTGGAAAAATAAAATCTATCCCAAGAGTCCTCCTCCTCTCATATAAAGGTGAGGTCTTTACACATCTTCTAGACATCTTTTACTCTAAAAAATACACTTCTTACACACTTAGCAAAAGAATACAACTTTGAGAGTAAAGAAGAGCAGCTGAACACCTAAATAGTAAGCTGAAAATTCTGAGCTTAATGAGTGATTTCTTAAGTGCAAAACCTTTAAGAAAGTAGAGGGATCTTGTAAGGAATTTCTAGAGTGACTCATTGTTGGTTTCAATTGCTTTGTTGGTCATCTTTGGTTCATTTTCTTTGGTCTAAGAGCTGCTGGTTGTTGCTGGTTTCTGTTGCTTCAGTCATTGTTAATATGTTTACTTTCTGCTATTCAGGTAACCTTCTAAACTTTTGTAATGCAGGTTCCTTTTTTTTAACAGCAAATGATGAAAAGTTGGTCATGTTTAGATAGATTCAAGTAATTTTCTCAAAGGATTCGCTGAATGTTTGAATGCTAAAACCTACGTATTCATAACCAGTTTCATTGTTGTATTTGAATAGTTCAATTTATTTTGTTTTGATCCACCTATGTTCCTCGTTGTTAGTTTGAACTATTTGGATCTGGTACATACTCTAAAAGAACAAGCGAATGAATGTTTCAATAAGTCGCAGTACGAGTTTCGTTAAGTTTCTATCTACAAAACCATGTGCTTTAGCCCTTGTTATGTTTGAATGCTTCTGGAAGATGGATATGGTTGATTTCTGATATCTTACAATTTTCTGTTAAATTCCTTATGTGAACAAGTAAAGTGCTTGTCTCATGTATGAAGAATCTGTGACAACTTGTAGCGTTATTTTGGCATAATTCATTTTGACACTTTTTGAGCTATATGGAGCAGTGTAGATGTCATTAAGTTGGTAAAAAAAATCATATTTAATTCATGCTCCATATAAGTTTGATGTTAGTTTAGCAGGCTTTAAAACTAAGAATGACTATGATAGTAAAATAAGTTGGAATCATGAGTTAGTTTAACCTGTGGAGAGATATATATTATCAAGAGTTCATGCATTCAATAGTGATATGTCAGATGATTTCATTAGCTCTATTTTTTTGTAAATTTTCTTTGGCAGCTAATTTCATTAGCTCTAAATAGTTGCTGTTTCATTTCTCCATTGGCAAGAAGTTTGGCCATTTCTTTAAAATAGATAGAGTTGGTTTTACATTAATTTGCCTTGTTTTCCCTATAAAAATAGATTTTTTTGTCATTAATTTAATTACTTAATCACTTCTAGTAATTAATAAAAGCGCTAGACAAATTTTAGGAACAAATGCAGCTTTATATTAGTTTCGTCATTTTAATTAATACAACAACAATGAGAATAAGGTTATAAGTAGGTTCAATATTAAGTAAGTTTTATATATTGTCTTACCACCATTAAGCTACAAATAGGCACTTTCTTTTGCGATAAAGATAAACAATTTTTTTTTATTTTATAGTCTAACCCCTATAGTAATTCGTCTTAACTAATTAAAAAAAATTCGTCTTAACCGATGTCGGAAAGATTCGCTTCGGAATAAAGACATAAATAAAATGACAAGGTCGTAAGGACACGTCTTGTTTCAATTCTTTCAAGTAATTAAAGTTTTATTTAATTAACTTCGAGTAGGCTCCACTCTTGGGTAGGACGCACGAACTAAGGTCGGGGATACTTGTCTTGGTTAGTGTAAGCTAGGGCCAGGGATACTCGTCCTAGTTTGAGATTAATAAAGTCATCAACAATAAAATGGGGCATAGGCAAAAAAGAAAATCAAATAAAATGCAGTTTATCCAAAAATTAATTCAAGTCAATTTTAGTCAATAAAAGCGACCGTGCTAGAACCACGGGACTCGGGGAATGCCTTACACCTTCTTTCCAGTCAACAGAATTTCTTATCCGGACTTTGTTTTCGCAGACCAATAATAATAGAGTCAAACCTTCCTTTAATTAGGGATTCAAATAAAAGGTGACTTGGAACACCTAAAAATCAATTTCAAGTGGTGACTCTGAACAATAAAATAATCTCTACTCAAGTTTTTGTCACTTAAATTGAAAAAAGTCTTTAACCCACAATCTATAACACACATATTTTTTGTGGG
The DNA here is from genome assembly GCF_000715075.1 of Nicotiana tabacum. Taxonomy (NCBI): domain Eukaryota; kingdom Viridiplantae; phylum Streptophyta; class Magnoliopsida; order Solanales; family Solanaceae; genus Nicotiana; species Nicotiana tabacum. The sequence continues at coordinate 154,806,586 of NC_134101.1, read as the reverse complement.
GGTAGAAAAAGAGTGTGACACCTTATACTTCTAATAGGAGCAGATGAAGGGGGAAGTTCATCTACTATAACTACTTTACGTGGATCGGGATTTGGAGAAGACATGGTTGTATAAAAAAATAATATGAGCTGATGAACAAGAACTATTATGGAAAAAAATATTGTAGATTGAAGGTTTTCATGAAAGCAAAGGCAAAAGGAGGTATTTATACGAAGAAGCAACTATTATATGAAGGGGTTCATGATGGAAACGTCATAATGAAAGCAGTCACTTCGTGACTGATGCAGCCGTAGAAAAGCCCTAAAAATCGCTGAAGAGTTGCAGATCCAATCAATGAATGCCACGTGTCACAAACATTAAATGAAAGTGACATATGACGCGATGGTTCTAAAGAAGACGCAATAATACATGAGAAACGGCGGCAAAAAATTCCCGCCATAAATGTGATCCACTTCCCAAATATTCAATTATTGAATAATTAGTAAGTGGGGGAACTATCTGTATTGGAAAAAATAAATATTATATGTGAATTTATATATGTGGATGATGTGGTAAACGTGGATCACTAATAAAACAAGAGCCGGAGAGATGCATTAAAAGAGGCACGAGTCGTAAGAGGTACAAGCAAATCACCCACGAGATAAAAGGGGTATGGTCGCTCGAGTTTGAATTGTTATATGAAGAGACACCAGCATAATAAATCAAGACACTAAAGAAGGAAGATTCATGAATCGTCAATTAATGTGGATGAATGATCATAGACATTACAGAATCTTCATGACAGTTACGATTGTCAATTATAACGTCTCATTAATATTATTAATGTTCGTAGTGATTCAGTCATAAAAGGGAAGAAACGTTGTACTTATAGATTCCTATATAAGGGAAGGGGATTTTACTTGTAAAGGCACGTTCTGATTATTATTGGAATACAATTACTTCTTTTGCTTTCTATTGATTACTTTGCTATTTCATATTCTAATTTCCTTTCTTATCATTGAGAAAATATAGAATTTCTTGATTATCAGTAGCCCGAGTACTTCTAAAAATAAACTTTGACCGAAGTACACAATTTTTGGTTAAACAGGGGCCATTGATGAATATGTAACGGCAGACCATGAATGCAAATATTCTCTGCAACGACTGCCCATTTAATGCCAGGAGTATTCTTCATTGAATGTTATCTGAAGACAAAAATTTGATCTGCTCACGTTGATCATGCTCCCTTCGGGGTCTATCCGATGTCAACTACAGTTGTTGTTCCCGGTACTGGTTGTTACTTTATTTACTTTCTACCTGTCTCCGGTTCCACGTGTCACGCTACTATTCGATCATTTAATATACTCCAATTTTACCCAATACAGTATCATTGGCAAAAGGTTTGTAATCTTTCCGAACAAGTGCAATTTAAATTTGTTTATAACTGCTTATGTTTTTTTATAAATAGAGACGGCAATTATTTCATATCGACAATTTTTAATGACAATTGATAACATTCTTGTTGTATAACAAATGTGACGACCCAAAGGGTCATCACCTATTTTCTTATCCATTCTGTGCTTCTGAGGCCTTGAAAATCTCATTTAGAGTCACCTCAATTTGCGTGCACAGTTCGGGCGCATAGCCGGAAAGCTTAAATATGAAATTTTGTGAAAAATGCTAAGTTTTGATGTTAAAATGAATAAGTTTGACTTTGGTCAAAATTTTGGGCAAACGGATCCGGACCCGTGATTTGACGGTCCCGGAGGGTCCGTAGGAAAATATGGGACGTGGGCGTATGTCCGAAATCGAATTCCGAGGTCCCAAACCCGAGAAATGAATTTTTAAGTAAAAATTGTTTTCTGAAAATATTTAAGGAAATTGGAAATGAAATCTGATTAGAAAGCGATGGTACCGGCCCCGTATTTTGTTTCCGGCATCCGGTATAGGTCTTATATATGTTTTAAGTTCTTCCTGTAAAATTTGGTTGAAATCAGATGTCGTTTGACGTGTTTCGGACTTAAATTTCTAAATTGGAAACTTGATGAAATTTGAGGAAAAACATTCTTGATTTTGAGGTTTGATTCATTGATTTTGAGGTTATTTAGGCAATTTGATCGTACGGATAAGTTCGTATGATGTTGTTGAGTTAGTGCATGTGTTTGGTTAGGAGCCCTGAGGTCTCGAGAGTGTTTCGGAGGTGTTTCGGAATGGTTTTTGGCTTTAGAAGTGTTGCGGATTTTCTGCTGTTGTGCCTAGGGATTTTGTTCTTCGCGTTCGTGTGGTCTCACTCGCGAATGCGTAAGGCAAAGATCCCAGGTGCCCTGTTTCTTCTTCGCGAACGCGGAGGTTGAGACGCAAATGCGAAGCTCATGGGGGAGACCCTTCGTGAACGCGTCTTTCCACTCGCGAACGCGTAGGGTTCAGGGGAGGGGCCACCAGTTTGTTCTACGCGAACGCGGCCACTGGCTCGCGAATGCAAAGGCTCGAGGTGGTAAAACATCGTGAACGCGAGCCCAGTGTCGCGAACGCAAAGGTCTTCAGACCTGACTCATCGCGAATGCGTTGAGCTTATCGCGAACGCGAAGAAGGATTTAGCCCAGTTATTTTAAAGTCCCAAAACAGAACCCATTACGGGATTTCACCAAAATTTCACAAACTCTTTCTTCTACAAAGTTCTAGGGCGACTTGTGAAGCATCCATTCGCCATAAACTCTTAGGTTAGTAATCTTTAACTTATTTCCTTCCATTTTCATCAACATCTATTGAATTCCTAGGCCTAAAACATGTAATTAAGGGTAGAAATTAGGGAATTGGATAAAGTTAGGGCTTTTTAATTAATTGTGATTTAGACATCATTTTGGGGTCGAATTCTGGAAATAAATATATATTCGGGCTTGTGGATGAATGGGTTATCGGATTTTGGTTCGAACGTAGTGTTTTGACTAAGCAGGCCCAGGGTCGATTTTGGGATTTTGGGAAGAATACTTGGGAAGCTATAATTAGGCATTGGATTCGAATTGTTTAGCATTTACTAATGTTATGAAGTCATTTGTGTATAGATACAATCGATTTGGAGCCGAATTCGAGAGAAAAAACGGTAATTGAGGATTGAATTAGTCGTGGAAGTTTGAGGTAAGTGTTTGGTCTAACCTTAGCTTGAGGGATTAAGAGTTGAGTCCTATTTGCTATGTGATAATTGTTGAGTACGACGTATAGGCACGGTGACGAGTATCTATACGTTGGTGTCTAGCATGACCGTGAGTCTTTATGTTGTGAATATCCTGATTTTGTTGTGTCTTTCATGCCTTAGTGATGATTTGTTTATGTTGTGAAAAGCTTGTGAAAGAAATTATGACCTTTGAATTTCGAGGAGCATTGGCTCAAGTTATATTACAAAGTGTGAAAGTATATGAGATGATTGACCCTTTGGAGCATTGGCTCAAATGGTAAAGTGAGTTATGAAGTAACAGTGAAAGAAAGAGATAGAGTTATTAAATTATTCCCTTGCCGGGATGTTTGTTTCTTTGTTGATTATCTCCCTTGCCGGGATGCTGAGATTATTGATATTGTTCATTTGTCGGGATTTAACTGTTTAATTGTGTTCCCTTTCCGGGATTTCTATTGTTATTTGTTTACTCCCTTGCCCCTTTGTTTGTGATTGTTGTTTGGGTGAGGAAGAGCATTAAAGCACAAAGGGTGATGCCGTGTATTGTTTGCTATGGTGAGGAAAGAGTGTAAAGCACGAAGGGTGATGTCATGTCGTACGATGTGTCATTCCGTACAGATTATCATTGACTATATTATGAGGAAAGAGAGTAAAAGCACGAAGGGCAATGTCGTGCACACTTTTGTTATAAAATATTATTTGGTGAGGACGAGAGTAAAAGCACGAAGGGTGATGCCGTGTACGTTGTTATTATATGATTGATTTGGTGAGAACGAGAGTAAAAGCACGAAGGGTGATGCCATGCAAATTGTTGATTTCTGATTCTTGATGATATTCTAGTTATGTTGTTATTTTCCTTACTTGATGCTTTCTATTCGGAACCGTTATTTCCCTCACAGCATGTTTCCACTTCCCACATTTACTGGTTATTTCTGCATTTTCCTTTCTGCTGTATATATTTAAATTGCACAGGTTTATTTGGTAGTCTGGTCCTAGCCTCGTTACTACTTCGCCGAGGTTCCGCTAGACACTTACCAGCACATAGGGTCGGTTGTGCTGATACTACACTCTGCACTGTGTGCAGATCCCGGAGAAGCTTACGAACAGTAGTTGGAGGGCTTCCTTCAGTCCACCCGGAGACCCAAGGTAGACATGCAGGCATTCGCGGGCCCTGGTGTCTCCCTCTATCTCTGTTCCCTGTTTCATTTTGTTTCGTTCAGAAACAGTTTATTGTATTTTCTTCAGGCCTTATTTGTAGTGACTCTTAGACAGTCTATGACACTCTGACACTAGGTTTTAGGTATTTAGGTTTTGAAAGTTGTAATAAACGTAGTCTTGAGTTATAAAAATTGTTTACTTTCGCTTATTTATTTAATTCCGTTGTTTTCATGTTATCGCTGGTAATTGGAAAAAAAAAGTAATTTGTTAATGAAAAAGGTAGTTAAGGGTTGGCTTGCATAGCTCTCATTAGTAGGCGCCATCACGACTCCCGAGGGTGGGAAATCCGGGTCGTGACAAGTTGGTATCAGAGCTCTATGTTACATAGGTCTCACAGTTCACAGACAAGCTTAGTAGAGTCTGAGGGATTGGTACAGAGACGTCTCTATTTATCCCCCAGAGGCTACAGAGTTAGGAAAAATTTCACATTTGTTATTTCTTGTTGTACGGAGTTGTTTCTCAATGCTAATTGGATTTCTACTTTATTCTTTCGCAGATGGCGAGAACACGCGCTTCCTCATCTACCGCTCAGCAGCCTGAGCCCCCAGCAGCAGCTTCCACTAGGGGAAGAGGGTGATGCCGAGGCCGCGCTAGAGGCCGATGTAGGGGCAGAGCTCAACCCCCGAGCAGCAGCACTAGTGGCGGAGCCTCAGGTTGATTTTGAGGAGGAGGTTCCGGTCCCAGCAGTTCCGGTGGGCCCATCTCAGGTCCTAGAGGGGTTCATTGCCACCCTCGCTCTTTAGGACGCTCTGGTCCAATTGGTGGGCCTCATGGAGAGTGTCACCCAAGCAGGTTTGCTTCCTGTAGCACCAACCACTTCTCAGGCTGGAGGGGTTCAAACTCCTGCTACTCGCACTCTGGAGCAGGTGGCTCCCCAGATTTAGATTCCAACGGTTCAGCCAGCTAGAGCAGTTCAGCATGGTGTAGTAGCTCAGACCGACGATGGATCAGCTATGTTCGCCTATTCTTTGTGGAGGCTGGATAGGTTCACCAAGCTCTTCAATTCTATATTCAGCGGTGCATCTACTGAGGATCCCTAGGATTATCTAGATAGTTGTCACGAGGTTCTTCGGAACATGGGGATTGTTGAGACCAATGGAGTTGATTTTGCTACCTTTCGTCTGTCTGGATCAACCAAGACTTGGTGTAGGGATTATTGCTTAGCGAGACCAGCCAGATTGCCAGCCTTGACTTGGGAGCAGTTTTCAGTGTTGTTTCTGGAGAAGTTTCTCCCCGTTACTCATAGAGAGGCCTATCGGAGGCAGTTTGAGCGCCTCTAGCAGGGTTCCATGATGGTCACCCAGTATGAGACCAGGTTCATTGACTTAGCTCGCATGCTCTTGTCATACTTCCTACCGAGAAAAAGAGGGTGAGAAGGTTTATCGACGGTCTTATTCAGCCGATTCGTCTTCAGATGGTCAAGGAGGCCGAGAGTGAGATCACTTTTCAAGAGGCGGCCAATGTGGCCCGCAAAGTTGAGATGGTTTTGTCACATGGAGGTGGTCATGGGTCGGATAAGAGGCCCTGTCATTCAGGAAGATTCAGTGGTACCTCGTCTGGAGGTAGAGATTCATATGGTAGAACCCATCATCCTAGGCCCTTTCAGTCAGCTCTCCAGGTCTCACATGGTACTTCAGGTGGTCGTGGTTCTCAGATGTATTATTCTGATCAGCAGCCTTACAGTGCACCACCAGCTCTCATCAGTGCATCGCCGCTTTAGAGTTTCCGAGTTGGTTATTCAGGTCGATAGGGCCAGCAGTCTCAGCAGCCGAGGGCTTATTACACTTGTGGTGATCCGGGTCACATTGCCAGGTTTTGCCCTTGAGCACCTGGTAGCTCTCAGCATTAGGGTTCTCGTGCTATGGTACAAGCACCAAGTGTTCCACAACCTGCCTAGCCAGTTAGAGATGGGTGTAGAGGTGCTAGAGGTGGAGGTAGAGGTCCTAGAGGTAGAGCTCAAGCCGCCAGAGGTGGAGGCCAGCCAATAGCAGGCTATCCTAGAGAGGTAGTTCAGGGTGGTGGGGCCCAGCCCCGATGTTACGCTCTTCCAGCTAGGCCCAAGGCTGAGGCTTCAGATGCAGTCATTAGAGGTACCATTCTGATTTGTGATAGAGATGCTTCAGTGCTATTTGATCTAGGGTCTACGTATTCGTATGTGTCATCTTATTTTGACCCGTACCTAGTCATGCCTAGTGATTATTGAGTATTCCTGTTTATGTGTCTACACCGGTGGGTGATTCTATTATGGTCAATCGAGTCTATCATTCTTGTATTGTGGTGATTGGGGTCTTGAGACTCGCGTGGATTTGTTGCTTCTAGACATGGTCGACTTCGATGTTATATTGGGGATGGACTGGTTATCCTCGTACTACGCTATCTTGGATTGACATGCCAAGATTGTGACCTTAGCCTTACCGGATTTGCCCCATTTAGAGTGGAGAGGGACTCTTGGTCATTCTACCCGTAGTGTTATTTTGTATGTGAAGGCTCGGCGTATGGTCGAGAAGGGGTGTTTGGCCTATTTGGCTTATGTTCATGATTCCAGTGCTGAGGTTCCCTCTATTGATTATGTGCTCGTGGTTCATGAGTTTCCTAAGGTTTTCCCTTCAGACCTGTCGGGGATGCCACCCGATAGGGATATTGATTTCTACATCGATTTGGCTCAGGGCACTCAGCCCATTTCTATTTCGCCATATCGCTTGGCCCCGCCAGAGTTGAAAGATTTGAAGGAGAAGTTGCAAGACTTATTTGAGAAGGGTTTCATTAGGCCCAGCATTTCACCTTGGGGTGCGTCGGTGATGTTCGTTAAGAAAAAGGATGATTCGATGAGAATGTGCATTGATTACTGGCAGTTGAACAAGGTTACAATCAAGAATAAGTATCCACTGCCGATGATTGATGATTTGTTCGATCAGCTTCAGGGTGCCAAGGTATTTTTAAAGATTGACTTGAGATCTAGCTACCATCAGTTGAGTATTAGGGCATTCAATGTCCTTAAGACAGCATTCTGCACTCGGTACGGGCATTATGAGTTGTTGGTTATGTCATTCAGGTTGACAAATGCCCCAGCAGCTTTTATGGATTTGATTAACCAAGTGTTTAGGCCTTATTTGGACTTGTTCGTGTTAGTTTTCATTGATGATTTTCTGATATATTCCCGCAACCAGGAGGAGCACGAGCAGCATCTTAGAGTGGTTCTTCAGACTCTGAAGGATAGTCAGCTATATGCAAAGTTTTCGAAGTGTGAGTTCTGGTTGAGTTCAGTTGCATTCCTAGGTCATGTTGTATCAGCAGAGGGTATTCAGGTTGACCCGAAGAAGATTGAGGCAGTCCAGAATTGGTCTAGACCAGCATCAGCTACAGAGATTCGGAGTTTCTTGGGATTGACAGGCTACTATTGTCGGTTCATGGAGGGGTTCTCATCTATCGCAACCCCGATGACTAGGTTGAACCAGAAGGGTGCCCAGTTCAGATGGTCGGACGAGTGTGAGGCGAGCTTTCATAGGCTCAAGACAGCTCTAACCATAGCACCGGTGTTAGTTTTGCCCATAGGTTCAGGGCCTTATACCGTTTATTGTGATGCATCTCGCATTGGGCTTGGTGCAGTATTGATGCAGGATGGCAAGGTCATTACTTATGCTTCATGGAAGTTGAAGATTCATGAGAAGAACTATCTAGTGCATGATTTAGAGTTGGCAGCCATTGTTCACGCACTGAAGATTTGGAGGCATTATCTGTATGGCATGGCATGTGAGGTGTTCACTAATCACAAGAGTCTTCAGTATTTGTTCAAGCAAAAGGAGTTGAATTTGAGGCAGAGGAGGTGATTGGAATTGTTGAAGGATTATGATATCACTATCTTATATCACCCGGGAAAGGCCAATGTGGTGGCCGATGCTTTGAGTAGAAAGTCAGCCAGTATGGGTAGTCTTGCTTATATTCCAGTTGGTGAGAAGCCGCTTGCTTTGGATGTTCAGGCTTTGGCCAATCGATTTGTGAGGTTGGATATTTCTGAGCCTAGCTGAGTATTAGCTTGCACGGTCGCTCGTTCTTCGTTATTGGAGCGTATCCGCGATCGGCAGTTTGATGATCCTCATTTGTGTGTCCTTAGAGACACGGTGCAGCATGGAGGTGCCAAGCAGGTTACCTTAGATGTTGATGGAGTTTTGAGATTGCAGGGTCGAGTTTGTGTGCCTAATGTGGATGGTCTTCGGGAGTTGATTTTAGAGGAGGCCCATAGTTCTCGATACTCTATTCATCCGGGTGCCGCGAAGATGTATCAGGATTTGCAGCAGCATTATTGGTGGCTTAGAATAAAGAAGGATATTGTAGCATATGTAGCTCAGTGTTTGAATTGTCAGCAGGTTAAGTATGAGAATCAAAGTCCTGGTGGATTGTTTCAGAGCATTGAGCTTCCCGAGTGGAAGTGGGAGCGGATCACTATGGACTTTATTACTGAACTTCTGCTGACTCGGAAGAAGTTCTATGCATTTTGCGTCATTGTTGATAGGCTGACCAAGTCAACGCATTTTATTCATGTGGCAGTTTCTTATTCATCCTAGAGGCTAGCTGAGATCTATATCCGGGAGATTGTTCGCCTTCATGGCGTGCCGGTATCTATCATTTTGGACCGAGGTACGCAGTTTACTTCGCGTTTCTGGAGAGCAGTTCAGCGAGAGTTAGGCACCCAGATTGAGTTGAGTACAGCATTTCATCCTCAGACGGACGGGCAATCTGAGCGGGCTATTCAGATATTGGAGAATATGCTCCGAGCTTGTGTTATTGACTTTGGAGGTTCGTGAGATCAGTTCTTGCCTTTAGCAGAGTTTGCCTACAACAACAGCTACCAGTCGAGTATCTAGATGGCTCCTTATGAGACTTTATATGGTAGCGGTGTCGATCTCCGGTTGGATGGTTTGAGCCAGGAGAGGCTCGGTTGTTGGGTATGGATCTGGTTCAGGAGGCCTTGGACAAGGTCAGGATCATTCAGGATAGGCTTCGTACAGCTCAGTCCAGGCAAAAGAGCAATGCAGATTGTAAGGTTCGAGATGTGGCTTTTATGGTTGGTGAGCGGGTATTGCTCCGAGTGTCGCCTATGAAGGGCGTGATGAGATTTGGGAAGAAGGGCAAGCTTAGCCCTAGGTTCATTGGTCCGTTTGAGATTCTTGATCGAGTGGGAGAGGTGGCTTATAGACTTGCATTGCCACTGAGCTTATCAGTCGTGCATCCAGTGTTCCATGTGTCCATGTTTCGGAAGTATCACGGCGATTCATCCCACGTGTTAGATTTTAGCACTGTCCAGTTGGACAAGGACTTGTCCTATGAGGAGGAGCCGGTAGCTATTCTAGATCGACAGGTTCGTCAGTTGAGATCCAGGAGTTTCCCTTCTGTTTGTGTTCAGTGGAGAGGTCAGCCTCTTGAGGCATCGACCTGGGAGTCCGAGTCCGATATGCGGAGCTGTTATCCTCATCTATTCCCCGATTCAAGTACTTCCTTCTTATGTCCGTTCGAGGATAAACGATTGTTTTAGAGGTGGACAATGTGATGACCCAAAGGGTTATCACCTATTTTCTTATCCATTTTTTGCTTCCGGGGCTTTGAAAACCTCATTTAGAGTTGCCTCGATTTGCGTGCACAGTCCGGGCGCCTAGCCGGAAAGCTTAAATATGAAATTTTGTAAAAATGCTAAGTTTTGATGTTAAATTGAATGAGTTTGACTTTGGTCAATATTTTGGGCAAACGGACCCGGGCCCGTGCTTTGACGGTCCCGGAGGGTCCGTAGGAAAATATGGGACGTGGGCATATGTCCGGAATTGAATTTCAAGATCCCAAGCCCGAGAAATTAATTTTTAAGTAAAAATTATTTTTCTGAAAATGTTTAAGGAAATTGAAAATGAAATCTGATTAGAAAGCGATGGTATTGGGTCCGTATTTTGGTTCCGACGCCCGGTATAGGTCTTATATATGTTTTAAGTTTTTCCTGAAAATTTGGTTGAAATCGGACGTCGTTTGACGTGTTTCGGACTTAAATTTCTAAATTAGAAACTTGATGAAGTTTGAGGAAAAAGATTCTTGATTTTGAGGTTTGATTAATTGATTTTGAGGTTATTTAGGTGATTTGATCATACGGATAAGTTCATATGATGTTGTTGAGTTAGTGCATGTGTTTAGTTAGGAGCCCCGAGGGCTCGGGAGTGTTTCGGAGGTGTTTCGGAATGGTTTTTGGCTTTAGAAGTGTTGCAGATTTTCTATTGTAGTGCCCAGGGATTTTGTTCTTCGTGTTCGCGTGGTCTCACTCGTGAATGTGTAAGGCAAAGATCCCAGGTGCCCAGTTTTTTCTTCGCGAACGCGGAGGTTGAGACGCGAACGCGAAGCTCAGGAGGGAGACCCTTCACGAACGCGTCCTACCACTCGCGAACGCGTAGGGTTCAGGGGAAGGCCACAAGTTTGTTCTACGCGAACGCGGCCACTGGCCCGCGAACCCGAGGGTTAGAGGAGCTAAAGCATCGCGAACGCGAGCCTAGTGTCACGAACGCAAAGGTCTTCAGACCTGACTCATCGCGAATGCGTTGAGCTTATCGCGAACGCGAAGAAGGATTTTGCCCAGTTATTTTAAAGTCCCAAAACAGAACACATTACGGGATTTCACCAAAATTTCACAAACTCTTTCTTCTCCAAAGTTCTAGGGCGACTTTTGAAGCATCCTTTCACCATAAACTCTTGGGTTAGTAATCTTTAACTTATTTCCTTCCATTTTCATCAATATCTATTGAATTTCTAGGCCTAAAACATGTAATTAAGGGTAAAAATTAGGGAATTGGGTAGAGTTAGGGCTTTTTAATTAATTATGATTTAGACCTTGTTTTGGGGTCGAATTCTGGAAATAATTATATATTCAGGCTCGTGGATGAATGGGTTATCGGATTTTGGTTCGAACCTAGTGTTTTGACCAAGCGGGCCCTGGGTCGATTTTTGGGATTTTGGGAAGAATACTTGGGAAGCTATAATTAGGCATTGGGTTCGAATTGTTTAGCATTTACGGATGTTATGAAGTCATTTGTGTATAGATACAATCGATTTGGAGCCGAATTCGAGAGGAAAAGCGGTAATTGAGGATTGAATTAGCCGTGGAATTTTGAGGTAAGTGTTTGGTCTAACCTTAGCTTGAGGGATTAGGAGTTGAGTCCTATTTGCTATGTGATAATTGTTGAGTACGATGTATAGGCACGGCGACGAGTATCTATACGTTGGTGTCTAGCATGACCGTGATTCTTTATGTTGTGAATATCCTGATTTTGTTGTGTCTTTCATGCCTTAGTGATGATTTGTTTATGTTGTGAAAAGCTTGTGAAAGAAATTATGACCTTTGAATTTCGAGGAGCATTGGCTCAAGTTATATTACAAAGTGTGAAAGTATATGAGATTATTGAACCCTTTGGAGCATTGGCTCAAATGGTAAAGTGAGTTATGAAGTAACAGTGAAAGAAAGAGAATGAGTTAATAAATTGTTCCTTTGCCAGGATGTTTGTTGCTTTGTTGATTATCTCCCTTGCCGGGATGCTGAGATTATTGATATTGTTCCCTTGCCGGGATTTAACTGTTTAATTGTGTTCCCTTTTTCGGGATTTCTATTGTTATTTGTTTACTCCCTTTACCCTTTGTTTGTGATTGTTATTTGGGTGAGGAAGAGCGTTAAAGCACGAAGGGTGATGTCGTGCATTGTTTGTTATGGTAAGGAAAGAGTGTAAAGCACGAAGGGTGATGTCGTGCCGTACAATGTACTATTCCATACCGATTATCATTGACTATATGGTGAGGAAAGAGAGTAAAAGCACGAAGGGTGATGTCGTGCACACTTTTGTTATAAAATATTGTTTGGTGAGGACGAGAGTAAAAGAACGAAGGGTGATGTCGTGCACGTTGTTATTATATGATTGATTTGGTGAGAATGAGAGTAAAAGCACGAAGGGTGATGCCGTGCAAATTGTTGATTTCTAATTCTTGATGATATTCTAGTTATGTTGTTACTTTCCTTACTTGATGCTTTCTATTCGGAACCGTTATTTCCCCCACAGCATGTTTTCCCCTTCCCACATTTACTGGTTATTTCTGCATTTTCCTTTTCGTTGTATATATTTAAATTGCCAGGTTTATTTGGTATTCTGGTCCTAGTCTCGTCACTACTTCGTCGAGGTTAGGCTAGACACTTACCAGCACATGTGGTCGGTTGTGCTGATACTACACTCTGCACTGTATGCAGATCCTGGAGCAGCTTACGGACAGTAGTTGGAGGGCTTCCTTCAGTCCACCCGGAGACCCAAGGTACACCTGCAGGCGTTCGCGGCCCCTAGCGTCTCCCTCTATCTTTATTCCCTGTTTCATTTTCTTTCGTTCAGAAACAGTTTATTGTATTTTCTTCAGGCCTTGTTTGTAGTGACTCTTAGATAGTCTGTGACACTGTGACACCAGGTTTTGGATATTGAGGTTTTGAAAGTTGTAATAGACGTAGTCTTGAGTTATAAAAATTGTTGACTTCCGTTTATTTATTTAATTCCGTTGTTTTCATTTTATTGAAAAAAAATAATTTGTTAATGAAAAAGGTAGTTAAGGATTGGTTTGCCTAGCTCTCATTAATAGGCGTCATCACGACTTCCGAGGGTAAAAAATCTGGATCGTGACAACAGAAGAGTGTTGTCTGCTAACCCCATATACAGACAATCACTCTTTTGATACAGTGATTGTATCACGCCTCAAGCTTTCTTCTTCGTCTTTATTCTGTTTGTGTTTCTCTTTCACTTTTCCCTTCTTTGTTCCCCATCAAAATTTCTAGAATTATTTTCACAGTTAGTGTTAAAAATTTGCACTATCGATGTAATTCGATCGATTATAGCCGATTATTTCACTATTTTCATGTAACGATATCACGCCTAATATTAATATTTTATCGTTATAAATTAACTTAATCTGATAGTGATTTTTTGTTTTTTAACACTATTCAAGCACACAACATAAACTCCCATATGTAATGTGCCTTGGGTCTTAATCAAAATGTTTGTTTTGTTCATTAATGCTTGGGTGGTGTTCGCCATTTAAATTAGGAACACCCTAACAACCGACCTTAAAGTATAATCTAACTCATAGTTATCTTCACACTAGTGAATTAATTACGCGCGGTTATTTATAGTTTTTTTTTTCTAATTTTTAAATAATAAAAAATATATAAAATCTTTTTTAATGTTCAAATTCAAAAATAGATTATATTTTAAGTTATAAACATTTTATTTTTTCTTTAATTTTTCATCACTTGAGGATTTTTTTATTTATCAGAAAAGGTTTGTGTAATAATCTATATATGTGAACAATATTTTCCATTTTTGCTTAAGTAAAAATGAAAGAAAGAGATGAACTTCAAGAAACATAGTTTTTTCTTTGTTCAATTAATATATTAAGTATCTATGTCACTTTGACAACCTCTTTGAACAATCGAGATGTTTATCATTTATTAATTCCTTTTTTATCGAAATAGAAAATAACTGATATAAAAAGCTTTAGTGCCTCGATAAACCCTGTTTCAATCCAAGAAATTTCATACCCATTAGAGGTCAAAATAGGAAGAAGAGAACAACAAAAAAAATTAATCATAGTAATGCACCAAAAATAACATATTAACAAATCACCTAAAAAACAAAAATATAATAAAATTACAACCACATGTAACCTAATGCTCACTTACTTCTAATTTGCAAAAAAAAAATCATAGCCAATGTATCAAAAGTGACAATGTTCTAGGCCAAAAAAAAACAAAAAAAAAAAAAAAAACAGAAACTAAGATAACATGTTGGTGGAGTAGCTAGTCCTTGAATGTGTATTATCGCTTGACGGACAAGGAATTGTTGAAGATGACTTCTGGGTGCCATATATTTATATATTGTAAGCCCATAGATAAATTACTATTATGATAATCAATGTCATTATTGCCTTAAAGATATGTATTAAAATTGTGTAACGGAATAGTACGAAGAGTCCCAATGCACTATTGAGTTGTTTGTCTTTTGAATATTATAAATTAAAAAATTAAAAAATAGGTTTAAAAAAATGAGAAAATTACAACTTTGAATTTTGAACGTGTCAATGATTTCTCCTTTAGTGGTGTGGGTTATAATTATTTACACCAAAACATATTAGGATGTAAATTTATTCTGTAACTGATATGTGTGAGGATGTTAAATAGGCGAAGGTAATTATGAATAGGCAGTAACTAAAAACTAATGTAGAAACTGAAAAAGAGAATTAAATGCGCTACAATGAAATTATTGGAAATATGGCAAAAATCTGAGAAATTAGATAAGGAAGGGAAACATGAGGGAGAAAACCAAAAAAAAAAGAGAAAAAAAGATATTTGTGCTTCTTTGCCAAGGAGAGGTGTCAAGTCAGTACTTTTCTTCTCTCCTTTATTTATATATATATATATATATATATATATATATATAGATTAACTTCCAAATTCCATTTTGATGACGTGGTTGCCAATTGCTACATTATGAGTATTGGCAATCCAACGACTACCTCATAAAAAAGTCAGATATTTACAGATTGTTTGCAGCTAATGCATCTTGCCCTACGGAGTACCGATATTGCTGAAACAAATTGTATGTAATAATCGTATAAATTTTGAATGCGAGGACATTAACTTTAATTATTGAAATGAATATTCTTTTGGTCAAAATTATTGTTTAATTTGCAGCTATCCGATTTTTTTTAATACAAAGTTAATAGGTGAAGAAAAGAGACTAATTCGTGTTAGATTTGAATCCGCGACACCAAATTCCAGATTGTAACTTTTTTTTTTTACACGATCAGAGGTGTATCCAGTTCAATGAGTTCAATTTTTAAGATTTTCAGTATTAAACTCATCGTAATGTTAAAATTATAGGTTCAGATCCAATATTTGTTAAGATTTTAATAAGTTTTTACATATAATTTATATTTTATATCGAAAGTTATGGGGTTCAATTGAACCGTAGCTAGTAGACTACATCCGTCACGGGGAAGAGTCAAATTCAGTTCTTGTCTTGTCCGATTAGAGTTATTGAATTGAGTTTAAGTTTTATATATTGATTATGTATAAACTTCTTATACAATTAGATCTCTTATGAGATCATTACAATATATTTTTATGATAAATATTAATTGATACTCTGATTTAAATAATAATTAACTAGCTATCAAAAGTTCAACCGTTAATACATGCGTGATTACATACAAATAATCTTATTATTATCTATATCTATCTATACTATATTAAAAACACGAAGGCTTTTGGCGAAATGTCGTTCGTCTTTTTTACCCTTCAAAAACAGCTTTCACAATAGACAAAATTATAATTTAAGTTACTCTCCTAATATTTAGGACATTGAAATCAATTAAAATGTTGCATATTAAATCTATCCTTATTAAATTAGATAAGAAATTCTAATATTTAGGAATTAGTATCAATTAGTAGTTTACCTTATATAAATTGTACTAATTAAAAATGCATACTTGGTGTAATACTTATAAACCAAGACTAGAACGAGAGTATATGTCACGACCCAATTCCAGAACCTGGTCGTGATGGCGCCTCTCATGAAGACAAGGTCAGTCATTCAACCCAATTCATCTTTTTAAGACAATTAATTAACACAATTATAGTATAAACATGGTTTAATAATATCCAATAGCGGAAAGTATAGATAAAATACGGAAATTCAACCCAACTCAGCCCTAACCGGGGTGTCACAAGTCATGAGCTACTACAGAGTTTACTAAAATTCTACAAAGTATGGAATTAGGAACAAAGTTTGAAGATATCATAAATAACAGAAGATAAGGGAGAAAACGGGTCTGCGAACGCCATGCAACTACCTCGATAACTCCGATGAAAACTGAACAGCAGAAAACTCACTCTATGCCTCAGGAATACCTGTACCTGCACACATGGTGCAGGGAGTAATGTGAGTACTCCGACCCAGTGAGTAATAAATATAAATAATGACTGAAGGTAAGAAAACACGTTAAGGCACACAACATTCTATACAGAAGCAGTAAAATCATTTAAAATAACAATTCAGTGAAACATCATGTGAAATTTCTTTTAAACCTGTAAAACAGGTAATTTGGCTTTAAAATGATGAGTAGAATCTGCCCCTCAGGCTCAATATCAAAACAACAAGTAGAAATCTGCCCCTCGGGCTCAGTATCAAAATAATAACTAGAAATCTGCCCCTCGAGCTCAGTATTAAAATAATAAGTAGAAATCTGCCCCTCGGGATCAGTATCAAAATAATAATTAGAAATCTGCCCCTTGGGCTCAGTATCAAAATAATAAGTAGAAATCTGCCTCCCGGGCTTAGTATCTCAGAACAGTATAAAGCAACCAGTCAATGAAATAAGAGCACATAATTATTATGGCAGATAATGCATATAAAAAATAAATGCATGAGTACAATGTAATGCATATGACGGTACCCTCTGGTACCCACTGCGGCGTGCAACCCGAGTCATCCATATTTATTTATCATCGACGATGCTCACTGGGGGTGTGTACAGACTCCGGAGGTGCTCCTACAGCCCAAGCGCAATATCAAGCCATCTCGTGGCATCAAATCTAGGCCCTCGGCCTCATATCAATCTCAGTATAATCACCCAGGCTCTCAGCCTCAATATCAATGTAATCAACCAGGCTCTCGGCCTCAATATCAATGTAATCAACCAGGCTCTCGGCCTCAATATCAATATAACACTGTTACGGCGTGCAGCCCGATCCATGCTCAGTCCAGAAATCATCATAAGCCCCTTGGGCATTTGTAAAACAGTAATTCTCAGCACGAAATATCATTTAGAAATATCATTTAAGTTTTCAAATCATAGAAAGATGGTTGAGTTTGCAAAACAGTATTTAAAACCTTGGACTGAGGTCAAATGATATGCAAAATATGCGAAAGCAGTGATATCAATCCCTGAAGGATTCAAATAATTGGCAAGAAGCCTACAATTGGAAACATGACTGAGGATATAAATTTTTTAACAAAATAAGTGAGGAAAACCAGTCAAAATCCCCTAAGGGTTCTACAGGTCGGCACAAGGCCCTAAACATGGCAACAAGCCAAATTCACAATAATAAAGTATATGTCTTAACCAAAAATGTAGTAAAATATCTCTCGGGATGGACCAAGTCACAATCCCCAACGATGCTCTACCCCACGCCCGTTATCCGGCGTGCAAGTCACCTCAATATAGCGTTACGGTGTGAATTTCCGGGGTTTCAAACCCTCAGGACATCATTTACATCTATTACTCACCTCTAGCCGGCCAAATACTACTCCGCGATGCCCTTTCCTTTCGTATCGACCTCCTCGCGCGTCGAATCTGGCCAAAACCACAACGAATACATCACAATAGGAGAAGGGAATATAACCCAATCGAAAAGACTCGAAAAATATCAAAAATCACGAAATTTGCAAAACCCGAGCCCCGGGCCCACATCTTGAAATACAGAAATATTTACATCAAAATGTTCCTTATCTCGCCACGAGTCTATACATACCAAATTCACAAGAATCGGAGTTCATTTGACCCCTCAAATCCCAAATTTAGAATTTCAATCTCAAGCCCTAATTTCTTATAATTTGGCTATGTTTTCATGGATTTCTAGGATGATTCTTCAATAAAATCATGTATTTAACTCATAAAACTTACCTCCAATCGATCTTTTAGTTGAAACTCTCTTCAATCCCCGTCCAAAAGCTCTAAAAATGACTAAAAATGGTGGAGAAATGGGGTGTTTTTCGCGAATGAAATGTAAATATTCTGCCCAGAATTTTTTGGAATTACTGTTCACCCCGTGTTACTGTTACGGTACTGTTCACGGATACTGTTACGGGGTACTGTGCACGGCACTATTCATGGGCACTGTTCATAACTACTATTCACAGAGCTGTAAAAAAATGCAGCAGCTTTATTTTTTTCGTGCCTAAATCGATCTGTTAACCTTCCGAAATACACCCGAGGTCCCCGAGACCTCAACTAAAAGCACCAACATGTCTTAAAACATTATCCAAACTTGCTCCAATCGTCAAAACACCTCAACTAACGCCAAAATCATCAAATTATATCGAATTTAAGCCTAGGTTCTTTTAAAACTTCTAAAACACACATTCGATCAAAAACCCGACCAAACGATGTCCGAATGACCTGAAATTTTGCACACATATCCCAAATGACACAACGAAGCTACAGTAACTCTCGGAATTTCATTCCGACACCCGGATCAAAATTTCACCTATCAACCGGAATTCGCCAAAATACTAACTTCGCCAATTCAAGCCTAATTCAACACCGAACCTCCAAAATTACTTCCGGCCCTGCTCCTAAGTCACAAATCACCTTCCGTAACTAACCAAACCGTCGAAATTCACATCCGAGCCCTCTAACTCATAAGTCAACGTCCGGTTAACTTTTCCAACTTAAACCTTCTTAAAAGAGACTAAATATCTCATTTCTTATCAAAATCGCTCCAAATAAATTCTAATGCACCCAATACCGATAATGAAACATGAGGAAGCAGAAAATGGGACGAACGAGACAGTAACTCTTGAGATGACGGGTCGGGTCGTCACATTCTCCCCAACTTAAACAAACGCTCGTCCTCGAGCGTACCCAGAGTTGTCCTAGAAGCCAACCAAAAGCTGAATGACCTTATCAAGCATAAACCTGGGGATGATCCCACGTCACCCTATCTCACATGGGTCCGATAACGCGTTGTAACTAAGATCACACAATCTAGTCTAGCCCATAAATCATAGAGCCACATTTCACCTTTTTGGAATCATACACAAGATCAGAACCTCACACCTACATTCAGAATAAGTTTGAACCAGCTGTAATAGATCATACCTGCAACCTTAGGTGCAATTGTATGATATACCAATAACTCAAACAAATGCAGCAATAATTTCCATTCACAGCAGTTGCCCACAACAACCAAATACCGATGGAAATCTCTTATTAGCAAATATCTCATTCCAACACTCTCATATACTGCAAATGATAATTGAAACACGCAATAAATCATAACCATTGCTCAGATCAACCATTCATGAGGCCATTTCTCCTCTAGCAATTATAGTAACAATTTTTTGTTTTAAAAACCGAACCTCGATATTTACCCATCAAACATGCTGAAATCAAATCCGTTTGTATTCATCAATGACCCCAATGATCACCTCAAATCCAACACACTACTCTGGTGATATGACACCTCAATACAGGCCTAAGCCACAACTTTCATAATACGCGCACCAATAAGAAACGGCCTGAACATACTCAAGTCATGAAAAATGACTCAAACGAAAGAGCCGTACCTCAAGCTCATCAGTACCATCAACGGACCCAACAAGAACATGCCGCAATACTACCGAAATATCATTAGTGTAATAACATTACCTTTTTATGAGACATATACTCTCGTCAAGTCACTTTCAATTAGCAATACTATTTCCCCAATCATCCGAAGATCATTCGCCCTAATCATCTGAAGCTTTTTTCTCTAATCACCTAGAAGAAAATTGCTACACATCTCATGTTCTACATGATGTACATAGGTATTGTTCTAACTCTTACAATATTGACATGACGGATGAGGTATGCATAAATTTATGACCACTGTTGAGACAACGATTCGTTGGTTCTATACTCCTGGCAAGAACTATCACCTCATTTTGAGCAAAATCATGGTCTTAGCTCCTTAATTTACTTCATATACTCAGATTGCACTAATCTCAAATTCAATGATCTCGTCTCACCTAGTACGAACTGCTCAGGCAATAAGTCACCCCATACATAATCAAAAGTCGCATATGATGCCTCAATATGCCAATAAGCTACCAATTCGAACGCGGTACAAAAGGAAAACAAATTCTGGAAGGAATTACCAATATCACACACAAATACAAACTTTCTTTAGAAAACAGGAAGCAAGGCATACAAAATAGCATATAGAAAACTATACTCAACATCACATTGTTGCGGCGTGCAACCCGATCCAGATAACATACCCATGGCGGCGTGTCACCCGATCCACACATAGATCTCACATAAGGAGATGCACATCGAGCCAAATTTGCTCATTACAACAAAATACCGAGTATCGGTCGTAAGCATGCTAAGGGCATAATAATATCTCTGAGGAACATATAGCGTTATAAGCTACAAAACTCAAGCACAACTGAGGTGCGATGTACAATCTGAATTTCAAGAGCCAAGATGCTCATATAACGTCATTCCTATACAGATTCTCAACACATAGCAATTTCTCAAGTCGTCTCACAACTCACACGGCGTAATGTATCACTACGCTGACAATGAAACATCAACCTAACTACTCCTCCATGAGGACCGCGTTACTAAAATGCACACATCTGGCCTGATATAGAGCCATTATTCACATTAAATCTATCCATCGACTTCAAGCCGATTCTGATCACACTGAACTAGTCTGATAACCTTTCAAAGGTCCATAATAACTCCCATTTTTCTCATAACACACAAGAACAACCATCACAATCGAGGTAATCCTCCCCAGTTCACAACCCAATATGCCAAGTGCCCTCCAGGCATGAATCTTTAATTTAACGACACCATCACAAACTTCATACTTGGTTTACATCTTTAATCAATCAAGTGATCACATGCCACACTTATATAATCTTCCCGTGGGACACACTCCCACAACCTACCACAACAATATCTGGAGCGTACCTCCAAACCATCGATCGCACTAACTCTGAAGAGCGATCAAGAGTCATTAACCGGGACGCAAAACCCTTTTTACAAAACACCGATCTTAGGTGACGCTGAAGATAATTCCAACTTACCGTAAACATCGAAACTTATCTCCTGCTCATCCGAGCTCATGACATCTTGTCAAAAAATTTCCTTCACTCGTGCCATTCTCAGCCTAATTTCCACAACCAGAACTGATTCACCAGCATGCATCAAATCGGAACTAACATAGTACATAACCGTACAATCCGTTAACCAATAGCAAGCTCCCCATCTTGGCTCGAAGCCATATATCACAATACATATACTCTATTGCTGCCGTAATACCATGGTGAGATTAAACTCACTCCTTCATAAGCTTGTGGAAACACGAATCATCGGAAATTTTTACTCTTCTGCAATTTTTGCATTCACTCACACAACAGTTAAGCCCACTCTTTAGGCGATAAATTTTTTTACTAAGTCCCAAATTTTTCAAAAATTTTGACAGAGTTTCTTTTGTAATTGGGTCTATCCACCTACCAGAGAATCACCAAAACCATCCTAACAACACGTCCACAACTTGACAAAGCATCACAATGTATATCAACAACATTAATCTCAATATTACATGTATTATATTATCAAAATTGATACATGGACATGGGTTGCACCTATTTGAATCATAACACATAGAAAATACCTTTCAATCCTCCATTATTGGGCTATTCAACCGAGTAAGAACATATTCTTTCTTTAATGTTTTCGACCCTCAAGGTGGTCTCCTTGACTCAATGATTTCGTCATAATACATTTACAGAAGCGATCTCAGCTTCCAGACTTATCTAACTAGTATGACAAATAGATTCCCCTCATAAGCCAATTACCCACTAGCTTTACCTTTAGTTAATATTTTTTGTATACCTTCCACTGCCATACACATTACACAATCACTTAATCTTCCTGAGTCTAAACTCATACTGTAACATGAAATTTACTTCACTCCAAATAGGAGACATAAAAAGATTCTTCACGCACCCATAACTTGGGACTACACATCCTATCACAATGGAAATCATACACTCAATAGTTCATCTATCATCCAGTAGACCTTCCTCGTCACTTCCAAGTCATATAGATACATCTCGCAGTACTATCATACTCCTCACGTAGCTATCCAGCCATGATTCCCACTAATAGGGACAATACCGAACATAAAGGTTCAAAACACTTGCTCGCACAATCAGCACCTCAGTGCTCAAGCCATAGGCAAGATCCGGCCTCAAGTCCTCCAGACTGGCCTAACATCAAACTCACCGAGATCACGTCTCGCCCTTCTATCAGGGAATTACAAGCCATCAAGGTAAATCGAATACTGAGTGCTTGTCCGCGTATACGAACATGTGGAAGGAATCGTAAGAGTTACTTTTCAAGCTGAATCAAGGACGCACGAAAAGAATTCAAGAATGTGAAGTTTTCCTAAAGGTTTTGCAGCCTCTCGAGGATAAATACAGACGTCTCCGTACCGATCCGCGAGACTCTACTAAACCGGATCATGACTCGCGAGACCAATTAACCTAGGCTCTGATACCAACTTGTCACGACCCAATTCCCAAACCTGGTCGTGATGGTGCCTCTCATGAAGACAAGGCCAGGCATTCAACCAATTTATCCTTTTAAGACAATTAATTAACACAATTATAGTATAAACATGGTTTAATAATATCCAATAGCGGAAAGTATAGATAAAATACGGAAATCCAACCCAACTCAGCCCTAACCGGGGTGTCACAAGTCATGAGCTACTACAGAGTTTACTAAAATTCTACAAAGTATGGAATTAGGAACAAAGTCTGAAGATATCATAAATAACAGAAGATAAGGGAGAAAACAGGTCTGTGAACGCCATGCATCTATCTCGATAACTCCGATGAAAACTGAACAGCAGAAAACTCGCTCTATGCCTCAGGAATACCTGTACCTGCACACATAGTGCAGGGAGTAATGTGAGTACTCCGACCCAGTGAGTAATAAATATAAATAATAACTGAAGATAAGAAAACACGTTAAGGCACACAACATTCTATACAGAAGCAGTGAAATCATTTAAAATAACAATTCAGTGAAACATCATGTGAAATTTCTTTTAAACCAGTAAAATAGGTAATTTGGCAGTAAAATAACGAGTAGAAATCTGCCCCTCGGGCTCAATATCAAAACAACAAGTAGAAATCTGCCCCTCGGGCTCAGTATCAAAATAATAACTAGAAATCTGCCCCTCAAGCTCAGTATCAAAATAATAAGTAGAAATCTGCCCCTCGGGCTCAGTATCAAAATAATAAGTAGAAATCTGCTCCTCGGGCTTAGTATCTCATAACAGTATTAGCCCCTCAGGCTCAGAACAGTATAAAGCAACCAGTCAGTGAAATAAGAGCACATAATTATTATGGCAGATAATGCAGATAAAGAATAAATGCATGAGTGCAATGCAATGCATATAACGGTACCCTCTGGTACCCACTACGGCGTGCATCCCGAGCCATCCATATTTATTTATCGTCGACGGCGCTCACTGCGGGTGTGTACGGACTCTGGAGGGGCTCCTACAGCCCAAACGCAATATCAAGCCATCTCGTGGCATCAAATCTAGGCCCTCGACCTCATATCAATCTCAGTATAATCACCTAGGCTCTCAGCCTCAATATCAGTGTAATCAACCAGGCTCTTGGCCTCAATATCAATGTAATCAACCAGGCTCTCGGCCTCAATATCAATATAACACTGCTGCGACGCGCAGCCCGATCCATGCTCAGTCCAGAAATCATCATAAGCCCCTTGTGCATTTGTAAAACAGTAGTTCTCACCCCGAAATATCATTTAGAAATATCATTTAAGTTTTCAAATCTTAGAAAGATGGCTGAGTTTGCAAAACAGTATTTAAGACCTTGGACTGAGGTCTAATGATATGCAAAATATGCGAAAGCAGTGATATCAATCCATGAAGGATTCAAATAATTGGCAAGAAGCCTACAATTGGAAACATGACTGAGGATATTAATTCTTTAACAAAATAAGCGAGGAAAACCAGTCAAAAATCCCCTAAGGGTTCTACAGGTCGGCACAAGGCCCCAAGCATGGCAACAAGCCCAAATCACAATAATAAAGTATACGTCTCAACCAAAAATGTAGTAAAATATCTCTCGGGACGGACCAAGTCACAATCCCTAATGGTGCTCTACCCCACGCCCGTTATCCGGAGTGCAAGTCACCTCAATATAGCATTATGATGTGAATTTTCGGGGTTTCAAACCCTCAGGACATCATTTACATCTATTACTCACCTCTAGCCGGCCAAATACTACTCCGCGATGCCCTTTCCTTTCATATCGACCTCCTCGCGCGTCAAATCTGGCCAAAACCACAACGAATACATCACAATAGGCTAAGGGAATATAACCCAATCGAAAAGACTCGAAAAATATCAAAAATCACGAAATTTGCAAAACCCGAACCCCGGGCCCACGTCTTGAAATCCAGAAATATTTACATCAAAATGTTCCTTATCTCACCACGAGTCTATACATACTAAATTCACAAGAATCGGAGTCCATTTGACCCCTCAAATCCCAAATTTAGAATTTCAATCTCAAGCCCTAATTTCTTATAATTTGGCTATGTTTTCATGGATTTCTAGGAGGATTCTTCAATAAAATCATGTATTTAACTCATAAAACTTACCTCCAATCGATCGTAGTTGAAACTCTCTTCAATCCCCGTCCAAAACCTCTCAAAATGACAAAAAATGGTGGAGAAATGGGGTGTTTTTCGCGAATGAAATGTAAACATTCTGCCCAGAATTTTTCGGAATTACTGTTCACCCCGTGTTACTGTTCACGGGGGTACTGTTCACGGATACTGTTACGGATATTGTTATGGGGGTACTGTTCACTGCACTATTCACGGACTGTTACAGGGTACTGTTCACGGCACTATTCATGGGCATTGTTCATAACTACTGTTCACAGTGCTGTAAAAAAATGGAGCAGCTTTATTTTTTTCGTGCCTAAATCGATCCGTTAACCTTCTGAAATACACCCGAGGCCCCCCGAGATCTCAACTAAAAGCACCAACATGTCTTAAAACATTATCCAAACTTGCTCCAATCGTTAAAACACCTCAACTAACGCCAAAATCATC
Source organism: Nicotiana tabacum (assembly GCF_000715075.1). Lineage (NCBI taxonomy): Eukaryota > Viridiplantae > Streptophyta > Magnoliopsida > Solanales > Solanaceae > Nicotiana > Nicotiana tabacum. The sequence continues at coordinate 154,781,223 of NC_134101.1, read as the reverse complement.
AAATTATATCGAATTCAAGCCTAAGTTCTTTTAAAACTTCTAAAACACACATTCGATCAAAAACCCGACCAAACGATGTCCGAATGACCTGAAATTTTGCACACATATCCCAAATGACACAATGAAGCTACAACAACTCTCGGAATTTCATTCCGACACCCGGATCAAAATCTCACCTATCAACCGGAATTCGCCAACATACTAACTTCGCCAATTCAAGCCTAATTCAACACCGGACCTCCAAAATTACTTCTGGTACTGCTCCTAAGTCACAAATCACCTCCCGTAACTAACCGAACCGTCGAAATTCATATCTGAGCCCTCTAACTCATAAGTCAACGTCCGGTTGACTTTTCCAACTTAAACCTTCTTAAAAGAGACTAAATGTCTCATTTCTTATCAAAATCGCTCCAAATAAATTCTAATGCACCCAATACCGATAATGAAACATGAGGAAGCAGAAAATGAGACGAACGAGACAGTAACTCATGAGACGACGGGTCGGGTCGTCACAGTATATGCGCCTTCATTTGATTTATAATTAAACTGAAATATGAGGACATCAACTCACTTATTCAATTAACATTATTTAATACAAGAATGTCTAAATAATAATTATTTCTTTCTTTTATAATTAATAAATATGCATTAAAAATTCTTATTTTAATCATACTATTAATTAACCCATGTTCAATTAAGTACCTAAAATAACTATTTGATAGTATATTTAATTATACTAAATCGTACAAGCTTAAATCTATATTATAAAAACACAAAATCTCTAAAAATAATGTTCATTCACATTGTACCTATATAGATAAATTTTATATTGAATAACATATAATTTAAAGATTTTATTAATATTTAGGACTTCAAATTAAATAAAATTTTACTTATTAAATCTTTTTTTTATTTGAAACTATATAGAAAGTACAAGTGTTTAGATCTTTAAAATAGATGATATATATATAAATCCAACTACCATATTCTATTATGTACACACACAATTAATGGATTCAATAACTTTTCACTATAATTTGTTCACCCTACTAAATTTTATGGGTTTTTTTCCATCTATTTCATGTTTAGTAATGCTTTTTTTTTGCTTACATATTTTGACAAAGTTATGTAACTCATAAATTCTTTTTTCTTCTTATCTTATCAATTAGAACTTCACTTCTTGGGTAACATTGAACAAGGGATACAAAGAAGACATAAGATACAATTTTTTAATTTATGTTATTTGAATATCTTTAAAGAAACATAATAAAAGTACAACTAATTAATCATGTCTTTTTCTTCTTGCATGAATGAACTTGAGAATAACTTATGAAAAATATTTTTAGAAAACTTTTTAAATCTTCAAGAGTTATGCATTTTATTGAAATTAAAAAGGAAGCACAATAATTTATGAAATTCAACTAATAAAATTATAAAATTAGAACAAATTTTAAGGTGAATATATTGAATAATGATTGAGGACTTCTATGAATAAAGTTTTTTCCTTTATTGAGTTAGCTATATAGATCAATATTCATCAATTTCAGAAGCTTACATTTTATTTTATATATATTGTCACACCTCCTTTTTCCGCCCCCGCGAGGGGTGAAGAAGTTTTTCCAATTAAAGGACAATCGAAATGGGATTTGTTTATTCATTTCAGAGTCACCACTTAGGAGATTTTAGGGTGTCCCAAGTCACCAATTTAATCCCGAATCGAGGAAAATAATGACTCCGTATTACAGTCCGCGAACCAGAAATCCGGATAAGGAATTCTGTTAACCCGGGAGAAGGTGTTAGGCATTCCCGAGTTCCGTGGTTCTAGCACGGTAGCTCAACTGTCATATTCGGCTTGTTTATCTGATTTTTTATACAATTATGAGCTTATGTGCGGATTTTAACTCTTTACCGCTTTCATTATTATTATTATTATTATTTTACAGGGAATTGCAACGTTGTGAAAATGTATTTCGAACCGCATCACAATCAATGTACCCGTGATCGTCGACACACTTTGACTCCGTTGAGATTTGGATTTGGGTCACATAAATGTGCATCCGAGTTTAAGAAGATTAAATTATTAAAGGCGCACCTAAAGTGACTAGCATATCATTTACTTTGGGTAGGGCCGTGAAATTTTGCTAAACGGTCCATCCCGAAGTCTAATCAATTTTAAAGCAAATATTTACTGAGGGCCCCGCAAATTTGTATTTTTTATTCGGCGAGGCTCATCTCATTCTTATTTTTTTAAAAGGAATTTGCAACGTCATGGACACGCATCTCGAACCACGTCACAATCAATGTACCCGTGATTAGAGACACATTACGACTCCGCTGAGATTTGGATTTGGGTCACATAAATGTGCACCATTTAGGAAAGTAAGATTAATTAAGACGCGTCCTAAAGAAACTAGCGTGTTGTTATTTTGGGTAAGGCCGTGGAGTTCGCTAAGCGGCCTATCCCGAGTTCTAAGTAATTAACACATACATTTTGTGAGGGCCCCGCAATTTGCATTTTTATTTGGCGAGGCTCGTCTCATTATTTTTTTTATTTTTTATTTTAAAAAAAAAGATAATCTTAGAATGACTACATTTTTCTATTAAGTTTAGTCTTTAAAATAAAGAAAGAAAATCCTAATTAATTAGGAGTTAGAAAAAATTAAGAACATGTAACATACTAATTAAGAACATGTAACATACTAATTGCTAGATTATGACCAATATTAAATGAAAGAATTTTAAAGAAAAAATTCGAAATTATAAATAAAATAAGAAATTTGACAACTAATATTCAAAAGAAATCAAATATAGCTAGATTGAAGCTCGCATTGTTATATAAAAAAAACAACTATTGGAATTAATTATTCATAACCATTTGAAACTATATTTAACCACAATTACTAAAGCTTATTAGAAAGATTATTAAACTTAAACATTATCTAGTCTTGTTTGGCTTTAACTAAATTTAACTATCCATTCATGATTGACATACTGTTGACCATATTAAAACTTTCATAGCTAGTGAATTAACCCATTTTGCCAAGCTGATTCACTAAAGACCAACTTATGTTATTTTTCTCTTATTCCAATTATTAAACAGTAATACATGAAATAGCCTAAATACAATCAATAAAAGAAACGAAGAAAAAGCGAAATTAAAACTTCAAAGTTTCATTCTTCATGTATTCATGCTTTCACATTTTTCAGCTTGCAATAGCTAGTATTACAGTCGTGTACCTGATATTTGAATACAAGGAAAGGAAGAATAGGATCAGCAGCAGTAGAAACAGCGCAACAACAACAAACAACCAGCAGTCAGAAAACCCAGCAGTAGACTTGAAAACCAAACAGAAATTCCAGCAACCACTCAATAAAGCAATAACAAAGGAGCAACAGTTAACACAAGAAGCCAATTGAAAATCCCGGAAGCAAACAGTAGGCAGAGATCACACTCAGGAATACACGGAAATAGTATTCGGATATTTTAGAAATCCTCTTCTTCCAGATTAAAAGTATGTTCTTATCTCCTCTTTAGTTCTGAAATTTTTATCTCTCCCAAAAATCTCCTTCCCAAAAATCTCCTCCTTCTAAAAATTCTTCTCCCCCTCTTATATACAAAGCAAGACCCCCTTTTACCTCTTTCCCCTTTAACTTTTATTATTACCCACACTTTTACTTTAGTAAAAGTAGTCAACGTGGCCCCCCCGTGTTCCCTCTTTTGAAAAGTAGTCAAAGTGGGCTCCCGTGTTCCCTGTTTTTGAAAAGAAGACATTATTACCCACCTTTTCCTTTTTGCTTTTATCATTATGTCTTGTCCCCACCATAATTAAATAATCTGCAATTTGTTAATTCCCGTATTACCCCTAAAACTACTGTTACTGCCCTGATTCAAAATCTGTTATAATTTCAAAAATCTGTCCAAATAACAATTATCGCACATTTAAATTGCAATTAACTATAAAAATCACACAATTTAGACGTTAAATGCTAAAAATGCAACGTACATTATTTTTATGATTTTGTAAAACAAACTTAAATAAATACTAAATGCAAATGCGACATATTTTTGTAATTTTTTATTAATTTAACCAATAAACAGGCACAGACAGAAATACAAATAATTATCAAAAATGCTACAAAAATTTTAAAATTGCACACAAAGGAAAATTGTTTTATTTTGGATTTTTTGGGAGTAATTCTCTCATAGGGCAAAAATCACGTGCTTACAACTGCCCCTCTTTGCCCGAAGACACGAAGGGTTTTCGTGCAAAGATAAAGTGAGCGATTTTTGCCCATCCGAATACTCCGTGTGAAGCATTTTATTTTTTGAAAAAGGTTTAATCGAACCTTTGCTTCAAAGGTTTCCTACATATCCCTGGCTAAAGGGGAATCAGGTTAATGTAGTTCGGGAAGTTTTGGTAGCTGGGACTACCGTGGGATTGCAATGTTATTGCTGTTGCATGCTGTTATCACTGCTTACCGATCTCCTTGTTACACCGTGCTTAAAAGAAAACAAGAAGCTAGGCTAGACTGAAATTTGTTCTTGTTGCCTTGCTTTCTTGTCGGCTTGTGTTTCCTCCCGTGCTTTTCTTCCGTGAATTTGGGAATGATACTGGCCCTTTGCTTTTCTGAATACCAGTTTTCATCATTTTGCTCGGTCCGCTGGGGACATGGCTTTCTTCATTAAGCTTTTGGCGGTTCCTCTAGTAGGTACAGCTTTCTTCATCAGATTTGTTATGCTGGGCATGATTTAATGTTCACCAGTTGCTTCTTTCAAAATGCGTCCTTTCTTCCTTTTGACTCAGGCGCTTGAATTTGTGCTGGGACCTCTTGCTGCAACCTTTTGCTTCCCGGTGTTGGGAATTTTTATTGTTTCCTGCTGGGGGATTCCTGTTGTAACCTTCTACCTTCCGGTGGGGTTACTGATTTCAAAATCTGCAATATAAGACTATAAAGTATTCCTCTTGTTATACAGGTGGGTTCCTGAATGCAAAAATATGAAATGTATGCCCGCATTATACTGGTGGGCGACCTAGAATATGAAATAAAAAGACAGAAAGTATTCCCGCATTATACTGGTGGGCGACCTAGAACAGAAAGTATTCCCGCATTATACTGGTGGGCGACCTAGAACAGAATGTATTCCCGCATTTTACTGGTGGGCGACCTAGAACAGAAAGTATTCCCGCATTTTACTGGTGGGCAACCTAGAACAGAAAGTATTCCCGCATTTTACTGGTGGGCGACCTAGAACAGAAAGTATTCCCGCATTTTACTGGTGGGCGACCTAGAACAGAAAGTATTCCCGCATTTTACTGGTGGGCGACCTAGAACAGAAAGTATTCCTGCATTTTACTGGTGGGCGACCTAGAACATGAATGTATTCCCGCATTTTACTGGTGGGCGACCTAGAACATGAATGTATTCCCGCATTTTACTGGTGGGCGACCTAGAACAGAAAGTATTCCCGCATTTTACTGGTGGGCGACCTAGAACAGAAAGTATTCCCGCATTTTACTGGTGGGCGACCTAGAACAGAAAGTATTCCCGCATTTTACTGGTGGGCGACCTAGAACAGAATGTATTCCCGCATTTTACTGGTGGGCGACCTAGAACAGAAAGGGCGACCTAGAACAGAATGTTGGGCGACTTAGAACAGAAAGTATTCCCGCATTATACTGGTGGGCGACCTAGAACATGAAATGAAAGGACAGAAATGTATGCCTCTGTTATATGGGCGGGATCCCAACTTCAATACTAACTTAGGAGGAAATGCTTCTCCCATGGGTAAAACTAAACTTAGGAGGAAATACCTCTCCTATGGGTAAGATAAACTTTAGGAGGAAATGCATCTCCGATGGGTAATAATAAAATAAACTTAGGAGGAAATGCGTCCTATGGGTAAAAGTAAACTTAGGATTGCGTCTCCTATGAGTAAAAGTAAACTTAGGAAGTGCGTCTCCTATTGGTAAAAGTAAACTTAGGAGGAAATGCGTCTCCTATGAGTAAAAGTAAACTTAGGAAGTGCGTCTCCTATTGGTAAAGACGTGTAAAGTATTCCCTTGTTATACAGGTGGGCGCCTAATGGTAAAGACACGAAATGTATTCCCTTGTTATACAGGTGGGCGCCTAACTAGAATATGAAATGAACAGACAAAAAGTATTCCTCTCGTTATTCAGGTGGGCGCCTGTTTTCAACCACAACTTTGAGAATAAAATCCTATTTGAGGGCGGATGAACCCAACGTATCCTATTTGAGGGCGGATGAACCCAACGTATCCTATTCGAGGGCGGATGAACCCGACATATCTTGTTTGAGGGCGGATGAACCCGACATATCCTGTTTGAGGGCGGATGAACCCAACGTATCCTGTTTGAGGGCGGATGAACCCGACATATCCTGTTTGAGGGCGAATGAACCCGACATATCCTATTCGAGGGCGGATGAACCCGACATATCCTATTTGAGGGCGGATGAACCCGACATATCCTATTCGAGGGCGGATGAACCCGACATATCCTATTCGAGGGCGGATGAACCCGACATATCCTATTCGAGGGCGGATGAACCCGACATATCCTATTCGAGGGCGGATGAACCCGACATATCCTATTCGAGGGCGGATGGACCCGACATATCCTATTCGAGGGCGGATGGACCCGACATATCCTATTCGAGGGCGGATGGACCCGACATATCCTATTCGAGGGCGGATGGACCCGACATATCCTATTCGAGGGCGGATGAACCCGACATATCCTATTCGAGGGCGGATGAACCCGACATATCCTATTCGAGGGCGGATGAACCCGACATATCCTATTCGAGGGCGGTGAACCCGACATATCCTATTCGAGGGCGGATGAACCCGACATATCCTATTCGAGGGCGGATGAACCCGACATATCCTATTCGAGGGCGGATGAACCCGACATATCCTCAAAACTTGAAAATCTCTTACCTCAAAACTTGTTGGGGATTATTTTGCTGGGGATGAATTTTCCTTTTCTTCCTTACCCACTCTGGGTTGTCCGACTCTCTTGAAACTTGGTCGAAACTCTGTCGAGGATGCTTCTACATCTCGATGATTCGCTGGGGATAATACTGTGAACCGCTGAGTAACCCTGCTGGGGATAACACTGCTGGGTAAATATGTTATCTTACTCCTTCCAAAACTACTTCCTTTTAAGTAGGATGTTTCATTCCTCTGCAAACTACTTCCCCCTTTTTTCTTTTTCGTTTTTTTTTTAGCTTCTTCCTTCGAAGACTACCTCCCTTAAGACTCGTTTTGCCTTTCCCCGAAAGGAATCGCTGAGGATACCGATTTTCACCAAACTTGTGTCGGACTCCTCGAAGTTGTTGGGGATAACACTGTTGGGGAATTATTTACTTACCTGTTAGGGGATAAAATGTTATCAGCTGGGGATAACGCTGTCGAGGATAACACTGCTGGGGGATTCTGATTCCTTCAGAACTAGTGTTTCACTCTTCGGAAGGCTGTTGGGAATGATGCTGGCCTCTGCTTTTTCTGAGCTCAAGTTTCATCCCTTTGTTCTGTCTGCTGGGGAACAACTTCCTCCATTGAAACTTATTATGTTGGGGGCACACTGGTTTAAATACCACTTCCCTTGAGACTGGTGTTATCTTTACTTTTCCCCAAATGGGTACCTGACTTCCAGAAAATTTTCTAAACGAAATGAAAATTTTCTGCCCCAGTTTGATAATATCCCTTGCGGCATGCATTTTGGCATCAATGCCATTTCCTTTACCTGTTTCAAATCAAACAGAATTTGTTAGTTTAAAACATGGTGGTTGGTTGTGATACTCCTACTGGGATGGTTTTCCCTTTCTCCTTCCTTGCTCTGCGCTCCACTACTTGTTGGGGATGATATTATTTGCTGGGGATAATCCCTTTCTGCTGGGGATATCCCTCTTCTTTTGTGGCATAGCTCGGAAACTAGCATTTCCCCGACTTTTAGTCTTGTATGAATTTACCACAAATCATGCTCACTGCTTTCCTTGCTTTGTTCATGGGCCTTGGCCTTGAGGTTTATAACCTTGGTTTTGGCAAGGATACCCTTCTTGACACTCGTCAATCCTTTTGTCAATTCCCTTTTGACGGGGATAATTTTTCTTGACACTGGCCTCGCGCATGTTCCTTGCTGACTATACCATTTGGATGTACTAGTCAGATCTCATTTTGTATAATTGGAAAGCTGATGGCATATTTTGAAGTCAATTCTCACTTGTTCTGACCAAACAGACTCTATTGGGGATTTTTCTATGAAAGGAAAAAGATAAAAGGGAACAGAATGAAAAGACAAAGAAAAAAATGACTCTTTAACAAAAGAAACTATAAATAAAAACCTATCAAATGCAGATACCGACTCTAATGGTCATGACATGTATATGTGGCCTATCCTCCGCCGTCAATCATCTTTCAAGACCTTCAATTGGCGATTCCCCCTCAGATTCCCAATCTTATTCGACTTGTAGTGCCCGAAGGGTTTTCACTATCAAGCCTCTCTCATTTTGAGTTTTTCTCTCAGCTTTCATCGCTTTATGGTTCCTGTGAAGGTTTTCACCGATAAGACTCTCTCATTCGTATCACTTTTCAGCTGGGGATTTGGAGTGTTGCCGGTATGACTCTTTCTGCTGGGGCTTAGAGTCCTTTCTGCTGTGGAACAGAGTGTTATGTTCACCGGTAAGACTCTTCATTTGTCTGACTTGGCATCTTGTGAAGACTGATCAGAAGGTCTTTCTTTGGACCGTAATGTGGGTTTTTGGATAGGGCTAGAAAGAAGGGTATTAAAGGCTCAAAAAATGCATCGATTTTGGGTTATTAATTACAACCTTCGGAACTAGATTTATTTACAACAAACGCAACATTTGCCCCAGTTTATTGCTTGGGGATATTTTAGTTAATTGATTTTTTTTTCATTTTTCAAAACTATGACCGAGCCGTGAAGCGCCTACGTATCCTCTTTGAGGAATCAGGTCAAACGTAGTTCCCAACTCCTCTTTTTCATCTTTCTTTTTTCTTTGTTATCATTTTTCTTTTCTTTTTTTTTTCATTTCTCCTTTCTTTTTGTCGTTTTTTCTTTCTTTTCTTTCTCCTTCTTTTTTTTCTTTTCTTCTTTTTTACCTTCCAGGCTCGTATTTTCTAGTTGTTGCTATTGATTTCGAACGAGGGGTACGAAAGAAAAACAAATAAGGCTCAAAAGGGGTAACAAAGGATAAAGTGTTTAGGTAGCATAACAAAATGCCTTCGTCATTCCAGCCTTCAAAACATGCCAAGTGCAAACAACACAATTAAACAGAGATTTGTAGCCTCTTCTGACGGTGTTGGACTTGACAATTATATTCAACATTTGCTTTTTCATTTGTCATTTCTAAAGCACCATTTGGCGACACTTTCACTCTCATTATCGACCCTCATGCCAATTTGGCGAATCTTGCTTTTAACGGTTTTCTTTATGTTTTACTTGCCCCAGTTCCATATGACTCGAGCTCTGAATAATATCAAACCGTCCTTATTTTCTTTAAATGTTCTGATCACCTTTCCGGGGTTTTACGATTAACTTTAAAGACTAGGCCCAAACTGTGTGCGCATGTCATGTCACTAGAATCGGTGTTGAATAAAAACGATAAAAGGACTAAACAAAAGAAAACTGGGAATAATAAAAGACCGAATTTTGCATTAGATTACCGGTGAAATGGTTTGAATAACAAGACAAACAAAACAAACCAGAATAAAATCCTAAAACAAACTGGACAAAACTTAAACAGACCGCTATGACGAAATGGAAAGATAAGAAGGTTTGACACAAGACAATATCCGGATTACAACCTTAAGAATAATCCGGACAACAGAAATGACAACAAAATAAGCCACCAAAAGCTTCTCTCTTGCTAACCAAGGAAACGGAGCGTGCTCCCACTTTATCAAAACTAGCATCTTAGCCACTAAGCTTCGCATCAATACTGTCAAGACCATTACCAGCTTCAATATCATCAACCTTAGTCAACAAGTTCCCAACAGGACTCGAATGCTTCTGTCATCAGGCCTGATCCCCGCAAAGTGTGCTTTCGGATCTTGTATTTCCGGCTTACCACAAACCAACCACCTTCTTTCTTTGTGATTCAAAACAAAACAAGTTAGAATGGACTCAGTCAGTCCTCATTATTAACAACATCTTTCCCTTTTTTTTCTCTTTTTTTTTCTTCTTTTCTCTTTCTTTCTTTTTCTTTCTTTTTCTTTTTTTCGATTTTTTTTTCATCATTTTTTTTTCCGTTGTGGTCGAATCTTATGGAGATTGCCTACGTATCATGACCCCGCATGAATCAGACCTTGCGTAGTTCGGACCAATAAGAGATAAACAATACTCAACATTTTTTTTATTTATTTTCATATTAAAACAAACTGGGTTTCAAAGGTTTGAAGATGACCTACAAACTCGAAAATCAAACAACTCACGTGTTCTAATAAAAAGATTTACAAACTCCAAAGCAAATGGCCAGCTTCCTTTCTCCGTTCGACAAATGCAACCGAACGGTTATTTTTGCAAACGTGGCCCCTTCCAAATTCCATATTAATTTTGAGGCCGGGGAGGATTATTTTATGACACTTCTACAAACTTGTCCGTTCTTTTACGAAAATAGCCTTTCGACAACTGAGAGATACTCTAAGGCTATTTCGGCAAGAACGGTTTAAGGCGCGGCCGAAGCTGGCTCGGCTTATTTTGACTAAAATTCAAACGGTATTCACTTGACCGCTGACTCTTTGTTTTTTTTTCTTTTCAAATTACAATAAAATCTGGTGTTGCAAACACGGCCCTTCAGCGCCTCGGGAACGAAGATTTATAGGACTGTGTGGGTCAACTAGACCAAAAATCCTAAACATGACCCAAAAAGTGGTTGTTTATGCAAAGTCAGCCTTCCGGCGTCCATTTCGGGAACATTCGGCTATTTATGACAAAACAGAATCACCTGGCTTATTTATGACTCTTTTTATCGTTTTTCAAATTAGAAAACTCAATATTGCAAACACGACCTTTCAACGTCTCGGGGACGAAGATATTTTAAGGCTGTGTGGGTCAACTGGACCAAATCTTAAAAAAATGACCCGAAGGTGGCTGTTTATGCAAAGTCAGTCTTTCGACGTCCCTTTCGGGAACATTCGGCTATTTATGAATAAACAGCATCACCCGAACTCTTTATGACAGAATTGACATTTTGACATTTTTTTTTTAATTTGTTTTTGGCTATTTTAGCAAAAGGTGGGTTGGACATCACCCGACTTATTTATGACTTTTTTTTTATTTTATTACTTATTTGTTTTTGACTTTTTTAGCAAAAGGGGGTTGGACCCGATGAGGGTTGCCTACGTATCTCACATCCGGTGAGAATCAAACCCGCGTAGTTCGGGCAAATGATGAATGAAGTAAATGAACTAACTTTTTTTTTTATTTGTTTTTTTTTTGAAAGGAAAGACTTATAAAGAAGAAAGGGAGCATTTTTGAAAGAAATGCTTCTAAAAAATATTTTTGAATTTTCTTTTCAATTTTGAAAGAAGAATGAAAATATTTTTCTTGGATTTTTTTTGAAGAAATTAAAAGAAAATATTTTTATTTTTTATTTTTATTTTAAAAAAACAATAAAAAAATCTTTCTAATGAAATAAATAGTGAAAAATATTTTTGGATTTTTCTTTTGAAAATTGGGGGTCTAAAAAAAACTTTTCTAGAAAGGAAATAAAGAAAAATACTTTTTGGATTTATATATATATATTTGAAACAATTAATAAAACCACATTCAACACACGACTCTTTTTTATTTTCATTTTTGGCATTTTCATAAACAAATAAAAAAACTATTTTAAAAACAAGACTCTTTTTCATTTTCATTTTTCATGGCAAGACAAACTATTTTTCTTTTCTTTTTTTTTTTTATTTTGAAAACAAGACAAAGTGAAGATTTTTTTTTTCGTTTCACCAAAATGACTAACCTATCTTCCAAACTTAAAAAATAAAAAGACTCATCTTTTTTTTTCTTTTTTTTTCAGTGAAATAAAATAAAACATTTTTCTGTTCTTCACTTTTTCAAGATTTTCGGCAGAATTTCGACAGTATTTGGGTATTGCTTTTTTTTTCTCTTCCTAAAATAGGCGATTAATTCTCTACACTGTTACCTCGCTCTTCTTTTTTCCATAATTTTCCAATATTCCTGATTTTTCGAAGCCGGTCAGCATGCAAGTCTGAAGCAAATAAATGCGTAAAGCAAACAGGATGCTGCAGGATGGTCTTTTTATTTCAGGTTGCTAGTCCTAGACGGACCCAACCCCTGTGTTGAGTCCCCTAAGTTAAAGCAACATGACGCAAATAATCGTTCCTACTAGGGATCCGGTATGAAGTCATGTTATTCTATGTTCAAAACCTGAGTCGGTGTTCTAGACTGTGTACCCGAGCGGACAACTCGAATCGAGGATGGGGCAACTTTCCGGGAACCAAAGGGCCATCCGGCTTAGTAACTTGTCCGGCCTCTTTCCTATTTCAAGGTATGACACTAACAGAATAGGGAGTCTCAACCAGTAAGCACATCCCCGGAGGTAAGAAGAGAATAGTTTCGGCATAGTTTATATACAGTTCAGATAATATCAAAGCGGTAAAAGCAGCATTTAGCACATTAGGCTCAAACATGTAAAAATCAGATAAAGCCAAATATAACAATTTATCTAAGCTCGAATTCTGAACCCTGAACCAGAGATTCTGGGAAAAACGTCCCCAGCAGAGTCGCCAGAGCTGTCACACCTCCTTTTTCGCCCGCGCCACCGGTGAAGAAGTTTTTCCAATTAAAGGACAATCGAAACGGGATTTGTTTACTCATTTCAGAGTCACCACTTGGGAGATTTTAGGGTGTCCCAAGTCACCAATTTAATCCCGAATCGAGGAAAATAATGACTCTGTATTACAGTCCGCGAACCAGAAATCCGGATAAGGAATTCTGTTAACCCGGGAGAAGGTGTTAGGCATTCCCGAGTTCCGTGGTTCTAGCACGGTCGCTCAACTGTCATATTCGGCTTGTTTATCTGATTTTTATACAATTATGAGCTTATGTGCGGATTTTAACTCTTTACCGCTTTCATTATTATTATTATTATTATTTTACAGGGAATTGCAACGTTGTGAAAATGTATTTCGAACCGCATCACAATCAATGTACCCGTGATCGTCGACACACTTTGACTCCGTTGAGATTTGGATTTGTGTCACATAAATGTGCACCCGAGTTTAAGAAGATTAAATTATTAAAGGCGCACCTAAAGTGACTAGCATATCATTTACTTTGGGTAGGGCCGTGAAATTTTGCTAAACGGTCCATCCCGAAGTCTAATCAATTTTAAAGCAAATATTTACTGAGGGCCCCGCAAACTTGTATTTTTTATTCGGCGAGGCTCATCTCATTCTTATTTTTTTAAAAGGAATTTGCAACGTCATGGACACGCATCTCGAACCACGTCACAATCAATGTACCCGTGATTAGAGACACATTTCGACTCCGCTGAGATTTGGATTTGGGTCACATAAATGTGCACCATTTAGGAAAGTAAGATTAATTAAGACGCGTCCTAAAGAAACTAGCGTGTTGTTATTTTGGGTAAGGCCGTGGAGTTCGCTAAGCGGCCTATCCCGAGTTCTAAGTAATTAACACATACATTTTGTGAGGGCCCCGCAATTTGCATTTTTATTTGGCGAGGCTCGTCTCATTATTTTTTTTATTTTTTATTTTAAAAAAAAAAGATAATCTTAGAATGACTACATTTTTATTAAGTTTAGTCTCTAAAATAAAGAAAGAAAATCCTAATTAATTAGGAGTTAGAAAAAATTAAGAACATGTAACATACTAATTAAGAACATGTAACATACTAATTGCTAGATTATGACCAATATTAAATGAAAGAATTTTAAAGAAAAAATTCAAAATTATAAATAAAATAAGAAATTCGACAACTAATATTCAAAAGAAATCAAATATAGCTAGATTGAAGCTCGCATTGTTATATAAAAAAACAACTATTGGAATTAATTATTCATAACCATTTGAAACTAGATTTAACCACAATTACTAAAGCTTATTAGAAAGATTATTAAACTTAAACATTATCTAGTCTTGTTTGGCTTTAACTAAATTTAACTATCCATTCATGATTGACCTACTGTTGACCGTATTAAAACTTTCATAGCTAGTGAATTAACCCATTTTGCCAAGCTGATTCACTAAAGACCAACTTATGTTAGTTTTCTCTTATTCCAATTATTAAACAGTAATACATGAAATAGCCTAAATACAATCAGTAAAAGAAACGAAGAAAAAGCGAAATTAAAACTTCAAAGTTCCATTCTTTATGTATTCATGCTTTCACATTTTTCAGCTTGCAATAGCTAGTATTACAGTCGTGTACCTGATATTTGAATACAAGGAAAGGAAGAATAGGATCAGCAGCAGTAGAAACAGCGCAACAACAACAAACAACCAGCAGTCAGAAAACCCAGCAGTAGACTTGAAAACCAAACAGAAATTCCAGCAACCACTCAATAAAGCAATAACAAAGGAGCAACAGTTAACATAAGAAGCCAATTGAAAATCCCGGAAGTAAACAGTAGGCAGAGATCACACTCAGGAATACACGGAAATGGTATTCGGATATTTTAGAAATCCTCTTCTTCCAGATTAAAAGTATGTTCTTATCTCCTCTTTAGTTCTGAAATTTTTATCTCTCCCAAAAATCTCCTTCCCAAAAATCTCTTCCTTCTAAAAATTCTTCTCCCCTCTTATATACAAAGCAAGACCCCCTTTTACCTCTTTCCCCTTTAACTTTTATTATTACCCACACTTTTACTTTAGTAAAAGTAGTCAACGTGGCCCCCCCGTGTTCCCTCTTTTGAAAAGTAGTCAAAGTGGGCCCCCGTGTTCCCTCTTTTTGAAAAGAAGACATTATTACCCACCTTTTCCTTTTTGCTTTTATCATTATGTCTTGTCCCCACCATAATTAAATAATCTGCAATTTGTTAATTCCCGTATTACCCCTAAAACTACTGTTACTGCCCTGATTCAAAATCTGTTATAATTTCAAAAATCTGTCCAAATAACAATTATCGCACATTTAAATTGTAATTAACTATAAAAATCACACAATTTAGACGTTAAATGCTAAAAATGCAACGTACATTATTTTTATGATTTTGTAAAACAAACTTAAATAAATATTAAATGCAAATGCGACATATTTTTGTAATTTTTTTTATTAATTTAACCAATAAACAGGCACAGACAGAAATACAAATAATTATCAAAAATGCCACAAAAATTTTAAAATTGCACACAAAGGAAAATTATTTTATTTTGGATTTTTTGGGAGTAATTCTCTCATAGGGCAAAAATCACGTGCTTACATATATATATAATTCTCTTATAAAAAAATAATTTATGAAGATAAGAAACACGCGCAACGTGCGTATCCTAAGAACAACAACAACAACAACAACAATAACAACAACAACACCTGAATCCCAAGCCAGCATAAATAAGGAGGGTTGCGATAGGCGGCCAGCCATCATAGAACTTGCCAATTCATAATGAATTCATGTTAGAAAAATTATAATTATAATTAATAATTTATTTTGACGGAACTAAAATTTAGAACTTTGAGGACTTGATAGGGCAAAGCTTCTTCTTTTGTTGAGTTAGTAAAATAGAATCGATAATCATTATTCTGATGATTTTTTTTGTTAACTTTTACTTATATAAACTCAAACATAAATATTAATAAAGTTTATAAGATCTTTTTTAAAATTATATTTTTTTGAAATGAGGTTCACGTGCAACGCACGTACTATATTTTTCTTTATTGACTACGCACTCACCTCTAGCTGTAATCACTCCCTCAAGCAAGCGTACCAGCATGCCTACCAACTAGAATGAGGACAGCCAGACTAACCCACCACAACCAAGTACTATCACTCGACAGGGCATACTACCCTAGCTACCTACACATATAACAGGTAAGAGCATACGAAGAAGAGAAAAAGGACCTACCTTAGCACATTCACTTGAGGAAGGAAGGGAAGCTACCTAGACCTGTTAGCTCCTACTAAAGTAAAGAAACTAATCTATATATCTATATTAAAAGCACGAAGGCCCTTCGCAAAATATCGTTCGCCTTTTTTATCCTTCAAAAATAGATGTTACATTGGACAAGACAGTCAATTTATAATTTTCCTAACATTTAGGACTTTAATTATTTCTCTAATATTTAAGACTTTAATTATTTCTCTAATATTTAGGACTTTAGACTTAATTAAATTTGATGTATTAAACTTTTCCTTATGTGATATATAACCATATTTGTAGAAGATGATATACAACCATACTTGTGAAAGAAGTCCACCTTTGTAGGGTTAGAATAAATTAACATAGTTCTCGTATAAGTTTTTGGCTCTCGAACATCTTGGTAGATTTAGGAATACTATTTTATTAATTAAATGATAAGTGTAATTCTAAAATTTTCAAGACATCTAAGATGTGTGTATTCTCATTAAATATTAAATAATAATAAAAATTTAAATCAAAAGTCTAGGCATTTCTTTATTTCTCCAGCTTAGTGGGATTTTTCACCAAAAGAAAATTAAATAAATGGAAAAAAAGAAAAATTATAAAGAGGAAATTAAAAGAAACAAAAAAGAAGTAAAATATGTATTAAAGAGGGGGATAATTAAAAAAATATTGCAAATTCACATTAGGGTAGTGTCGAACACTTTGCACTCCTTTTAGGCTTAGGAGTCTTTTTTTTGTTATAATAAAATGTGAAAGGTTTGAATAAATTTAGCACTCTCATAAAATAATATTGGTAAAGAATCTTTAATTATTGGTACTATCATACATAAAATTTTATAATAACTAATATAAAATATACATGCAATGCACATACTCAAGTGCTCATATAAAGTTAAATGCGCATTTTACTGTTCAATCAAACGATACTTCTATGACACTTTTATTTATTTATAATGGAGCATATACTAGAACAAATTTAATACAGAACCATTAACACTCTGTTTGGATGGTTGTTTCCCATCGTTTTATAATATATTGTATTGTATTGTATTGTATTGTACTATATTGTATTGTTTTGATAGATACAATATTTGAATAGATTGTATCGCTTGATATTATTAAATAACATCTTTATTGTTTGATTTGACAGTATTGTACTGTACTGTATTGCTAAGTTTACTAAAATATCCTCAATTATTGAAATATGCCCCAAAAAAAGGCAAACAAGAGATTACGAAGAAAAGGTTTACCGAGAATAATACTACTGATTTCATCTAGAGAGGCTACGTATTGTGTACTTCATGGTTCATAGATTTGTACATGGATGATTGTTACAACAGAAGTCACGCATAATTCATGTTTTAAATTTCCTGTCGGTTTTGGCTGTATCAAACTAATAACTTGATGCTATATTTTAAACCATGAAATTAACTTGATAAATTATATCATCAGAACATATAGTTTGCAAAGATCATAGATGAACTAACCACGGAAAATACACAAGAAAAGAGAGGGAAAACTAACTAGGGATCGAAAAATCTATTTGGAAAGAAACAAAGTACGTAGTTGGGATACTCTGTTTAGATGAACGTAGTTGCACGGCAGAAGATGGAGGGAAACGTAGTTGGGTGAATATATTATAAATAATAGGGTAACGGGTAAAATTGAAATATAGAATAATAAGTGTGAGCAAAATTGGAAAGAAAAATACGGAACAATCCCACTACACTGATTTGATTGTTTCATAAAATAAGGCTTTTTATTGTTCCGGAACAATAGATTTAACAATACGATACAATCAATTTTATATTAACAATCAAAACAAACATTGTATCTGGGTAACAATACAATACAATACAATGGGAAATAACCATCCAAACAATACGTAAAGTAGACCAACTCCCTAAACATGATCAATATAATTTTTATTTTAGAACTTGTAATTTTTTGTACTGGTATTGCTTTTAGAGACACGCACAACATGCGTACGTTAAAACTTAAATTATTATTTCTCTAATATTTTGGACTTCGAAATCAATTTAAGTTTCTTTCCTTATAAGAATTATGTAAACATTCCTAATATTTAGGAATATTGAATCAAGAAAATTTTTACTATAAATTATTTTCTTACTTGAGTTGTCAGCTATAATTCTATTCTACTACAATTATATTTATTTGCTCTTTGGAATAGATTCAGCATCTCGTAATTTTGTACAGATTAGTTATTACAAAATTGATGCTCAAATATAATAAACTTTTATTTCACTGAGAAAATAATAAAAAATTTAAAAATATAATCAGTTAAATCATATACTAAGACTTTTGATTGGTAGTTGCCCGGAAAAGTAGTAAATTTGAATAGTTGGAAAGCGTTTCTATCTCTCTTCTTTTATATTTTTTTATTTGTTTTAGAAATGGTTAGGAAAAAATCTTATTTCCAAATTTTTGCTTCTTTATTTTTATTTTGTTTGAATAATCTACCATTTAAGACTATATCAGATAGCAATAAATTTAATGTAAACATATGAAATATACTACCTATCAATTAGTTATATTGTCTATCTAATTATGACTTTGACTTTTTATTTCTAATCAGGCACGGACTAATAAATATTCTACTTGGGTTGGAAAACAATTCTAAAATAAACCTCCTTTAATGTAGGTTAATTTACTTTATTGATGCAGAGTAATTTTTTCTTCAATACCGAATATTTAGCAATATTTTTTGTATATAGTATGGATACATATTTAAAAACAACTCTTTTAATTAATTATCTCAAACATATATTTCGAATATTATTTATATTGATTTTAAAGCGATATGTCTTTATTATCGGGGTACACGCACAACGCGCGTACTCTAAGACTAGTTATATTAAAAGCACGAAGGCCCTTAGCGAAATGTCATTCGCTTTTTCTTACCCTTTAAAAATAGATTTCACACTAGACAAAATCGTCATTTAATTATTTCTCTAACATTTAGAGTTTTGAAATCAACTAAAATATTTCTTATTAAAATTTTTTTTATTTGAATTATATAGAAAATCCTAATATTTAGGACAATAAAATTAATCAATATTTTACCTTATTTGAATTCTTAACTTATATGAACTAGGTAAGTAACGTAACTATTATAACTAGTACTATTACTCCGCGCGATGCGCGGACACAAACCTATGATTTGAGTTATTTGATTTATGTGCAAATAACTTTAAAATATTAATCTTTCAGATACAATTTATATATAATCATTAAATAAATATTAATAAAAAATAGAAAATTTTCAAATCTCTTAAAATTACTCATAATTTCTTCTCCATAATGCATTACCCATAACTTAAAATTATCATATTCGTGTCCGTTACTTCCATTATAATACATTATAAATAAAAATATGTTTTTTTTCTTTTAGTAAAATGTTTTATTTACTTTTATTCTTTTATTCTATTGTTCATATTAATATTTAAATTTGTCATATTTTTTTTTATAATACCTATATTCTTATCTTTATAATTAATTAAGATAGAGGCGTTGTTTTTATCTTTCAATTTATTTATTTTTTAAATTTTATTAATTAAGATAGGGCAGACGATATTTTTACAAAAATATTCACTTTCTTTTCATTCAGATTCAAAAAAAATTAAATTTAAATTAAGTATTAGTATTAATATTATCCAAATTGCCAAGCGATTTTATAGTAGTTTGTCTCTTGGCTTAACCACAATACAAATTTTATTCATCATTGTTTAAAATACTTTCTCTTCTCAAAATTCAAATAAGTCTTATTCTTCCAAATATTTCTACATTAAAATTATTTATTTATATATATTTTTCTCTTTTTCTTTTAATTTTTTAAATTCTGTTGTCCATATTAATGTTTAAATTTATCATATTTTTTATAATACCTATGTTTTTATCTTTATAATTAATTAAGATAGAGGCGTTTTTTTATCTTCCAATGTAATTTTTTTTAAAATCTTATTAATTAAGATACGTCAGACAATATCTTTACAAAAATATTCACTTTCTTTTCATTGAGATTCGAAAAAATATGTTTAAATTTCAGTTAAGTATTAGTATTAATATTTGTCACGACCCGGATTTCCCACCATCGGGTGTCGTGATGGCGCCTACTATCGGAGCTAGTCAAGCCAAATATTTAAAACACCTTTCCTGCTTTCTTTCAAATAATATAATAAACGAGACAAAATTTAAGCGGAAGACTTTAAATCTAAAGCAACTGAAAACCAAAAGTGCGGAAGTTTAATACACATCACTACCCAAGGTCTGGTGTCACTAGCTCACGGACTACTACAGAATACTACAAACAATGTCTGAAAGGAAATACATCATGTTTGTCTGATACAAGATGAACAAACGAAAAACATGGAAAGGGACTTCGGCCTGCGAACGCCAGCTAGGCTACCTCGAGAGTCCCTGGATTGAAGATAGCTCCCAGAAATCCTACTGTTGTAGTCCGTAAGCTGCTCCCAGATTTGTGCACAAAAATGCACAGAGTATAGCATCAGCACAACCGACCCCATGTGCTGGTAAGTGCCTGGCCTAACCCCGGTGAAGTAGTGACGAGGCTAAACAGGACCTACCACAATTAACCTGTACAGATATTTATACAAGTGCAAGAAAAAAACAATAACAAGATAATACAAAGTAAAGCTAGGAGGGGACATGCTATCGGGGAGTAACAGGTAAAAATGAAATATCGGAAATAAGCAGAAGAGACTCTGGTTCCCATGATATATGATATATATATATATAAGTGGACGGCGTGCCACACGATCCCATAATATCATATATAAGTGGACGGCGTGCCACACGATCCCATAATATCATATATAAGTGGACGGCGTGCCACACGATCCCATAATATCATATATAAGTGGACGGCGTGCCACACGATCCCATAATATCATATATAAGTGGACGGCATGCCACACGATCCCATAATATCATATATAAGTGGACGGCGTGCCACACGATCCCATAATATCATATATAAGTGGACGGCGTGCCACACGATCCCATAATATCATATATAAGTGGACGGCGTGCCACACGATCCCATAATATCATATATAAGTGGACGACGTGCCACACGATCCCATAATATCATATATAAGTGGACGGCGTGCCACACGATCCCATAATATCATATATAATATCTGACTTCATATAGTAGACCCCTTCAGGGGAGAATAACAACTCAATACCTTTAACCCGGCAAGGGTACAGCTAACAGCCCAAAATATCCCGACAAGGGAGAATATATATATCAGTCTACACATCCCGGCAAGGGAGTATTCACAACACATTCTCCTTTTTAAATCCATTCTTCCTCAACTAATACATTCATGTTCGAGCTAACGCTCCAAAAGTACATCAATCACAATTTTACCTCAACCGTTCACATTATATGAAACTCATCAAATAAACAAGGAGCTTGTGTCACATTATTCGAATTAAAAGCAATCAAGACTCACGATCATGCTAGACTCCGGTGCATAGATAACCGTCACCATGCCTATACACCGTACTCCACATTAGCAAGTAGCAAATATCATCCTAATCCTATTCCCTCAAGCCAAAGTTAGAACAAACACTTACCTCGAATGCTCCAAACTCAACTCACGCTTCTAGTATAGCTTTACCTCTTGATTCCACCACCAATCCGCTCGAATCTAGTCATAAGTTACTTAATCACATTAATAATTACTAAATGAATCATCTCCAATGCATGAAAATAGATTTTTCAAGGTTTTTCCCAAAAAGGTCAAAAATACCCCCGGACCCACGTGGTAGAAACTCGAGGTTCGGACCAAAACTCGGTTACTCATTCCCCCATGAATCCAAATATATGATTTGTTTTTAAATCGGACCCCAAATTGAGGTCCAACTTCTCAATTTGTAGAAAACCTAGGTTCTACCCAAAACACCCAATTTTCCCCATGAAAATCTTTGATTTGAAGTTGAAATTATGTTAAAAGATGTTTAGGAATAAAGAAATTAAGTTAGAAATCACTTACCAATCGTTTTGGGGAAGAAAAGTTGTTAGGAAAATCGCCTCTTAGGTTTTGGGTTTTTGAAAAGTGAAAAATGACTGAGATTTTCCGAACTTGTATACCTTTCTGAGGACCTGGCGCGAACCGCACAAAAATGTGTTGCGGCCGCGCCGAGTGGGAGAAAAATTGGGGCTTCTCTGAACCCTTCCAGCGCGGACCGCACTGTTTTGGTGCGCGGCCGCGCTGGTTAACCTGAAACCCTAGCCCTCAGACTCAGCCACGCGGACCGCACAAAAATGCATCGCGGCCGCACGGCTCCAGAGCGGACCATGCGGAAATGACCACGGCCGCGCTGGTGTCTGCAACACCTGAACCTGCATTTTCTTAAGTCCAAGACCTCCCGGGCCCCATTCAAAACTCACCCGAGCCCTCGGGGCTCCAAACCAAACATGCACACAACCTTAAAAACATCTTCAAATCGCCAAAATAATATCATATACATAGGATCAAGCCTCAAACACATGATTTTCTTTCTTCAACTTTCATAACTCAAATTCTCCATTTTAAGTCCGAAACACGTCATATGACGTCCGTTTTTAGTCAAACTTTACAGATAGTGCTTAACACATATTTAAGACTTGTACCGGGCGTCGGAACCAAAATACGAGCCCGATACCTATATTTTCTAACTCCTTTTCATTTCAAATTTTCATATCAAATTTTAGAAAATAATTTCTTTCAAAAATTCATTTCTCGGGCTTGGGACCTCGGAATTTGATTTCGGGCACACGCCCAAGTCCCATATTTTCCTACGGACCCTCCGGGACCGTCGAATCACAGGTCCGGGTCCGTTTACCCAAAATATTGACCGAAGTCAATATTATGCATATTAATAACAAAATTCATCAAATCTTTCACAAAATCCACATATTCTAACATAAAAACTTTCCGGCTACGCGCCCGAACTGCGCATGCAAATCGAGGCGACTAAAAGCGAGGTTTTCAAGGCCTCGGGAGCACGGAACAAGGAAAAATTACGGTGATGACCCCTTGGGTCGTCACATTCTCCACCTCTAAAACAACCGTTCGTCCTCGAACGGACAAAAGAAAGAAGTACCTGAGTCAGGAAATAAATAAGGATAACGGCTCCGCATATCGGACTCGGACTCCCAGGTTGATGCCTCAGAAGGCTGACCTCTCCACTGAACACGCACCAAAGGAAAACTCTTCGACCTCAACTGTCAAACCTGCCGGTCTAGAATAGCCACCGGCTCCTCCTCATATGACAGATCCTTGTCCAATTGGACAGTGCTGAAATCTAACACGTGCGATGGATCTCCGCGATACTTCCGGAGCATAGATACATGAAACACGGGATGCACAGCTGACAAGCTAGGTGGCAAGGCAAGTCTATAAGCCACCTCTCCCACACGATCAAGAATCTCAAATGGACCGATGAACCTAGGGCTGAGCTTGCCCTTCTTCCCAAATCTCATCACGCCCTTCATAGGCGATACACGGAGCAATACCCGCTCACCAACCATGAAAGAAACATCTCTGAACTTGCGGTCTGCATAACTCTTCTGTCTGGACTGAGCTGTACGAAGTCTATCCTGAATAATCCTGACCTTGTCCAAGGCTTCCTAAACCAGATCCATACCCAATAATCGAGCCTCTCCCGGCTCAAACCATCCAACTGGAGACCGACATCGCCTACCATACAACGCCTCATACAGAGCCATCTGAATGCTGGACTG
This sequence comes from Nicotiana tabacum, assembly GCF_000715075.1. Classification (NCBI taxonomy): domain Eukaryota; kingdom Viridiplantae; phylum Streptophyta; class Magnoliopsida; order Solanales; family Solanaceae; genus Nicotiana; species Nicotiana tabacum. The sequence goes on along the minus strand of NC_134101.1, from coordinate 154,757,336 downwards.
GTAGCTGTTGTTGTAGGCGAACTCTGCTAAAGGCAAAAACTGGTCCCACGAGCCTCCAAAATCAATGACACAGGCTCGGAGCATGTCCTCAAGAATCTGAATAGTCCTCTCGGACTGACCGTCCATTTGGGGATGAAATGCTGTACTCAACTCAACTTGGGTGCCCAACTCTCGCTGAACCGCTCTCCAGAAATGCGAGGTAAACTGCGTACCCCGATCCGACTAACCTTTCGGATGAATAGGTGGCTGCAACAGGAACAAAATGCGCTGACTTGGTCATCCTATCAACAATGACCCAAACTCCATCAAACTTTTTCCGAGTCATCGGAAGTCTAGTAACGAAATCCATCGTAATCCTCTCCCACTTCCACTCAGGAAGTGCAATCCTCTGAAATAGACCACCAGGTCTTTGATGCTCGTACTTAACCTGCTGACAATTCAAACACCGAGCCACATGCACAACGATGTCTTTCTTCATCTTATGCCACCAATAGTGCTGCCTCAGATCCTGATACATCTTCGCGGCGCCCGGGTGAATAGAATATCGAGAACTGTGGGCCTCCGCTAAGATCAACTCTCGAATCCCATCAACATTGGGCACACAAACTCGCCCCTGCAATCTCAATACACCATCATCATCTAAGGTTACTTTCTTGGCACCTCCACGCTGCACCGTGTCTCTCAAGACACACAAATGGGGATCCTCAAACTGCCGCTCGCGGATACGCTCTAATAGTGAGGAACGAGAAACCGTGCAAGCTAACTCTCTACTAGGCTCAGAAATATCCAACCTCACAAGACGATTGGACAAGGCCTGAACATCCAAAGCAAGCGATCTCTGGCTGACTGGAATATAAGCAAGACTACCCATGCTGGCGGACTTCCTGCTCAATGCATCGACCACCACATTGGCCTTCCCCGAGTGGTATAAGATAGTAACATCATAATCCTTTAGCAACTCTAACCACCTCCTCTGCCTCAAATTCAACTCTTTCTGCTTGAACAGATACTGAAGACTCTTGTGATCGGTGTAAACCTCACACGTCACGCCATATAAGTAATGCCTCCAGATCTTCAAGGCATGAACAATGGCTGCCAACTCGAGATCATGAACCGGATAATTCTTCTCATGGATCTTCAACTGCCTCGAAGCATAAGCAATGACTTTGCATTCCTGCATCAACACTGCACCAAGCCCAATACGAGACGCATCACAATAGACCGTATATGGCCCTGAACCTGTGGGCAAAACCAATACTGGTGCCGTAGTCAGAGCCGTCTTGAGCTTCTGAAAGCTCGCCTCACACTCATCTGACCACCTGAACTGGACACCCTTCTGGGTCAATCTGGTCATAGGGGCTGCAATGGATGAAAACCCCTCCACGAACCGACGGTAGTAACCTGCTAACCCTAGAAAACTCCGAATATCCGTAGCTGAAGCTGGTCGAGGCCAGTTCTTGACTGCCTTTATCTTCTTCGGGTCTACCTGAATACCTGTTGCTGATACGACATGACCCAGGAATGCGACCGAACTCAACCAAAACTCGCACTTTGAGAACTTAGCATTCAACTGACTATCCTTTAGGGTCTGAAGGACCACTCTGAGGTGTTGCTCATGCTCCTCCTGACTGCGGGAGTATATAAGAATATCGTCAATGAAGACTATCACAAACAAGTCCAAATAAGTTCTGAACACTCGGTTCATCAACTCCATGAATGTTGCTGGGGAATTAGTTAATCCAAATGACATGACCAAAAACTCAGCCCATACCGAGTGCGAAATGTTGTCTTAGGGACATCAGACGCCCTAATCCTCAGCTGGTGGTAGCCATATCTCAAATCTATCTTTGAAAACACCCTCGCACCCTGAAGCTGGTCGAATAAATCGTCGATCCTCGGCAGTGGGTACTTATTCTTAATTGTAACCTTTTTCAATTGCCGGTAATCGATGCACATTCTCATCGAACCATCCTTTTTCTTAACAAACAACACCGGCGCACCCCAAGGCGAAACACTGGGTTTAATGAAACCTTTCTCAAGCAAATCCTGCAGTTGTTCCTTTAACTCTTTCAACTCCGGCGGGGCCATACGATATGGCGGGATAGAAACGGGCTGAGTGCCTGGGGCCAAATCAATACAAAAGTCGATATCCCTGTCGGGCGGCATACCCGGCAAGTCTGAAGGGAAAACCTCAGGACACTCCCGAACAACGGGCACAGAATCAATAGAAGGGGCCTCCGCGCTAGAATCACGAACATACGCCAAGTAGGCCAAACATCCCTTCTCGACCATACGCCGAGATTTCACATACGAGATAACACTGCGGGTACAATGACCAGAAGTCTCTCTCCACTCTAAACGTGGTAAATCTGGTAAGGCTAAGGTCACAGTCTTGGCATGTCAATCCAAGATAGCATGGTACGGGGATAACCAATCCATCCCCAATATAACATCGAAGTTGACCATGTCCAAAAGCAACAAATCAACACGGGTCTCAAGACCCCCAAACACTACGATACAAGAACGATGAACTTGGTCGACCACAATAGAATCACCCACCGGTGTTGGCACATAAACAGGAATACTCAACGAGTCACTAGGCATAACCAAATAGGGTGCAAAATAGGACGACACATATGAATACGTAGATCCGGGATCAAATAGCATAGAAGCATCCCTATCACAGACCAGAATAGTACCTGTAATCACAACATCTGATGACTCAGCCTCTAGCCTGGCTAGCAAAGCATAACAACGGGGCTAGGCCCCACCTCCCTGAATCATATCCCTGGGACGATCTGCTGCTGGTTGACCCCTACCTCTAGCGGTCTGAGCTCCACCTCTAAGACCTCTACCTCCACCTCTATGTCCTATACCCCCGCCTCTAGCTGGCTGGGCAGGCTGTGGGGCAACTGGTGCCTGGATCATCGGGAGAGGACCTTGCTGCTGCGAGCTACTAGAAGCTCGAGGGCAATATCTGGCAATGTGACTCACATCGCCGCAAGTATAACAAGCCCTCGGCTACTGAGAATAACGAAGAGGTGGTGCACTGATAGGTGCTGATGGTGAACTGAAGAGCTGCTGGTCAGAATACTGCGGCTGAGAACCATGACCACCTGGTGTACCATGAGAAGCCTGGAGAGCTGACTGAAAGGGCCTCGAAGGATGGCCTCTACCATAAGAATCCCTACCTCCAAACGAGGTACCACTGAATCTACCCGAATGACGGGGCCTCTTATCAGACCCATGACCACCTCCCTGAGCAAGTGCCATCTCTATCCGGCGGGCACCATCTGCCGGCCTCCTGAAATGAAATTTCACTACCGGCACTCATGGTCATCTGAACACAGATCGGTTGGGCCAAACCATCAATAAACCTCCGCACCCTCTCTCTATCGGTGGGGAGTATCACAATGGCATGACGAGCAAGATCAATGAACCAGGTCTCATACTGGGTGACCGTCATACGACCCTGCTGGAGATGCTCAAACTGCCTGCGAAGAGCATCTCGCTGAGTAACTGGAAGAAACTTCCCCAGAAATAACTCTGAAAACTGATCCCAGGTCAATGATGGCGACCCTGCTGGCCTGGCTAAACAAAAATCCCTCCACCAAGTCTTGGCGGATCCTGCCAGGCAAAAAGTGGTGAAGTCGACCCTATTGGTCTCTACAATGCCCATAGTCCGTAGAACCTCATGACAGCTGAATATGAAATCCTGAGCATCCTCTGAGGGGGTGCCACTATATGTGGTTGTGAAGAGCTTGGTGAAACGATCAAGCCTCCACAAAGCATCTGCGGCATAGCCGCATCATCGTTGGACTGAGCCGCAATACCTGGCTGGGCTGCCACAGCTGGCTGAACTGCCACGGCTGGCTGAACTGCTGGAACCTGAGCTTGAGGAGCTACCAGCTCTGGAGTATAAGTATCAGGAGTCTGAATTTCTCCCCCAGCCTGAGATGTGGCTGGAGCTACGGGAAGCAAACCCACTCTAGAAATGCCCTCCATAAAGCCTACCAGTCGGATCAAAGCGTCCTGAAGCACTGGAGTGGCTATAAAACCCTCTGGGACCTGAGCTGGGCCCACTGGAACAGCTGGGGCCGGAACCTCCTCCTCAAAATCGACCTGAGGCTCCGTCGTTGGGACTGCTGCTCGGGGTTGAGCTCTGCCTCGGCCTCGCCCTCTGCCCCTAAGCCTCGCCCTCTACCCCTAATAGGGGCTGCTGCTGGGGACTCAAGATATTGCGCGGTAGAAGAGGAAGCACGTGTCCTTGCCATCTACGAAAGAACAGAGTGGAAAGACAATCAGTACTTGAGAAACAGAATTGCACGACAAGAATGAACAAGGTGAAGTTTTCCTAACTCAGTAGCCTCTGCGGGATAAATACAGACGCCTCCGTACCGATCCCTTAGACTCTACTAAGCTTGTCCATGAGTTGTGAGACCTAAGTAACCTAGTGCTCTGATACCAACTTGTCACGACCCAGATTTTCCACCATCGGGTGTCGTGATGGAGCCTACTATCGGAGCTAGGCAAGCCAAATATTTAAAACACCTTTCCTGTTTTCTTTCAAACAATATAATAAACGAGACAAAATTTAAGCGAAAGACTTTAAATCTAAAGCAACTGAAAACCAAAAGTGCGGAAGTTTAATACACATCACTACCCAAGGTCTGGTGTCACTAGCTCACGGACTACTACAGAATACTACAAACAATGTCTGAAAGGAAATACATCATGTTTGTCTGATACAAGATGAACAAACGAAAAACATGAAAAGGGACTTCGGCCTGCGAACGCCAGCTAGACTACCTCGAGAGTCCCTGGACTGAAGATAGCTCCCAGAAATCCTAATGCTGTGGTCCGTAAGCTGCTCCCTGATCTGTGCACAAAAAATGCACAGAGTGTAGTATCAGCACAACCGACCCCATGTGCTGGTAAGTGTCTGGCCTAACCCCGGTGAAATAGTGACGAGGCTAAATAGGACCTACCACAATTAACCTGTACAGATATATATACAAGTGCAAGAAAAAAAACAATAACAAGATAATACAAAGTAAAGCTAGGAGGGGACATGCTATCGGGGAGTAACAGGTAAAAATGAAATATCGAAAATAAGCAGAAGAGACTCCGGTTCCATGATATATATATATATATATATATATATACATAATATTATATATAAGTGGACGGCGTGCCACACGATCCCATAATATCATATATAAGTGGACGGCGTGCCACACGATCCCATAATATCATATATATAAGTGGACGGCGTGCCACACGATCCCATAATATCATATATAAGTGGACGGCGTGCCACACGATCCCATAATATCATATATAAGTGGACGGCGTGCCACACGATCCCATAATATCATATATAAGTAGACGGCGTGCCACACGATCCCATAATATCATATATAAGTGGACGGCGTGCCACACGATCCCATAATATAGATCGTAATATCCGACTTCATATAGTAGACCCCTTCAGGGGAGAATAACAACTCAATACCTTTAACCCGGCAAGGGTACAGCTAACAGCCCAAAATATCCCGACAAGGGAGAATATATATATCAGTCTACACATCCCGGCAAGGGAGTATTCACAACACATTCTCCTTTTTAAGTCCATTCTTCCTCAACTAAACATTCATGTTCGAGCTAACGCTCCAAAAGTACACCAATCACAATTTTACCTCAACCGTTCACATTATATGAAACTCATCAAATAAACAAGGAGCTTGTGTCACATTATTTGAATTAAAAGCAATCAAGACTCACGGTCATGCTAGACTCCGGTGCATAGATAACCGTCATCATGCCTATATACCGTACTCCACATTAGCAAGTAGCAAATATCATCCTAATCCTATTCCCTCAAGCCAAAGTTAGAACAAACACTTACCTCGAATGCTCCAAACTCAACTCACGCTTCTAGTATAGCTTTACCTCTTGATTCCACCACCAATCCGCTCGAATCTAGTCATAAGTTACTTAATCACATTAATAATTACTAAATGAATCATCCCCAATGCATGAAAATAGATTTTTCAAGGTTTTTCCCAAAAAGGTCAAAAATACCCCCGGACCCACGTGGTAAAAACTCGAGGTTAGGACCAAAACCCGGTTACTCATTCCCCCATGAATCCAAATATATGATTTATTTTTAAATCGGACCCCAAATTGAGGTCCAACTTCTCAATTTGTAGAAAACCTAGATTCTACCCAAAACACCCAATTTTCCCCATGAAAATCTTTGATTTGAAGTTGAAATTATGTTAAAAGATGTTAAGGAATAAAGAAATTAAGTTAGAAATCACTTACCAATCGTTTTGGGGAAGAAAAGTTGTTGGGAAAATCGCCTCTTAGGTTTTGGGTTTTTGAAAAGTGAAAAATGACTGAGATTTTCCGAACTTGTATACCTTTCTGAGGACCTGGCGCGGACCGCACAAAAATGTGTTACGGCCGCGCCGAGTGGGAGAAATTGGGGCTTCTCTGAACCCTTCCAGCGCGGACCGCACTGTTTTGGTGCGCGGCCGCGCTGGTTAACCTGAAACCCTAGCCCTCAGACTCAGCAACGCGGACCGCACAAAAATGCATCGCGGTCGCGCGGCTCCAGCGCGGACCACGCGGAAATGACCGCGTCCGCGCTGGTGTCTGCAACACTTGAACCTGCATTTTCTTAAGTCCAAGACCTCCCGGGCCCCATTCAAAACTCACCCGAGCCCTCGGGGCTCCAAACCAAACATGCACACAACCTTAAAAACATCTTATGGACTTACTCGTGCGATCAAATCGCCAAAATAACATCATATACATAGGATCAAGCCTCAAACACATGATTTTCTTTCTTCAACTTTCACAACTCAAATTCTCCATTTTAAGTCCGAAACACGTCATATAACGTCCGTTTTTAGCCAAACTTTACAGATAGTGCTTAACACATATTTAAGACTTGTACCGGGCGTCGGAACCAAAATACGAGCCCGATACCTATATTTTCTAACTCCTTTTCATTTCAAATTTTCATATCAAATTTCAGAAAATAATTTCTTTCAAAAATTCATTTCTCGGGCTTGGGACCTCGGAATTTGATTCCGGGCACACGCCCAAGTCCCATATTTTTCTACGGACCCTCCGGGACCGTCGAATCACAGGTCCGGGTCCGTTTACCCAAAATATTGACCGAAGTCAACATTATGCATATTAATACCAAAATTCATCAAATTTTTCACAAAATCCACATATTCTAACATAAAAACTTTTCGGCTACGCGCCCGAACTGCGCATGCAAATCGAGGCGACTAAAAGCGAGGTTTTCAAGGCCTCGGGAGTACGGAACAAGGAAGAATTACGGTGATAACCCCTTGGGTCGTCACAATATTATTCTAAATTGCCAAGTGGCTCTATAATAGTTTGTCTCTTGGCTTAATATAATATACACACACACACATTCTCTTTTCGAAAATCAAATAAGTCTTATCCTTTCATATTTTTCTACATTGAAAATATTTATTTATGTATATATATATATATATTCTCTTTCTTTTAATTTCTTGTAATAATTTATACACACACATATTCTCTTGGAATTTGGTTTATAAATTTTTTGATTTTCCAAGAAGTTAACAATATTACAAAATCTCAATGTCAAATTAGGAAAAAGAATGTAGTCTTCAAAAAAAAATTCTTTCGATGTTACCCTTTCAAATATATATATTTCTTGCAAATAACCTTTTTAAATGCCTAAAATTAAAGCGACAAAGTAGGTTTAATAGGATTTGCAATATCCCATAACTTTAGGCATTTATTAGTCCAATTAAAAATGAAGATTTTTCAAATCTTCGAATGTGATACAAAATTAATACATTATATTTTCTTCTTATCCTTTTAACTTTATCCTAAGTCTTTCCTAAATTATTATTTATTTTGTCTAACTTTACTATGTGTATTATTCTTAAGACACCACTTTATTTTATATTTTAACTCACTCCAAAGTATAAATAGTCATATGTTGTCTCAATTATGTCTTTTTATATTTTTTATTTAGTTTCTATTATAGCTTTTCAATTAATTTTTCACCTCCATATTTCCAGCTAATAAAGAAAATCTATGTGTGGATCAATATATAGATATAGATGCAGATATCAATATAAATATAAATACATAAATAAAATTTGTCTAAGATCTATTTAGATTATATATAAGATTAATTCAACTACTTCCATTAATTATGTTTCTATCTATAATTTTTAATTATTAAGTTGTCTTAAAATTGCCAAGTGGCTTCATTTTAATTTGTCACTTGGCTTAATCATAAGACACCACTTTATTTTATATTTTAACTCACTCCAAAGTATAAATAGTCATATGTTGTCTCAATTATGTCTTTTTATATTTTTTATTTAGTTTCTATTATAGCTTTTCAATTAATTTTTCACCTCCATATTTCCAGCTAATAAAGAAAATCTATATGTGGATCAATATATAGATATAGATGTAGATATCAATATAAATATAAATATAAATATAAATACATAAATAAAATTTGTCTAAGATCTATTTAGATTATATATAAGATTAATTCAACTACTTCCATTAATTATGTTTCTATCTATAATTTTTAATTATTAATGTTGTCTTAAAATTGCCAAGTGGCTTCATTTTAACTTGTCACTTGGCTTAACCACAATGCATACTAGTCTCTTTTTAATATAATATAGATTATGTTTCCATCTATAATTTTTAATTATTAATGTTGTCTTAAAATTGTCAAGTGGCTTCATTTTAGCTTGCCACAATGCATACTACTCTCCTTTTAATATAATATAGATACCTTGCCTACTACTTATTCTAACACTTAAAAACCTAGGCACAAAGAGAATTGTTTCTGCCGTTCTTTAATTTATGCAATATTAATGAAAATTCATCATGTGATGAATTGTATATTGCTTTTATGTTGAGTAATGAAAATTAGAAGTTATCTTAAATTCACTTTCTGTTTATTGGTCTTTTTGAAAATCGGTGAGCTCCTTCTTTTCTTTGTCTTTTTTATGTGCTTATTATGTTAGAATGAATTTATATTATGATATGATTTATTTTTGCATGCAGAATTAAATTATGAAATCTTGCATCATAGATAAAAACAGGAAAAACTATGGTCTGTGGAACTATTTTAGACATTATCAAAATTGATATTGTAGCAACACCACCAAATGCTACACAAGCTTCGATTTCTTTAACAATCTTTAGCCAATAAGGAATTATAGTTCTACTCTATTTTATTCGTGTCAATATAATATCATTGCTTTATTACACATATGTGCTCGATGAGATAATTGAAAGAATTAAGTAAATCAATTTATTCTGCAATGGTGTGTGTTTTAATTTGATTATTTGACTCATTGATATCTCCTTGTTTGAAATTTTGATTCAAATAAATTATGTAAATTTTGATATTCAAGTCTCCTTGTTTATTTTCAATTTAGTGAACATAATATGTATTCTTTGATAATGTTGTAGTATCTTTTAAACTCAAATAAAAATTACGAAGTGTTAAATTTTATTTTTGATATTTTTCGGTCTCTCTTTATCTTTCCAGATTTTCCAAGTTTTTTTTTTTTTTCTATCTCGAATCATAGCGCATACGTTGAACTATCGTGATGGGTATATAAACTATAGCTTGAGACGGTATTATGTTGTTGGAGATGGTGAAAATCAATTTTGATTGGACATAACTTCTTTCATATTTTTTCATTTGCTTAAATATAAGCATCATAACACTTTTATTTCGCATAATCCTTGTTTGAGTTAATAAAATATGTTCGTTATGAACTTTTTCTTTCTACATTTGAAAACAAGTAACATGCATTAAAAAAATCAAATTCCTAAATGTCAAATGTGACAAGAAATCAGAATTTTAATGGGATTTAAATAGGCCAACGTTGAAGCTATTAGAAATTCAATAAGATTTAGACTTAGAATATACTTAATTTTTTAGTTGAAATATTTTTTCTCCATAAAAACTATTTTTAGAAATATAAACAATTTTTGTTTGAGTCTTCACGGACAAAATTGTAATTTTAAGTATGCTCCTAATATTTAGTATTTTGAATTAACTAAAATTTAGGTACTAATTAATAGGATCAACATTAATTACTTTCAAGAAATTTTATTTTTATTTTATAACACAAATATATTATTCACATATTTTTTTATATTTTAATATTCATTGATATGGGTACACGCGCAACGCGCGTACTATGGACTAGTACTATATTAAAAGCACGAAAGCTCTTAGCGAAATGTTGTTCGCCTTTTTTACCCTCTAAAAATTGATTTTATACTAGACAAAATAGTCATATATACCCTAATATTTAAGAGTTTGAAATCAATTAAAATTTTACTTATTAAAAATTTTCCTTATTTAAAGAACCCTAATATCTATATATATATATTAACGCTATAAAGTTCCCATATATAATTGATTATGTAGTTAAGCCAAGCGGCAAATTAATAAATATCAATAGTATATGGTAACTTTATTTTATATTTGACTATGTTAGTCATATCTATATATATATTAAAGGATAATTTTGAATTTATATAAATATATAAAGTTTTTAAATTTGAATTAAAATAAAAAAAATATCTTTTATTACCATGTTATCATACTTAATTTGGCTAGTGATCATATGGAATTATATTAGGAACTTTGTTATCTTAATTCAAATTATGTAAATACTACTTTGCCTCTGGCAAAAAAAAAAAATTACTCCATATAACTATAAGCTCTTTTACATTTAAAATCCTATAATTATAATTCTTTAAAACACTATAACTAGATTTGAATAAAGTGAATTTCTTTTAAAATAAATATAATATATAAGATACACGTCTATGTTTATAACAAAAAAAAAGTTTAAAAGTTGATAAAAATTTACTTGCATATATAATAAAGTAAACTTACATGCTGGAGAAAGAAACATTACAAAAATCAATTAATATTCATCACAAGTTGTTTTTTTTATTTTTGAAAAATGTTTGTTTGAATAGTCAATTTATATGAATCGACATCAAACAAATAACAAAACTTTGACTGTATAATTGATTAATTTCTATTTAACACCTTCTTGGAATTGAAGGATATAAGCCGAAACCTCTTCATTTAGCTGCAGTCAAACCAACATTGCAAGGGTGTAATATTTTTTTCATTGAAAAATATTAGTTTTGAATCATTAGATTATGTGAAAGATTTTTTTCTCGAATTCAAAAGGAGGGATATTGGTTTCTAATTGATAGTTTCTATAGCGATTTTCAAGTGTAACGAAAAGTATATTTAAAAAAAATTGATATGACATGAAATAGTTATTTTTAAAATGTAAACAAATTATTTCGAAATGGGATTATTTTTTAAATTATAATGTAATTTTTAAAATAAAAGATAAGATATTTTTAAATTTTAGTAAAGAGTTTTTAAAATAATTATAATAGAAGTCATATCATGGATAAAATCAAGAAACCAAAATCTTATGGATTATTACATAAATAACCGGCGAGATTTATTATTTACTTTTTATAGCTAACATATATATAGATGATATACCTATTACACACAATTATACACATGTTATATATGAATTATAAATAAATTACACATCCTCAATTTTTTAGTTTAAGTGGTTGGGTGAGCTCCTGTTTAGGTTGATAAGATAAAGCCAAAAGAAAAATATGACAAAATTTCAACCAAAGATTAAAAATATAAATAGAGTTCTTATGTAGACAATTTCTATTAAAACTCATCATTTTATTACGAAATAACTTAATTTTGTGTAACAAAAGAAAGAAAAACATAAAAAAAATAAGATAAAAGAAAATAAATATAGAAAAAATGTATGAAAAATCTAAAAACCAGAAATAAGAGACGACAATGAATTTTTTCTTCTGTTTCATCTTTGTTGAGTGTAAAAAATTTGGAAGATGATCTCATCGATTTCAAATATTTTTTTCAACTCAAATACATATATTATAAGATAAGGATATCTTAGAATATATTTTTTTTATTTACATTGTGTGTCATTTTTTAAAAAATCACTATTTCTAACAAAGTGATATGATATTCGAATTTGAATTTAATTGTAATTTAAGTAGTTTGCATTGTGGTTAAGCCAAGTATGGTGAAAAAATTGCTTAGAAATTTTAAGACAATATATGAAATGTTATATAATAGGCGAAATACATAACCAACCCCTCCAAGTTGTCCACAATGGTCATTTGAACACTTTAACTGATCCCTTTTTTATTTTAACATTTCAAGTGGCTATTAAATGTATCTTGTGAACACCCGAATCTGGCAGACTATATGTGTGAGTTGCACTCGCCAGTGACATGTCAAATGAACCAATTAAAGAATGACATGTGTAATTTATAATAATTTTTTTGATAAATATAAACTAAATACATTAAAAAAATCTTTTTATTATTAACCCCCCCCCCCCTCTTCATCTTCTTCCTTCTCACTCCCCCTCTCGCCTCCCACCCCTTCCCCCAAATAACCCCTCACACTGATTTCCTAGCACCTTCCATGAAATTGGATGATGAGTTCAGTTGATCGAATATCTTTCCACCTTTAAAGATCGCTGCCATAAAATCAAAAGGAAAAAGTTTCTCTGATGTAGACTCCATTTTTTCTATGTAATCAAGAATTCAAACTGAAAGTGAAAAATTTGAACTCTGTGTAAATTTTGCTCAACTGGGTAAGCATTAATTACCCAGTTGATGAGATTAACGTTGATGATTTAACCGGCGACAAAACTGGAGAGAAGGCGATAAAAACAAGGGCAAAAAGAATGACAAAGTAAAAGCTTTTGGTTTAGAACTGAGAGTTTTTTGGCTGGTGAATTTGGTTAGGTTTGGAGAGACTTGCTGAGGAAATTAAAATGAGAGGGGGAGAGCAATATATGGAGGAGCAGAAAGGGAGTGATGAATGAAAGAAAGAAGAGAGAAAGGGGAGAGCAATATTACACTTACAAGCATCGTCGGCAATAGCCTCGCCGAGATCCTCCCTCTCTCTGACACCCTCCATCGTCGACAATAGCCTCCCTGTCCAGAATCGTGGTTATGAGGTGGTGTAATAGTGGGGTTCACATTGATTTTAGGGGGAAAAAAGAAGATAAGCCTAATTTTAAAGATCTTCACGCGCTTAAATGTAAGTGTAACACATAAATTTGCCATGTCAGCGTAAGAGGTTTAAGAGAATATACTTCTACCAAGCAGAGGTGTCTATCTTGTCACATGACAAGTTAAGGTATTCAAATGACCGTTGTGGACAACTTGGAGGGGCTGTTTATGTATTTCGCTTATATAATAACAATCAATTAATCTAACATTTAATGATTCAAAAAACAAAAAATCTGTATATGTATAGGATATTCAAAATTTGAAATTTGTGGCTAGAGATATCGATAAACTCAAAATTGAGTCATACTAAAATAAAATTTACCGGCTAAAGAATCATTTAAATTTTTAGCTAGCCGATTAAAGTGAATTTTAAATTAAGGATAATATTTTCACTTGCATCATTATAAAAATAATTATTTTATTTAAATATATATAATGTTGTAGAAATTAAAATTTCAAAATAGAAATATTTTTTTAAACATAATAGCATACCAAATAAGAATTTAAGTAGTAGTAAAAGAGTCACGTCGTAACCAAAGAATCGTTCATATTGTGCCAACCTTTGTGCTTTTCCAAAGCTCATAAATACGAGTTATTATTTCGTGACTATTTTTAGGTTGCAATGTCACCAATAAGAATGGTGCAAAAATAAAATTATCACTACGGGATTTGAGAAAATGTTAGCCTTTTTTCATGTAGTATTTCATAAACAATATCTAACGATTATCTGTAATTACCTAGAACGTTTAAATTTTAAGGTTATTTACATATAATTCAAATAACTCACATATTTAACATGGTTAATATCAAATATCAAAATAGAGCCATACTAGAAAGGAAATCACAAGCTAAAGAACTTTTTAAATTTTAGATAGCTAACTAAAATGAGTTTTGAATTAAGGATAATATTTTTACTTACATTGTTATAAAAATAATTATTATTGAAAAATAAAATTTTAGAAACTAAAAATTTAAAATAGAAATAATTTTAGAATATATCAACACACCAAATAAGAGTTCAAGCAATAGTAAAAGAGTCAAGTCGTATCCAGAGAGTCCTTCATAGTCTCAACCTTTGATTGTTTTTCTATAAATATGAGTTATTATTTTGCTTCCTGACTATTTTTTTGATCCAATTACACCAGCGAGAATGGTACTAAAAAAAGAAAAATAGAATTATAACTAGGAGATTTGAGAAATGTTTAATCATTTTCATGTCTTAATTAATATCCAATGATTATCTATATTTATCGAGAAGATTTAAATTTTAAGATTTTTTTACGTATAATCCAAATAACTCAAATATTTAACATGGTTAGTGTCCGCGCATTTGCGCGGGTGCTCTTAGTAAAATGTTATTCGTTCTTTTTTTACTCCTTAAAAATTAATTTTAATTACTAGACATGATTATAATTTAATTAATTTTTTAATATTGAAGACAACCCACAAACACAATATTTAAAATATTGAAAATAATTTCTATGGTATTTCATATTAGTTAATGAACAAGAACGAGTTGCATTTGCTCGCCAGGACGGAAAAAAAAGCATCTTGTGAGTTAGCTAACCTGTTGTGTCTTCTAAAATGAACTTAAGAATACATATGAACTTATAACTCTAAAAGAAATTTTTTCTAAAAAGCTCTTAAATCTTCAAAGGTTATGTGTTCTAACTAAAACTAAAAAGGAAGCATGATAATTTGTAAAGTTTAAGCAATAAAATGATTAAACTGGGATAAATTTCAAGTTGAATATATTAACCGAGATAACTGATTACCTTTTGTGAGGTGAAGTTTCTTTCTTTATTGAGTTAGTTAAATAGGATCGACATTTATCATTTTTAGGAGTTTACATTTTCTCATTAACTTTTATTTCTTAGTCAAACACAATTTTTCATATAATATTTATGTACTTTTTCAAATAATTTGTTCTCTTTCAAACAGGATTCACGCGCAACGAGCGTATCCTAAAACTAATATTATAAAAGTTCTTTACATAGTTAGTAAGAAGGGAAAGCCATGGCGTACGTAGCTGATAAAATTGCCTCCATGTGACCAGGAGGTTACGGGTTTGAGCTGTGAAAATAGTCTCTTGCAAAAATTTAGGGGTAAGACTGCGTAGACCCTTATGGTCTGGTCCTTTCCCGAACCCTGCATGGCGAGAGCTTAGTGTACCGAGCTGCCCTTTCTTCACACGGGTAGTATATTGTGATGACCCGACCCGTCGTCTCATGAGTTACTGTCTCGTTCGTCCCATTTTCTGCTTCCTCATGTTTCATTATCGGTATTGGGTGCATTAGAATTTATTTGGAGAGATTTTGATAAGAAATGAGACATTTAGTCTCTTTTAAGAAGGTTTAAGTTGAGAAAGTCAACCGGACGTTGACTTATGAGTTAGAGGGCTCGGATGTGAATTTCGACGGTTCGGTTAGTTCCGGGAGGTGATTTGTGACTTAGGAGTAGGACCGAAAGTAATTTTGGAGGTCCGGTGTTGAATTAGGCTTGAATTGGCGAAGTTAGTATTTTGGCGAATTCCTGTTGATAGTTGAATTTTTGATCCGGGTGTCGGAATGAAATTCTGAGAGTTGTTGTAGCTTTATTGTGTCATTTGGGATATGTGTGCAAAATTTCAGGTCATTCGGACATCGTTTGTCGGGTTTTTGATCGAATGTGTGTTTTAGAAGTTTTAAAAGAACTTAGGCTTGAATTCGATATAATTTGATGATTTTGGCGTTAGTTGAGGTGTTTTGACGATTGGAGCAAGTTTGAAAAATGTTTTAAGACATGTTGGTGCTTTTAGTTGAGGTCTCGGGGGCTATGGTGTATTTCGGAAGGTTAACGGATCGATTTAGGCATGAAAAAAATAAAGGTGCTGCATTTTTTTACAGCAATGTGAACAGTAGTTATGAACAGTGCCCATGAATAGTGTCGTGAACAGTACCGTAACAGTATCCGTGAACAGTACCCCATGAACAGTACACGAGTGAACAGTAACACGAGGTGAACAGTAATCCCGAAAAATTCTAGGCAGAATGTTTATATTTCATTCGCGAAAAACACCCCATTTCTCCACCATTTTTAGTCATTTTGAGAGCTTTTGGACGGGGATTGAAGGGAGTTTCAATTAAGATCGATTGGAGGTACGTTTTATGAGTTAAATACATGATTTTATTGAAGAATCATCGTATAAATCCATGAAAACATAGCCAAATTATAAGAAATTAGGGCTTGAGATTGAAATTCTAAATTTGGGATTTGAGGGGTCAAATGGACTCCGATTCTTGTGAATTTGGTATGTATAGACTCGTGGCGAGATAAGGAACATTTTGATGTAAAAATTTCTGGATTTCAAGACGTGAGCCCGGGGCTCGAGCTTTGCAAATTTCGTGATTTTTGATATTTTTCGAGTCTTTTCGATTGAGTTATATTCCCTTAGCCTATTGTGATATATTCGTTGTGGTTTTGGCCAGATTCGACGTGCGAGGAGGTCGATACGAAAGGAAAGGGCATCGCGGAGTAGTATTTGGCCGACTAAAGATGAGTAATAGATGTAAATGATGTCCTGAGGGTTTGAAACCCGGAAATTTCACATCGTAACGCTATATTGAGGTGACTTGCACGCCGGATAACGGGCGTGGGGTAAATCACCGTTGGAGATTGTGACTTGGTCCGTCCTGAGAGATATTTTACTACATTTTTGGTTGAGAAGTATACTTTATTATTGTGAATTGGGCTTGTTGCCATGCTGTCACGACCCAAAATCCCAACCCGGTCGTGATGGCGCCTCTCGTGAGGACAAGGCCAGCCAATCAACAAAACAGTACATCTCTTTATAATTACTTAGCAAGAATAAGTCTAAATCATGGACAATATAATCTTAAATGCGAAATAAACGTGATAGAACAAGGAAAACCATCCCAACTCAGCCCGAAATCGGGGTGTCACAAGTAATGAGCTACTACAGAGTTTACTAATATTTTACAAAGTCTGGAATTATCATAAATAACAAAGATAAGGGAGAAAATGGGGCTGCGAACGCCATGCAGCTACCTCGATAACTCCGATGAAAACTGAACAGTAGAAAACTCGCTCTATGCCTCAGGAATACCTGTACCTGCACACATGGTGCAGGGAGTAATGTGAGTACTCCAACTCAGTGAGTAATAAAAATAACTACAGTCCGAAGATAAGAAAATCCAGTAAATACACAAAGTAAGCTAAAATCTAAATATACAGCAACATATGGAACTGAACAACTAAACAACAGTATAAAGGCAAATACATGAATGCAATGCAATGCATATGATGGTACATTCCAGTACCCACTGCGGCGTGCAGCCCGAGCCATCCATATTTATTTATCGTCGACGACGCTCACTGGGGGTGTGTACAGACTCCGGAGGGGATCCTACAGCCCAAGCGCAATATCTTGGTCAGTCATTGTTACCTGACCGGTCAGCCATTGTTACCTGACCAATTTATATCATACAGTGCCATTGTTACCACTGTTCAAGTATATCATCCAGTGTCATTGTTACCACTATTTCAAGTATATCACACAGTGTCATTGTTACCACTGTTTCAAGTATATCACACAGTGTCATTGTTACCACTGTTTCAAGTATATCACACAGTGTCATTGTTACCACTGTTTCAAGTCACTTTATAATCAGTTCATAAAATAATATAATAAGCCCCTTGGGCATTTACAAAACAGAAGTTCCCAGCCCAGAATACATTTAAAAATATCATTTAAGTTTTCAACACTTAGAATTATGGCTGAGTTTGCAAAACAGCATTTAAAACCTTGGACTGAAATTAAATGATATGCAAATCATGCTAAGCAGTAATATCAATCCTCAAAGGATTTTACAAATCGGCACAAGGCCCCAAACATGGCATCAAGCCCTGTAATATCAATGAAGTATGTGTACCAATCACCAGTATAGTATAAACATCACACGGGATGGACCAAGTCACAATCCCCAATAGTATCCGACCCCGCACTCGCCAAGGAGTGCGTGTCACGCCTCAATATAGCGTTACGATGTGAAAGTCCGGGGTTTCAAACCCTCAGAACAACATTTACATCTATTACTCACCTCAAGACGGCCAAAAGTCTACTCCGCGATGCCCTTTCCTTTCGAATCGACCTCCTCGCGCGTCGAATCTTGCCAAAACCACAAGGAATATATTACAATAGGCTAAGGGAATATAACTCAATCGAAAAGACTCGAAAAATATCGAAAATCACGAAATTTGCAAAACCCGAGCCCCGGGCCCACTTCTCGAAAAATTACGAAAGTCACATCACCGGATTCCTCGTCTCTCCACGAGTCCTTATATATAAAATTTACCAAAATCGGAGTTCAAATGACCCCTCAAATCTTCATTTTAGAATTTCAATCTCAAGCTCTAATTTCTTATAATTTGGCTATGTTTTCATGGATTTCAAGGATGATTCTTCAATAAAATCATGTATTTAACTCATAAAACTTACCTCCAATCGATCTCAGTTGAAACTCCCTTCAATCCCCATCCAAAAGCTCTCAAAATGACTGAAAATGGTGGAAAAATGACCCAAAATCGGATATAAACTCACCGCCCAGATTTTTCGCAACTACTGTTCACCCGCGCGGTACTGTTCACGCACGGGTTACTGTTCACTGCTGCTAAAAAAATGCACCAGCAGCCAATTTAAATTGCACCACATCTATTTTTCACTAAAATGGCTCTAACTATATCATACGAACTCGGAATTAGACGATTCTTATTCATATGAGTCACAAATAATAATACGAACACAACTCTTCAATCGAAATTCAATTCGGAGCTCATTTTCCCGGTGTGATATCCATTTCGCTCGTTAAACAATTACTCATGTTTCGTGTCAAAAACCTAATCGCGACTTGATGAAATTAGACCAAAATTTTCAGATCAGTCCTATAATTCATTATCAAAATTTCGGAAGTCTCGGAATCAAATTTAGATCTTTAGAACTAAAAATGAACCTTTAGATCATTACATTTATGCTCAAAACGGCAAAAATCTTCCAAAAGCTCTTCCAAAATTTGTCCGAGCTTCATGGGATCCCAACAAAGTATACTAACAAGTCCCATAATATGACACAAACTTAGTTGTTCCTTCGAATCACCAAAAACAACGAAAAAAAATACTAAATTCACCACGGATTCAAGCCTATAAACTTTGAAACTTCAAATTTTCACATCCGATGTCGAAACACGCCAAAACTAGTCCGAATGATCTCAAATTTTGCAGACAAGTCCAAAATAACATAACGAAGATACAACAACTCTCGGAATTCCATTCCGAGCCTCGGATCAAAATCTTACCTATTAACCGGAATTCGCCAAAATACTAACTTTGCCGATTCAAGCTTAATTCTACACCGATCATCACAAAAATATTCCGGACACACTCCTAAGTCCCAAATCACCTAACAAAGCTATCTGAACCATAAAATTCGCATTTCGAGCGCTCTAACACATAAGCCAATATCCGGTTGACTTTTCCAACTTAAGCTTCCTTAAAAGAGACTAAGTGTCTCAAACCTTACCAAAATCATTCAGGAATGACTTCAAATTTTGCATACAAGTCACATTCGACATTACGGACTTGCCCCAACTTTCGGAATCGCATTCCGACTCCGATATCAAAATTTCCACTTCCAGTCGAATTTTCTCAAAAACCTTCAAATTTCTATATTTAGCCAAACAGCTCCAAAATGACCTACGGACCTCCGAATTCACTTCCGATCGCGCTCCCAAATCCAGAATCACCATACGGAGCCACTCCCAGTCTCGGAATTCCAAATGGACATCAATAACACTGAAATGCATTTTAAGCCAAACTGATGCAATTTCTTCTAAAATGCTATCTTCCACAATAGGCGCCAAAACGCTCCCGGTTTATCTAAAACCCGATCCGGGCATACGCCCAAGTACGAAATCATCATACGAACCTGCTGGAACCTTCGGATCCCAATTCCGAGGTCTTTTACTCAAAATTCCAATCCTAGTTCATTTCTTCAATTTTAAGCTTTCAAAATGAGAATTTCCATTTAGATTTGACTCCAAACTTCCTGAATTTTAATTCTGACCATACACTCAAGTCAATATACCTGAGATGAAGCTGCTCATGGCCTCAAACTGCTGAATGACGCGCCGGAGCTCATAACGACCGATCGGGTCGTTACACATGCTTGGGGCCTTGTGCCGACCTGTAGAACCCTTAGGGGATTTTTGACTGGTTTTCCTCACTTATTTTGTTAAAGAATTTATATCCTCAGTCTTGTTTCCAATGGTAGGCTTCTTGCCAATTATTTGAATCCTTCAGGGATTGATATCACTACTTTCGCATATTTTGCATATCATTTGACCTCAGTCCAAGGTTTTAAATACTATTTTGCAAACTCAGCCATCTTTCTAAGATTTGAAAACTTAAATGATATTTCGGGCTAAGAACTACTGTTTTACAAATGCCCAAGGGCTTATGATGATTTCTGGACTGAGCATGGATCGGGCTGCGCGCCGCAGCAGTGTTATATTGATATTGAGGCCGAGAGCCTGGTTGATTACATTGATATTGAGGCCGAGAGCCTGGTTGATTACATTGATATTGAGGCTGAGAGCCTGGGTGATTATACTGAGATTGATATGAGGTCGAGGGCCTAGATTTGATGCCACGAGATGGCTTGATATTGCGCTTGGGCTGTAGGAGCCCCTCCGGAGTCTGTACACACCCTCAGTGAGCGCCGTCGACGATAAATAAATATGGATGGCTCGGGCTGCACGCCGCAGTGGGTACCAGAGGGTACCGTCATATGCATTGCATTGCACTCATGCATTTATTCTTTATCTGCATTATCTGCCATAATAATTATGTGCTCTTATTTCATTGACTGGTTGCTTTATACTGTTCTGAGCCTAAGGGGCTGATACTGTTCTGAGATACTGAGCCCGGGGGGCAGATTTCTACTTATTATTTTGATACTGAGCCCGAGGGGCAGATTTCTACTTATTATTTTGATACTGAGCTCGAGGGGAAGATTTCTAGTTATTATTTTGATACTGAGACCGAGGGGCAGATTTCTATTTGTTGTTTTGATATTGAGCCCGAGGGGCAGATTTCTACTCGTCATTTTACTGCCAAATTACTTGTTTTACTGGTTTAAAAGAAATTTCACATGATGTTTCACTGAATTGTTATTTTAAATGATTTCATTGCTTCTGTATAGAATGTTGTGTGTCTTAACGTGTTTTCTTACCTTCAGTCATTATTTATATTTATTACTCACTGGCTCGGAGTACTCACATTACTCCCTGCACCATGTGTGCAGGTACAAGTATTCCTGAGGCATAGAGCGAGTTTCTACTGTTCAGTTTTCATCGGAGTTATTGAGGTAGCTGCATGGCGTTCGCAGACCCGTTTTCTCCCTTATTTTCTGTTATTTATGATATCTTCAGATTTTGTTCCTAATTCCATACTTTGTAGAATTTTAGTAAACTCTGTAGTAGCTCATGACTTGTGACACCCCGGTTAGGGCTGAGTTGGGTTGGATTTCCGTATTTTATCTATACTTTCCGCTATTGGATATTATTAAACCATGTTTATACTATAATTGTGTTAATTAATTGTCTTAAAATGATGAATTGGGTTGACTGGCTGACCTTGTCTTCATGAGAGGCGTCATCACGACCAGGTTCGGGAATTGGGTCGTGACATATACATCTTATATCCTACTGTTAAAATAGGTATTATCCTCCTAAAAATGGGTGTTAAAATGAAATTACCACGAAAAAGGCCTCCCTGTTGTCTGCCTTTAGGAAAGCGATCCTAATATTCCTACTCTAGCTCTGTTATCAATACTTAATAAAGTTCAAGAACAGTTTTTAATAGTTAAAGAAGCCAAACTATAGAAGTTTCCTGCTTTATCTTTAGGTTAGAATCTAGCTTCTACAATATTATTATTGTTACGGGGCCAATAGGTTTTCTAATGAAGCATGAGTACTGGACAGGCCAGATTCATCCTCTAAAATCAATGTTTTTTGTTATCTCGAAAAAAAAGTTGTAGAAACTTTATAGCTTGGTTATATACATACATAATTATTCATTTATATGAGGAACCTAACCTCTGATACATAGGGGTCACTGCGTCCACCTACTATGTGCAGGCATATTTTACCATGGTGAATGGGTGGGTCATGGGTGGGTTTCTTCATAATTCCCAAGGTATGAATATTAAAATACAATTATTATGAAGAAAGTTGAAAGAAAGAGAAGGGACTGAACTCAGCAAATTTTGTTTACTTTATTTACTCAGTAAATTTTCTCACTAAAGATATTCAATTGAATCCGCTTGAAACTATGTAGCTCCGCTCCTATCCAAACCAATTGAAAAACATGAATTAACACCGAAATTTTTTCACTTTTGTGCTATTTGTCATTGGCGTTTTGGTTGGTGTTTGGCGCCAACCTGGGCACTAAAGTCATACTCCCTCAAAATTCTTCCTTTTTTACTTCAAGTAGTATACAAGCTTGTCAAATCACTTCCAATTGACTCACACATATAAACATTATTATTAAGCTCGAGTCATAAATATTCACACCAAAATTAACAAGATCGAGGCATAATACAAGGTAAATTACATGCAAAAATATAAATTTTTAACCTAACATCAACGCAGTAAAGAGTGTAACGTAGAAAGAAATTAAAAATTTATGTATAGATGATTGATTCAATGGTAGTGCTTTTTTTGGCTAAAGACAGAAGGGGCTATTAAACTTTTTAATGATGGAGTCACTCAAATTGGCTAAGCAATGTTGTCTTCAACATATATCACATAACGTTTGGTTTATATGTTTCTAACCTGGCGTTTGTCTACTGATGGCTGACACTTAATTGGTTGATTTTTGATTGATGAGAACGGCATCTACATGATGAATACACCATGTACTACACCTCCCAAGATTATAGCGGTTGGCTTTAATTGCTAATTTTGTCTTCTTCTAATTTTTGTGATCAATTGATACTTATCATATTGAGAATTGCATTTTAGGAACATGTACGTATGAATTTGAGTTTTGCAAAAATTGTTCCTGAGGAGGGATTAAATAGGTTTGATTGCCTTTTGCTTTTATCAAACTAGGAAAGGCAATGTTTAAGTTCTCAATAATTTGATTTAGGGACCCCTACTCTGTGTAACCTCCAAGTTAATACGAAATTATAGCTAAGTTGTGCCAGCTTTAGGTGACTAATAAATCAAGTTCGAAATCAGTAGCTTGGTTGATGGAACTAGCGCCAGAATTGAACCCTCACGTCAAGTGGAAGATACTAAATTAGTACATTTGGGTAGTTTGATTGGGAAACAAGTTATTTCAAGATTAATTATCTCAGGTTTAGTTATCTCTCGGGATTGTTATTCCACCCTCTCATAGGGATAAAAATAATACTACAATCCTCAGATACCCAATCCCAGGATTAGTTATACCGTAATTTTATTCCAACCAAACGTGAGATAAACTCATCTCAAAATTAATTTCGGAATTAATTATCCCTTATTCCTCGTACTAAACAAGACTAGTAGAGCAATTCTTGTATATTGTCTACTGTCAGTTCCATAACAGCCAAGAAGTTCATATTCTTTGTTCGCTTCCACAAAGTAAATAAAAAAAAAATAGATGTAGATATTTAATCTTGTAAAGTCTCGCCTCGAGGTTTAAGATTTGTTTAGGTTTGCAATATTTGTGTCAACATTGTGATGGTGCTGTGGAGTTTGTTTCCTAGAGGAACTCCGTATGTTACAAATTGTTATACCAGATCTGTTTCAAGATTTGATTCCATTTCCCTTTTCATGCAAATCCTCGTCATGTCTTGTGGTGAATTTCATAGAAAATGGCACAAAAACTTACATTTCTAACGTAATGAGGATGGTACTTTTTGGTATCACATAGTGCAACTCAACTGAAAACCTTTTTTAGATTGTTACCCGCATATAGGATGAGTTGAAGTTATATACACATATTTAGTGTAAGGAATTTTTTACATCATCATATCAGGTGATTTTTACCTGTTGTAATGTCTAATTTAAAGATTACAAATCTTACCTTATAAGAAGATTTATCTAAAAATATCTTTTGGGTAACCTGATAGTATAAGATAAATTTAACTTAATACTTAACTCTTTATTTGCCTTGGGTGCCCTTTGACTCAGCCGGAGGTGAATCATGAATGTAAGATTTTAGGTCACATGTCGAGTGTCACTGTATTTATAAGTTTATACTCTCTTTACTTTATAAATAATTCGGGTTGAAAACGTTGTATACATTATACGGATGCACTCGTTACTAAAAGCTACATCCCCAATGTTATTCACCGTTATCACTTCGAAAGAGTAGAAAATATTATCAGTCGGTGAGTGACTGAGTTTAGTTCCAATTGTCACGACTATGCCTATGCATAGTAGTATGCAATATGCAACTAACTTAAAGGCTCTCCTGTCAATAAACAAACTCTGTGAAATAATAATGGACGATTTAATTTATTTTCTCATCCTCCATTGAAAAGTAAAAGCTAGGAATATTATCATTCAATTTTTTCCAGATCCTTTTATTAAAGAAGAAGTACGACGGACTGTTTGGCATGAAAGAATTAATTGCTTCTGCTTTTTGCTGTTTCACAGCAATAATATTGTCTCAAGCTGTAGCAACACTTTGTTACTGCAAACCATCTACCAGCTACCACTACTGCAAATTTGTGTTACAAAAAAAGACACATTATATGAATGGGCATAAATGTTCATATCAACCATATAAATCCAGAATCTTTAACAACATTGCTAATGAAAACGCGAAATATGCTTTTCACCAGCCATATTCCTTGTACTACATGCATTACTCGCCATTTGCTTCTCTTTCAATTTTTTTATAACATGGTTTTCTAGTCAGATTGTGTGTGTCTTGACTATATAACTAGTTATCAGTTATATTTTCCCAGCGTATGTCTAAGTAACTACTCTAAACAAAACTTAATCTGATAAAAAAAATACTTAATGCTTTTTGTGTTTACCGAAATTTAAATCTCAGCATCTTCTTTCAGTTTCTCATTCATTTTACTGAGATTTATACCTGGGCTGCTCAGTCCATCCTTCTCAAATTTTGACAAACGATACTAGAGAATAAATTTCTGGGAGATCTTAGGCGTTGATAGTGGATCGAATGAGAAGTCCTATTAACTGTAATATTTTATTTGTATTGCATCTTGGCAACACTCCTAATAGAGTGAATAACGAAAATTTGTATGATCAATTTTAATTAATTCGAGATCTTATATATAGCCTCTGCTAGCTGTGCACTGGCCTGATACTTAACTTAATGAGTTCCCTCCAACTCCAAACCAACAGTTTTCCTTTTCCCGAAGTGTGTTGACGGTTTAAAGTCAAAGTCATTTGGAAGAGGAATTTTAAAATAATTAAGTAATTAATGAAGCATTTCACTAGCTCCCGCGTGAGTTGTGACACCTCTTAATAAGAAACTAGTATTAGCACCTCAAATTATGATTTGTATAATTTAGGTTTATGTGCAAATAACCTTAGTATTTAAACTTTCATATAAAAATTATAGATAATCATTAGATATTAAGAAAGAAGAGGACATGAAATCATTTTTCAAATCTCGTAGTGGATAAGCTATTTTTTTTTTAAAATCTGTAACATAAACTCTTGATTTTATTACCTGCATTTCGTCCCGCGATCAATATTAAAGACTATTAAATATGCCACATTGCGATCTATCTTGTTTGAGCATATTAAATCATATTATTTTAACAAAATTCTTACTAAAACTTTATTTTACATCTCAAGTTCAAATGTCTTATTCTTCCACATATTTTTTTTCTTTTTGTTCTTTGCTTATAGTTATTGTATTGTTCATTATTTAATATTGTCATACTGTCACATGATTTTTATTAGTTTACCAACTGACTTAATGTGTTGATTATTTTCCTTTTAATAATCATTGAGTTATAATTTTTATTCTTGAAATTTAATGTATTTTACGCTTTATCCTCTTACTTGGGACTCTTTTATCATTTAAATGTATCAATAATATTATACTATCTAGCTATTTAATTTATTTATTTAAACCATTTCATTATCACATTTTCATGTGTTTTTTCAGTAACTTTTCATTTCATTTAATATAATTATCCAAATATAATATAAATAGATATGTAATTTTTTGTTCTTGCATAAATATTAATTTATTTTTAAATTATTGCTCTAAATTATTAAATTTTTTCAATTAGTCAATAATTTTTTAAGTATTGCATATTTATTTTATTTTAATTTCAAAGCTAATTATTAGTATAAGTATCCTCATATTATTTCTATTTTATTTTTATTCTTCAATTTTTTTGTTTTATCTATTAGACTTCAGTTATGTCGCCTTATCTACAATTTGACATTTCTTAGCAATCTACTAATGTAAAGTTCATTATTACAATTATTTATTTTAACTTTCTTAAGTCTGGTATGTAATAGCCTATCATAAGACATAAAAACTGAAAATGAAAAACAAAACAAACCAAGAAAAGAAGAGAGGGATATAGAAGATTTACGTTTAATTTAGGATAGAGTTGATATTAATTACTTCCATTAATAATAATTTTTTCTAAGTATTAATTATTAATTTTATCCTAAAATTGTCAAATGACTTCTTATTAGCTTGCTACTTGGTTTCACCACATTACAAACCATCCTCTTACTTTATGTATTAAAAATTATTGATATAGATATGAATATTGCTATGGATATAGATATATAAATATAATTTATTAATTAAAAAAAATATTGCAATTTTTATTAGCTTTGTCTTAATTTTGCTATGTGTCTTACTCTTAATATGTTACCCGGCTTAACTACATTGTAAATTACCATCCCTTATAAAAATAAAGTTTTATAATATAAATATAGATAAATAATGACGTTGCATATATCATATAAGCAACGAAATATTTTGTTAAGCACTTAAATTAAAGGGATAATATCACATAAACTAAACCTTGAGTTGGAAATATATCATGAAGGAAAATCAATCCAAATTCACTCTTTTTGTTTATCACTTGGACCACAATTAAAGGGAGAATATTCCTTAAATAGAACTTTTATTATAGAAACATTTCTTGAATAATTTATATTAGATTTTGTCATAATCCTGTTAATCTCTATTAGATTTTGTCATAAAATCTATTTAAATTTTGTTTTAAAAGTGTCAAGTGGCCTTTTCTCATTAAGTCACTTGGCTTAACCCCATGTTTCACTACTCTCCTTTTAATATAATATAGATATCGAGTCAATTGATTTGACATATATCAAAATTCAATAACTTAAAGTGCGCATACAAGATTTGGATGCTTTAAGGGGTCGTTTGGTAGGACGTATAAGAATAATGCTAAATAAAGTGCATTTGTAATGCAACGATTAGTAATGCATGAGTTAGTAATGCAAACATTAGTTATACAGAGATTATTTCTTATGCATTATTTGGTGTGTGGTATTAAAAATTAAAATGCATTGCATAATTTTTAAGAAATTTAATTGTTTACAAAAATGCCCTCCATATTCTTTAACTTAAAGGACTTTAAGGATAATTTTGCCTTTAACCATGCTAATACATGCATTAATAGCCTTTGTATAGCAATGCCATGGTTTTCCATGCATTAGCTATACATACATAGTTTGAAAAAGTGTACCAAACAAAGCATTACTAATACACAAAGTTAATGCATGCATTATTTTCTCTAACACACCCTACCAAACGACCTCTAAATGGTATAAGCACCTACTTCCCTTACCTTTACCGGCATTAACAATTTCAGCTTTGTCCTTACTCTATTAGCTAGATTTCAGGCAATCAATCAGCCGAAAGAAATTGTAACTTTGAAACGGAGTCATTTGAATCCAGAACACTATAGATTTAGGGTGTGTTTGGTATAATGGAAAATGTTTTTCATGGAAAATATTTTTCAAGAAAATATTTTTTTGAAAAATAAGTAGTAATCTTATTCATTTTTCGGTGTTTGATACGTAAATTAAGGAAAATACTTCTCAACTGTATTCATAAATAATTTAGATATAATAAACATGAAACCATAAACTTTCGAACCAACAACCTTCCGAACTCACAAATTTCATAAACTTTCGAACCGCTAAACTTTCAAAAACCGCGAACTTTCGAACCCATAAACTTTATAATTTCTAAACCCATAAACTTCAAACACATAAACCTCCAAATTCATAACTTTGGAACTTGTAAAATTTCGAACCTGCAAACCGAAAGATGAAAAAACTAAACCTGAAAATATATTAAAAAAATATTTTTTTTTGAGGGGGGACAGTGGGGTGAGGGTGGGGACAGTGGAGGATGGGTGATGCAGAAAAATAAAAAAAAAATACAGAAAATTAAAAATTACAAAAAAAGAAGTAAAAAAAAAAATTTCGGGGAAGGGGGGTAGGTGGGTTGGGGTTTGCAGAAAAACGAAAAACAGAAATTTAAAATTACAATGAAAATATAAATTTTTTTTAGTGTACGATGAAAATATAATTTTTGTTTTAGTGTACGGGGGATAGCAGGGTGAATGGAGACCAAAAAAAACTAAAATTTGAAAGAAAAAAAACTGTTTTTGGAGAGAGGTAGAGTGGGTGTGGAACCGCCTAGAATTTAACTCCAGCATTGAGACAGTTAAAAGTCATAAAGTGACAGTATTACAAAATGGACAAAAAGTAAATACAAGAAAAAGGAAAATGACTTAACGTCCGTTTCTAAGAGGACTGACGGCAGTTTCCTTGCATGGACTTGGCGGCACACTACTTCTTCCGGTAGCAACAAGGCGTTGCACTAAACCGCCGATTCTCTGTCCATTAGTCTCCGTCAGTAACCGCTTACCGCCAAATGGCAATGACTCCACTCCTCTTTCTTCCAACGCTTCCTCAATTTCCGTTCCCACTCCTCCACTTGCGTAGCCGGTAGCCTGTAATCAACGAAAGTCCCGTTATCAACGCTGACACACGTCAAGCTTTTCAATCTATTATTTCTTCAGTAAAAAGTGAGAAAATCTACGACAGTATAATATTTTCTCCAAAAATACTTTAAAATATATTGCAATTAAAGCGAATTTTGACCATCACTTTTGATTATACTCGGAGAAAAAAGTTACAGTTTGTAATACTTTTTCTGTTTCGATAAGTTTCAATTTGACAGTATTATAATAGTCTTTAAATTACAATTTAGCTAGACATAAACAAAATATACAAAAGAAATTGGACGGAGTAAGACTTTTAGAGATACCTGAACTCTAACGTAGTCATTAGGATTCCAGCAGAAGGCGTTGCCGAGCATTTGGTCGACTGTTTCAGATACGCCGTCGACGACGATTCCTACGACAGAAGATGGATAGCAGTAGCCGTCGTTTCGCAGTTTCAAGTTTGCCGGTGAGCTTAATGGACCGTTGCCTAGAGAGAGAACCAGCAAGCCATCGACGCCGGTGACGGAAGGAAAATCACGTTTGTTGTGCAAAACATGAGTGACGGCTGCAGCGGCAGGGTTGTTCATGACAAGACCGCCGTCAACGGCGAGGCACGAGGTTTTCCCGTCAACGGACTTAAGATTAAACGGCTTGAACATCGACGGATTAGCTGACGTGGCACGGCATACTTTCGATAGTTGGAAATCGAAACTGAGGGACTCGATAGCATCAGCTCGAGAGAAAACGAAGGGCGCAGAGCTGTTGAGGTCAAAGCAAGGAACAAGTAAAGGCTTACACGTGTCCCTCAACGTCAACACTTTGCCATCTTCTCTTCTAAACACTTCCTTCAACACCTTATCCATACTCTTCCCTGAAAACCTCCTCTTACGGCGGAAAACGCCGACGTTCTTCACCTTAAACAGCCGCGACTGATTATCCGTTACGAACTTGACTGCATCCTTCGCCGTGAATAACGGACGACCGTCGCCTCCATCAACAACAAGCATTGCGGCGAAAATAGCACCTACTCCAGTACCGGCGATAATGTCGAAGAAATCAGGAATTCGAACGTGAGGATCACCAGTTTTGGCACAGATCTGGTTTTCCAGATGGATCAATGCCGCACCGGAAACAATGCCGGCGGTTCCACCGCCGTCAATACTGAGAATACGAGTCTTCTTTCCTTCATAATGATACAGCCATTTCTGCTCTAACTTCGAGAAGATTTCCAGCGTCATCTTACTGAACTCCATCACTGAACAGTGCTGATGGATTATACAACAGTTAATGGAAAAACCGTGAAACAGGAAAAAAGTCACGATATTCTTCGGAGAGGCATTTATGATGCGAAATTGCACTGTATATTCCTATTTTTTTCTTATTTATTTCTTCTGACAGAAATACAATCTGTGCAGTGCGCTCGCTCAACTGTCTGCTAAGTACAGAGAGAGAGAGAGTCACGGTGAGTGTGATGCAGAGTTAAAACAAGGGAAAAAGACACTCCAATACAGAGTTGGTTATACGTTATATACAAACCAAGTTTAGCACTTACCAAATTTTTCTACTGCTTCCACGTTTTCTTTTGACCGGTAGTAATTGTTTTTTCTTTGTTTTTCTGTATTCTTTTTGGGGGTTGGAGACCTAGGTATAGAGGCATTTGTATGTAGAGCTTACCTACTAGTACTATACTTCAAATGACATTATTTTAGCGGTAAAATTAAGGTTAAAATATATATATTAAATTAATTATGATTAAGTCATACTAATAAGTTATATATAATCCTTGTTTAATTAATATTATTTGATATATATATATATATATATATATATATATATATATATATATATATATATATTAAATGATTTTGGTTATGCACACATCTGGATCATGCATATACAAGCGATAAAAAATAATCCTATAAACATAAATGAATTGTATCTATTCTAACATTAAGGGGAGAGGTGAAAAAATTAGTTGATGGTTTCAATTAGGTGATTGTATTTCCTGAAAAAAACAATCAAGATCACGAGTTTCCGCGGAGAATGCACGTCCAAAAGACGTGCTTTCATCGGATTCCGGGAGTGACACAGCCTTTCATTATTTTAAGTGTTTCTAATTATTTGTTTATTTGTTTGACCTTTATACTTTTCTTAGTGCATAGCTACTGCAATTAATACGTGCTATAGCATTAACACAAACTGGGAGAAAATTTTAGGGACAGTAGAAAGAAGAATAATATGGCTTCTCCTTACAATCACTGGTGGGCGAGAAGCGATGACGGAGCTAAGATTTTTTATTAAGAGAAGTTAAATATAAAAAAGTAAACGCATGAAAAAGTTTAAAAAAATTAACATATAATAATATTTACATACGAATAATAATAATTTACCGAGCTACATAATGTAATTTTTCTGATAAAGAAGTGTCAATTGACGGGGCTCTGCCACTACAGTTTCAAACAAGAGGTGCAATTAAGTAGTAAAGGTTGCTTTATTCAAAATCGGAGGTCTACAGCACATGAATTTCCACATTTTGTAGGCAGAATAGCAGACTAGTAGTGATAAGAAAGTTATTGAGAAAGTTATCTTATTAGAGCTATTTCAGCAATTGAACTCCGAAGTCTGTAATTGGATCGGCCATTTATTATCTCATTGGGACTATTTCAGTATTTGGAGTGACAAAAAGAGTTTAATTATTGTTAGCTAACTATAAATAAAAGAGAATAAGACAAAAGTGATAAATTATTAAGATTTTAAGTGCGTCAATTGAAATTGTTTAGACCAGATTGCCCTAAACAGGGACGTGCCAACAAGTTAAATGAAAATTTTCTGCACTTCCCCCCGCCTTCAGATTGTTAAATTGTTGTAGCCCTAGTATCTCCTCTATTCCCAAATGATAATATTTCATCATTTATTTCTTTTAATATGGACAATTTTATATCTTATTAATCTTTGTTTGAGAAGTGCATGAATTTTAACCTTTTAATTTAAGGTTATGGTCATCTCTCATTTTCTAACAGCTTTCCCTAGTTTTAGAACTTCGTTTTGAGCCAATTTTATGTGGGTTCAATTATCCAATAAGTAATGTCATCCCAATATTTGCTTCTCCTCTCTATGTGATATAGCTATAAATAACCCAAAAACTAAGAAAGCCATTTTAACGTCATAGATGAGTAATTATGTTGTGTCAGTATAGCACTACTGCACTAGTCAGCACCAGTCCTGTTAAAAGGATACTGGATTATTAGAAAAAACGGAAAAGGGCTAGAAAAAACGGAAAAGGGCTAGATGTGTCCCTCCACTATCCACTATCCACTATCAGAAATTAGTTATAAGTTGCATCAGTCATACTATTCGAAGTTTTTTATTCCTATCGTTACCCATTTAAATATATCTGTCCCTCCGTCTAACGGTCAACTTGGATCCACTTTTAAAATGATACGTGGCAGCCATCTGTTTATCCGGGTCATTAGCAACCCATAACATTAAGATACAACACATCTATTCTGATCCAAAAACATATTATGGCCCTATAAAAAATTCATTATTTAGAGAAATAATGAGATGCTTTTGAAGACTCCAGAACCAACTGAGCTCGATCATCACCGCCGACTAAGAGCCACCGGACTATCGTCGGGAAAACGCCATTCACCAGAAAAATAGAGGCGGCAATCAACTCACAATCAAATAAAAATCCAATAAAAAACTCAATAAACCCCATTTCAAAATTACTACTCCAATAAACATGCAAAGAAATTACCAAATCACAAAGAAGTATAAGTAGGAAAAAAATTGGAGCATTGCAGGTGAAGAAAAAAATAACACCAAGACAAAGGATCCTCTATTTGCTCTTCAATTCGCACCGACTTTAACATTCGATAAACTTCTGGGCAAATCTTTGGATATATCAAATCAAAATGGTCTAAGCCATTGGAATTTTAAACTCCAAGACCCATTTTCATTGATGTATGTAAAATTTTGGAATAAATTATATGTATGATTGAGTGAGTTTTCCAGTTACTAGGTCCATTGGTGCTTTAAGAGTTGACAAAAATTAAATTAAGGTGAGAAGGCAAGAAGAAAAGGAGGAAAGAAAAGGAAAAAAAGGAACATGGAGGAGGCGAATAGGGTGGCGAAGAATACGAGGAGAGAAAGGAGGAGAGGGGTTTCTAGGGTTTTATTCGGGTTCAGGTCTGGACCGGGTGGATTTGGATCCAAGAGGAAACATAGTTTAGGTGTTTAAAATGCTGCCACGTTTCTATTAGATAGAGGGGTAGATATATTTAAAATGGGTAACGATAGGAACAAAAAACCTTCAAATAGTATAACGAAAGCTACTTATAACTAATTTCTGATAGCAGAGGGACACATCTAACATTTTTCAATAGAAAAAATCCATATGCGGTAGACACTAAAGGGGGAGTGTTATAAATAGTATTATATTTATGTTGAATGTCTATATTTTAGAGAGATTTTATGGTTTGTTACTTGGTGGCTAAGTCACTTTTTCCCTATAAATAGAGGGGTTCTATTCCATTGTAATTCATCCAAAAATGAATAAGAATTCTCTCCCTATTTTTCTCTATAATACTCTTCTTCTTCTTTTATTATTTTATAATATGTTATCAGCACGAGACTTCAACCAATTGAGTAGAGGCTTTGGGTACGTGTATAGTGCTCAAGTTATACATAATTGAGCGTAATAATTGTCAATTGTTTCATGAACTTCCCTCAGGAATAAATTCTGGATTTAAGGTTAGTATTTTACCTTATTTTTCTATTTTAAATTCTTGACATTCTATAATTTGATTTAAATACAAGTAAAGACAATAAATTTAGATTATAACTCTAATGGAGTTTCTAAGAAATTATAACCACCCGAAGTGATAAAATTTCTATCTTGCCGTGATCAAATGCATGTATGATTGTGAGCACAAGAAGTTGAAACCTATCCCATTGAATTTGCTTCATTCTCATTCCATTAAGAGAATGTGATAGCAATATGTGATAGGTCTGAAAAAATACAAAAACAATTACCGTGAAGGTATCAATGGATGTGGATGTGACAATAGACGAAATTATAATCGTCATCATTGTTGTAATGAGAACAATAAGGATTCTCAAAATAATCCTTCACTCTATGAAATTAATATTTGTCATCGATTTGACATGAGATTTTGTAAAACACATATAGATGATTATGGTCCATTCATGATATGAATGTGATAACATGTGATTTATGAATACATATTTATTTTTGGAAGAATATGAATGTGCTAGCGGTGGTGAATATACCACTCACCTCTAGAAGGGGGTTTGAGATGAAATTAAAAAAAAATATTATTATGGCATGAATGGTCATTGGTCACGTACCTATTGTACGCCAAAACTTTTTGGCAATGTGATATTAAAAGACAACGGTAATGCAAGAAAAATATCTTGCATATAATTTGACCATGACCATTATGGTATAACTTTCTCTTAAAAAAAATTCACCATATGGATGTTGATGAATATGTGGTAGTAAACAATTAATTAAGAGCTCTGGAAGAGCCAATTATTACTATTTTTGAGGAATAAAATTGATTATCAATAAGGCATTGTGTTGTAGTAAGTCTCAAAGAAACTTATTACGTTTCTAAAGTATTTGAGAAAGCAGTTGGTTATATTGAGACTATAAATAAAGGAAAGATTTAATATCTTCTATTAATACAACTTGTAGCGGGGCAATATGTATATGGAAAGCTACCCGCTTTATTCTCCATTTTGTAGTACACAAATAAGAATATCACAATAAAGTAGAAGTTTATTGATATAAAAACTCATATCATAATAAATTTGGAGTTTATTGATAATTGGACATGTCATGGTGTAAACCTGAACTTTATCAATAATGATAATTTATCTAGTTGGCATAATTGATTTACCCATGTTAACTTAAGTATGATGTGCAAAAATAAAAGAGAATTCACATGGGTAAATATTAAAGAACTAGAAAGTTCTTTACGAATTTTCTTACATTGCTTGTTCTCATTAATTAATTAATTAATAAACCAACTAAATTGGGATTTAATCCCATGAATACTGAAAATATCAAAGGCGAATATGAGCCTGTTTACCTGCCATGTATACCACATAAGATGCATCTATGAGATTGTTACATGTGTGATTATTATTAACCCGCAATCTGGCCGGTGTTTGCGAGGTAACTTGCTCAATAATTTAATTTCGAGCATAATTTCCATATTTTCTATTCAAGACAATTCATCTTGATAAGTTGGTTTACAACACAATTGATTTAGCAAAATAATTTATTGAGTGCCTCCACTTAATAGCTACATTGTTGCTTATGAAGACAAAGTTATCTATATCAGTTTGATATAGGTTATATACGAAAGTATATTACATTCTCCCATCACAAATGTTTCAAGGTCAGGAACCAAATAATTTTATCTTATTATTATTGATGTGCGGTGTATATTTTGATCAAAGAAAGTAATTATATTCTCATTGCAAATGCTCCAATTACTCAACCTTGATAAAGAATATGAGTAAATGATCATAATAAAGGAGGCAAGTGATCTAGAAGATCACATGACATAACACTTCATAAAATCTTAGGAGAGATTCAGGTACCCGAATATATGAATGAAGAAATCTCTATGTTATGTCTATATGAAAATAAGGAGGTTGGAACCGATATAAAATGTTTGTCGACGACATCTATAATAGCTCTAAATATATATGAGAATCTTAAGTCTGGAGAAATAATTCAAGTAGAATTTGGTTTCATATGAAGACATGTAGTTTTGGACCTGCAATTCAAACATTTAAAAGTATAAAATTAATGGTATGTGCAATCCGTTTTCGATATCTTATTTGTCTAGCATGACATGAAAACTTGATATGCATCTAATTAAAGTCGATTATATGACTTAACTTATATGACAACCCTTGAAGGATTTAAATTGCTTAACGCATATACAATTCTTGGTCAAGAAGTACCATATCTGTCACGACCCAAACCGATGGGCCGCGACGGGCACCCGAAACTTTACTCAACCGAGTACCGACGTAACGTATATTTCTTATTACATCATTATAGATAAATGGACCAGAAGGGGCGTCATGAGATAACCAGAGTAAACATGAGGGAATATCTGACATAAAATGACTCAACCTAATATAGAAACTCATACATGTGACATACGGGCCTATAAGGCCTATGTGATCCATTATATACTTAAAATATAGGCCGATAAGGTCATACAAGTATCCGTATACATGACATCTGTCTACAAATCTCTAAGAGTACATACTTATTATAAAGGTCGGGATAGGGCTCCACCATACCAAACAGTACGCATCTAAATCATACTGACCAAACAAACAACTCGGGAGCAAATGGAGCACACCAACATCTGCTGAGCTGATAATCTACTTGGAGGACTCTCGACCTGTCTATCAGGATCTGCGGGCATGAAACGCAGCGTCCCCAAGTAAAAAGGACGTCAGTACAAATAATGTTCCGAGTATGTAGGGAATAAAAATTAATAAATAATAGACATGAGAGAAACATGGAGTAAAAGACTTGACATGTATGTTTGAACAACTCTGTGAATCATTTAATATTATAATGTCATACATATACGTATAAATGCCATACCATGGGTATATGCATTCATAACATCATCAAAACTCTGAAGGCATCCCATTATATCATCTCGGTCATTATGGACAAATCATCAACGTATACCAGTTGATCAGGTGGTGGTGCGTATATAATGTCGTAACCTTTTCCCATATCCCATATACATACACACACACACACACACACACACACACACACACACACACACACACATATATATATATATATATATATATATATATGTGTGTGTGTGTGTGTGTGTGTGTGTGTGTGTGTGTGTGGCCATCTGGTCATGGGTTAATGTACATAAATGAATTGAAAAGTACGTCAATAAAATCTTTCGGAATGTATAAGACCATTATACCTTTGAAAAATATCATGAAGTAAACTTGATCAACTTACGTATTTTCTGAGACCCATGAACATGTGATAAAATAATAGGACATATGGGGAATCAAGAACATAAGCATCTCTAGCATTTCTATGAATAGAGTTATTTATGGAAGTTGGGCATTTGCTCGTTTAATTTGTACCGTATGGATCATGCCAAAAGGAAAGAAGGGATAGCCTTAATATACCTGATCCGATTCTCTTGATAATCCTTCCAACACACGTCAATTGTGGCAACATGTAATGGCAAATCGAAGTATGGAAAAATTCGTATGATATTCTTGAGAAAGATTAAACTGTACTCCTTTAGAATCACAAAATCTCGTTGCTATTATGCTAAGAAGCCTCGTATGAAATTTTGTGGCTTCCGTACTTTGAAATTGTAAGCATCTCCATTTGTGATTTAGAGAGGCCTATCATTACTTTTGCAACATAACATACTTATATTTGTGGGTTTGTGGGCCCTATTTCCATAATGACTAATCCACACAAAAAGCTCTCATAATGCCACCTTATTATGGATTTAAGAGTTACAATTCCTAATGGCCTTTGCTGCCAAGTTAGGAGGCTCTTAAGTTTATCCATAATCTTAATTAATTATCCACCAATCTCTTGATTAACTTGTTAATTTTTCATTAACCAATTACCAACATAATTAAGAATTATCTCAAATTACTTAAAATACTACTCATGTTTAACACACTTTATACATCATACCATCATGGTCATGTGGTACCTTGTATGACACTAGTCCATAAATATCGGGTATTATAACTCGGACTGTATTTTATCCCAAATTGTCAAACTTCGACAAAACTTATTTTCTTCGATTCGCTTACCCTCTCACTTTTACGAATTTACTTATCAATTGATTGAAATAGCATAATGCTTAAAATCTCAAAATAATCTCATTCCCGAACTTATGTCGATTAACTTATGACGAAACTTTAACGTCCGAAAATGCGGAATGTAACATCTCATTTCTGAGCTTACATCAATTTACTTATGGTGTACTTCCACGTAAAAAAACATGGGGTGTAATAATATCCTAAGTGCTATTTGCGCACATATGTATCTTGCTATAACTATAAGTATGATAATGTGATAGCGAGGATTTTCAAGGTGCAACATATTTGTTGGAGTTAATATGACTATTTTATTCATCAAATCTCTGCCGACGTCAACCTTCAAGAAGCTAGTTCACAAGATTGGAATACTGTGACGATCTGACCCGTCGTCTCATGAGTTACCACTCTGTTTTCCCCATTTCCTATTTCTTTATGCTTCATTATCAGTGTTGGGTGTGAACGAGTTGATTTGGATTGGTTTTAGTAGGAAATGAGACACTTAGTCTCTTTAAGGAAGGTTTGTTTTGGAAACGTCAACCGAACGTTGACTTATGTGTTAGAGGGCTCGGATTTGAATCCCGATGATTCGGTTAGCTTTGGGGGATGATTTGTGACTTAGGAGTGTGATCGGAAGTAATTTTGGAGGTCCGGTGTAGAATTAGGCTTGAATTGACGAAGTTAGTATTTTGGCGAATTCCGGTTGATAGGTGAGATTTTGATCCGAGAGTTGGAATGGAATTCCGAGAGTTGCTGTAGCTTCCTTAGGTGATTTGGGATATGTGTGCAAAATTTTAGGTCATTCGAACGTGGTTTGGTCGGGTTTTTGATCGAAAGTGTATTTCAGAAGTTTTTAGAAAATTAGGCTTGAATTCGATGAGTTTTGGGTAATTTGATGTTGTTTGAGGTATTTTGATGACTGGAAGAGGTTTGAATAATGTTATGAATTATGTTGGCATGTTTGGTCGGGGTCCCATGAGGCTCGGATAAGTTTTGGAAGAGTTTTTGGAAGATTTTTGTCGTTTGAGCATAAGCATGTAATGATCCAAAGGTCCATTTTTAGTTCTAGAGATCGAAATTTTATTTTGAGATTTCCAGAATTTAAATAATGAATTATAGGAGTGATCTGGAAAGTTTGGTCTAATTTCATCAAGTCGCAATTGGGTTTTTGACACGAAACATGAGTTAATTGTTTAACAAGCGAAATGGATATCGCACTGAGCAAACGAGCTTCGAATTGAGTTTTGATTGAAGGACTATGTTCGTATCATTATTTGTGACTCATAGAAACAAGAATCATCGAATTCCGAGTTCGTATGATGGAGTTAGAGCTATTTTAGTAAAAAGAAAAGTGTTGCAATTTCTTTGGTTGCTGCTATATTTTTTTAGCAGCGTGAACAGTAACCGCGCTGGTGAACAGTGACCACGTGCGTGAACAATAACAGCGCGGGTGAACAATACTTCCGAAAAATTTGAGTTTACAAAACAAATCATCCGCGATTTTGGGTGATTTTTCCTCCATGGTTGATCATTTTGAGAGCTTCTTGGTGGAGATTAAAGAGGGATTCAAGGGGGAATGACTTGAGGTAAGTTTCTTGGACTTAGAACTCGTTTTTATTGTGAATTCCACCTAGATATTCATGAAATATAAGCCTATAAATCAAGAACTAGGGCTTGAATTTTGAAACCAAACAATTAGGATTTGATGGGTCATTTGAACTCGGATTTGGGAGTTCTTGGTATGTATACACTCGTGGCGAGACAAAGAATCCGGTGATGTTAATTTTCTGATTTTTCGAGAC
Organism: Nicotiana tabacum; assembly: GCF_000715075.1. NCBI lineage: Eukaryota > Viridiplantae > Streptophyta > Magnoliopsida > Solanales > Solanaceae > Nicotiana > Nicotiana tabacum. The sequence goes on along the minus strand of NC_134101.1, from coordinate 154,717,427 downwards.
GTGGTCCCGGGGCTCGAGTTTTGTCAAATTCGTGAATTTTGATATTTTTCGATTGCTTTCGATTGGGTATTGTCTCCTTAGCATAATGCGACATATTCGTTGTGATTTTGGGCAAATTCGTCGCAAGAGGAGGGTAATTTGAGAGACAAGGGCATAGCGAGCTAGACTTTGACCGTCTTGAGGTGAGTAATTGATGTAAATGATGTCCTGAGGGTTTGAAACCCCGGAATTTCACATCGTAACGCTATATTGAGGTGACTTGCACGCCGGATAACGGGCGTGGGGTAGAGCACCGTTGGGGATTGTGACTTGGTCCGTCCCGAGAGATGTTTTTACCGTGTTTTCTACTTGAACTAAATTGAGAATCATCCTTACTTGGATTTAATTGTTACATTTGGGCTTCTTGCCAATTATTTGAATCCTTCAGGGATTGATATCACTGCTTTCGCATATTTTGCATATCATTTGACCTCAGTCCAAGATTTTAAATACTATTTTGCAAACTCAGCCATCTTTCTAAGATTTGAAAACTTAAATGATATTTCGGGTTGAGAACTACTAATTTACAAATGCCCAAGGGGCTTATGATAATTTCTGGACTGAGCATGGATCGGGTTGCGCGCCACAGCAGTGTTATATTGATATTGAGGCCGAGAGCCTAGTTGATTACATTGATATTGAGGCCGAGAGCCTGGGTGATTATACTAAGATTGATATGAGGCTGAGGGCCTAGATTTGATGCCACGAGATGGCTTGATATTGCGCTTGGGCTGTAGGAGCCCCTCCGGAGTCTGCACATACCCCCAATGAGCGCCGTCGACGATAAATAAATGGATGGCTCGGGCTGCACGCCATAGTGGGTACTAGAGTGTACCATCATATGAATTGCATTGTACTCATGCATTTGTTTTTATCTGTTATACCTGTCTCAGTATTTGGTACTCTGACTTAATTGACTTGTTGCTTCACTATTTCTTGTTCTAAACTGCCAGTTATAGTTTACTTTGTATTTTTCCATGATTTCTTATTCTCAGCCTTTATTTATGTTTATTACTCACTGAGTCGGAGTACTCACATTACTCCCTGCACCTTGCGTACAGATCCAGGTACACCACAGGCTAAGTGAGGAATTGTTTAGCTGAGCAGGCAGTATCCGGGAGTATTGAGGTAGCTGCATGGCGTTCACAGCCTTGATCTCTCTCCTATATCTCTATCTTTTATTCCGTATTTTTCCTAGACAGACTTGTAATAGGTGGATATTCTGTATTAGAGGCTCATATTCGTGACACTGGTTTCTGTTGGGCTATGGTGTAGTATTTTAATTGAACTTTCGCAGATTTTATTATTAATTATACACTTGAATGAAATGACTTAGTAAATTCTCTATGATATTTATCTATAATCTAAATAAAAATTTGGGATAATGTTGTTGAATGGTCGGGCTTACCTAGCAGTGTGTTGGGCACCATCATGACCGGGGTTGGGGTCGTGACAAGTTGGTATCAGAGCCTAGGTTAATTGGTCTCGCGAGTCATGAACCGATTTAGTAGAGTCTCGCGGATAGGTACGGAGATGTCTGTATTTATCCTCAAGAGGCTGCAGAACCTTTAGGAAAACTTCACATTCTTGAATTCTTATCGTGCGTCCTTGATTCATCTTGAAAAGAAACTTTTGAAATTCCTTCCACGCATTCGTCTGCGCGCATGGGCGCTCAGTATAAGATGTGCCTTGATGGCTTGTGATTCCCCGATAGAGGGGCGAGGTGTTATCTCTGTGAGTTTATGGTGGGCTAATCTGGAGGACTTGAGGTTGGATCTTTGCCTATGGCGGGAGCGCCGAGGTACTGATTGTGTGAACAAGTATTTTTGAACTTATATGTTCGGTAGTGTCCCTGTTAGTGGAATGATGGTTGTGGCTATGTGATGAGTATGTTAATACTGCGAGGCATATCTATATGATTTAGAAGCGACGAGAAGGGTCTACTAAATGATGGAAGAACTAATAGATGCTTGAAGTCCATCGTGATTCAAGTTATAGCCCGAGTTATGGGCGTGTGAAGAATCTTTTCATGTATCCTAGTTGGGAGTGAAGTAAATTTTATGTTGCGGTATGAGTACAGACTCAGGAAGATCAAGTGACTACGTAATGCTTATGGCGGTGGAAGGTATGCAGAAATGTTAGTTGGGGGCAAAGCAGGTGGGTCATCTCCTACGGGGTGTTCTAAAGTTGTGTTATCCTTATGTTATCTATTAGAAGACCTCAATTGCAAGTGAATAAAATGTGTTGAAATCTAAATTGGATCGCCTAGAGAATGGGCTTAACTGTTGTGTGAGTGAATGCGAGATTTGCAGAAGAGTAAAAAATTCTAAATGATTTGTGTTTCCACAAGCTTATGAAGGATCGAGTTTAATCTCACTATGGTATTGGGGCAACAATGGAGTATATGCGTTATGAGTATAGTATGTTGTGATCTATGGCTTCGAGCCAAGTTGGGGAGCTTGCTATTGGTTAGCGGATTGTGTAGTTATATACTATGTTAGTTCCGATTTGATGCATGCTAGTGAATCAGTTCTGGTTGTGGAAATTGGGCCGAGAATGGCACGAGTGAAGGAAAATTTTTGACAAGATGTCATGAGCTCGGATGAGCAGAAGATAAGTTTCGTTGTTTACGGTAAGTTGATATTGTCTTCAGCGTCACCTAAGATTGGTATTTTGTAAAAAGAGTTTTGCATCCTGGTTAATAATTCTTGATCGCTCTTTAGCGTTAGTGCGACCAGTAGTTTGGATGTACGCTCCAGATATTGTTGTGGTAGGTTGTGGGAGTGTGTCCCACAGGAAGATTATATAAGTGTGGCATGTGATCACTTGATTGATTAAAGATGTAAACCAAGTATGAAGTTTGCAACATATGTTGAGTATAGTTTTCTATATGCTATTTTGTATGCCTTGCTTCCTATTTTCTAAGAAAAGTCCGTATTAGTGCGTGGGATTGGTAATTCCTTCCAGAATTCATTTTCTTTATTTGTATCACGTTCGAATTGGTAGCCTGTTGGCATATTGGGGCATCATATGCAACTTTTGATTATGTCTGGGGTGACTTATTACCTGAGCAGCTCGTAATGGGTGAGATGAGATCATTGAAGTCGATATCAGTGCAATCTAAGTATATGAAGTAAATTAAGGGGTTAAGACCATTGTTTGGTTTAGAATGAGGTGATAGTTCTTGCCAGAAGTATAGACCCAATGAATTGTTGATTCGATGGTGTTATGAATTTATACAGATCTCATCCGTCGTATCGGTATTGTAAGAATTTGAACAAGACCTATGTATGTCATGCAGAACATGGGATGTGTAATGATTTTTCTTCTATATGGGATCGATGGAAGTTCTTGACTAGTTGAGTACGTAAACGTTCATGGTTCGGAAAGGAGGTGAAGTCCTCATGTTACCTTAGGATGGTATGGTATATGCAATACGTTGTAAAGGGTTGAGATTTGCGTGTGTAAGGTTACAGTTCAGTTCTGAATGGAAATTCATAACATTCTTAGGTGGTACAGACAACTTTAGGTGATTAGAGAAATGAGCTTCAGATGATTAGGGTGAATGATGTTCAGATGATTAAGGAAATTGTATTGTTAATTGGAAGTGATTTGATGAGAGAATATGTCTCAGAAAAAGGTAATGTGATTAAACTGATGATATTTCGGTAGTATTGCGGCATGTTCTTGGTGGGTCCACTTGTGGTATTCAGGTTTGCTTGGTAGCACAGGGAAATTTTGAGTATTTGTCGTGGAATGATTGGGTATCAAAGGTGTGCATGTATTCGCACGGTGGAAACTAGAATCAGGTATGATGATTTGTGTGCCATATGGAGTTGGAGACTGGGAGTTCTCATGTACAGGCTAGGTTGTGGTGGTGGATCGTGTGTATTCGGCACCGCTTAGCAGCAATCGGGATTTGGAGGCTCGAGTGGATCTTTGTTTGCTGGTATGTTAGATTTTGGATGTGATATTGGAATTCAGACTGGCTGTCTTAGTGTTGAGTGATTCTGAACTATTGCGCTACGGGCAATACCGAAAATGCCACGGGTTGAGTGATGAAGTGCATTGGATTATGTTCTATCAGAGTGGTTTATATTTCAAAGGACCAGCAGACGGTTGGGAAGAATTGCTTTCTTAATTGGGCATTCGTGATGGATGTCAGTGCAAAGGTTGCTATCATTAATTCAGTTCTGGTGTTGGGGGACTTTTAAGATGAGTTTCATATGGCTAGGCATGTCGCCGGGCGAGGTTGTTGATTTTGGTATTAATTTGGTGCCGGGCACCGGATCGTCTGGCTCCGATAGGAGTTGTAGTAGTGGAAGTCGAATGGAATAGGTAATTGGGTGTTGCTCGGTGAATAATGTACCGATTATGTTCTATCAGGTTTGCATGGTGTGTGTTATTTGTTTCACCATGGGTGTAATGATTTACTTTGGCTCCAGACATCAATTGAGCATGGTTGTCGATTTCAAGCATAGTGACTTGAGGTGTTTCCTGTGGAGTAGTATTTGGATAGGAACACGCGTTGCAACAAAGCTGTGTGGAAACATAACATTGCGGGTCAAATTTGTGTGTCCTATTTCTATGATGTGAGACAGGGTCTTAGCCTTGTGTTGTGGCAGTACTGGTGAGTTTGAGGTACAACTCTTTCAGTTGAGTCATTTTCATGAATTGAGTATGTTCGGACCGTTTCTTATTGGTGCACGTATTATGCAAGTTGTGGCTTAGGCATATATTGATGTGTCATGTCACCTGAGTAGTGTGTTTGGTCAGAAGAGATCGTTGAAATCATTAATGAATGCGAACGGATTCGATTTCAGTATGTGTGATGGGTAAATATTGAGGTTCGGTTCAAAATTTGCTATGGTAATTACCAGGAGAGAAATGACTTCATGAATGGTTGACATATGAAATGGTTATGATTTATTGCGTGTTTCCTTTATCATTGGCAGTATGTGAAAGTGTTGGAATGAGGCTTTAGTTGTTAAGAGGTTTCCTATTGATATTCGATTATTATGTGCAACTACTGTGAATAGAAATTATCGTTCCGAGTGTTTGAGTTATGTGGTATATCAGATAATTGCACCTGATGTTGCAGGTATGGGTTATTACAGCTGGTTCGGGCTTATTCTGAGTATGGATGTGAAGTTCTAATCTTGTGTATGATTTCGGAAGGTGCAGTGTGGTTCTATGGTTTATGGACTAGATGGATTGTGAAATTTTAGCTATGTTGTGTTATCAGACCTATGCGAGATAGGGTAGTGTGGGATCACCCACGGGTATATTCTTGGTAAAGTCGTTCAGCTATTGGTTGGCTTCTAGGACAACTCTGGCTATGCTCGAGGACGAGCGTTTGTTTAAGTTGGGGAGGATGTGATGACCCGACCCGTCGTCTCGTGAGTTACCGCCCCGTTTTCCCCATTTCCTATTTCTTTATGCTTCATTATCAGTGTTGGGTGTGAACGAGTTGATTTGGATTGGTTTTAGTAGGAAATGAGACACTTAGTCTCTTTAAGGAAGGTTTGTTTTGGAAAAGTCAACCGGGCGTTGACTTATGTGTTAGAGGGCTCGGATTTGAATCCCGATGATTCGGTTAGCTTCGGGGGATGATTTGTGACTTAGGAGTGTGATCGGAAGTAATTTTGGAGGTCCGGTGTAGAATTAGGCTTGAATTGGCGAAATTAGTATTTTGGCGAATTCCGGTTGATAGGTGAGATTTTGATCCGAGAGTCGGAATGGAATTTTGAGAGTTGCTGTAGCTTCATTAGGGGATTTGGGATATGTGTGCAAAATTTCAGGTCATTCGAACGTGGTTTGGTCGGGTTTTTGATCGAAAGTGTATTTCGGAAGTTTTTAGAAAATTAGGCTTGAATTCGATGAGTTTTGGGTAATTTGATGTTGTTTGAGGTATTTTGATGATTGGAAGAGGTTTTAATAATGTTATTAATTATGTTGACATGTTTGGTCGGGGTCCCATGAGGCTCAGATAAGTTTTGGAAGAGTTTTTGGAAGATTTTTGTCATTTGAGCATAAGCATGTAATGATCCAAAGGTCCATTTTTAGTTCTAGAGATCGAAATTTTATTTCGAGATTTCCAGAATTTAAATAATGAATTATAGGAGTGATCTGGAAAGTTTGGTCTAATTTCATCAAGTCGCGATTGGGTTTTTGACACGAAACATGAGTTAATTGTTTAACGAGTGAAATGGATATCACACTGAGCAAACGAGCTCCGAATTGAGTTTCGATTGAAGGACTATGTTCGTATCATTATTTTTGACTCATAGGAATAAGAATCATCGAATTCCGAGTTCGTATGATAGAGTTAGAGCCATTTTAGTAAAAAGAAAAGTGCTGCAATTTCTTTGGCTGCTGCTGTATTTTTTTTAACAGCGTGAACAGTGACCGCGCGGGTAAACAGTGACCACGTGCGTGAACAATAACAGCGTGGGTGAACAGTACTTCCGAAAAATTTGAGTTTACAAAACAAATCATCCGCGATTTTGGGTCATTTTTTCTCCATGGTTGATCATTTTTAGAGCTTCTTGGTGGAGATTAAAGAGGGATTCAAGGGGGAACGACTTGAGGTAAGTTTCTTGGACTTAGAACTCATTTTTATTGTGAATTCCACCTAGAGATTCATGAAATATAAGCCTACAAATCAAGAACTAGGGCTTGAATTTTGAAACCAAACAATTAGGATTTGATGGGTCATTTGAACTCGGATTTGGGAGTTCTTGGTATGTATAGACTCGTGGAGAGACAAGGAATCCGGTGATGTTAATTTTCTGATTTTTCGAGACGTGGGCTCGGGGCTCGGGTTTTGTCAAATTCGTGAATTTTGATATTTTTCGATTGCTTTCGATTGGGTATTGTCTCTTTAGCATAATACGACATATTCGTTGTGATTTTGGGCAGATTCGTCGCACGAGGAGGGTAATTTGAGAGGCAAAGGCATATCGAGCTAGACTTTGACCGTCTTGAGGTGAGTAATTGATGTAAATGATGTCCTGAGGGTTTGAAACCCCGAAATTTCACATTGTAACGCTATATTAAGGTGACTTGCACGTCGGATAACAGGCGTGGAGTAGAGCACCGTTGGGGATTGTGACTTGGTCCGTCCCGAGAGATGTTTTTACCGTGTTTTCTACTTGAACTAAATTGAGAATCATCCTTACTTGGATTTAATTGTTACATTTGGGCTTCTTGCCAATTATTTGAATCCTTCAGGGATTGATATCACTGCTTTCGCATATTTTGCATATCATTTGATCTCAGTCCAAGGTTTTAAATACTGTTTTGCAAACTCAGCCATCTTTCTAAGATTTGAAAACTTAAATGATATTTCTAAATGATATTTCGGGCTGAGAACTACTGTTTTACAAATGCCCAAGGGGCTTATGATGATTTTTGGACTGAGCATGGATCAAGCTGCGCGCCGCAGTAGTGTTATATTGATATTGAGGACGAGAGCCCGGTTGATTACATTGATATTTAGGCCGAGAGCCTGGTTGATTACATTGATATTGAGGCCGAGAGCCTGGGTGATTATACTGAGATTGATATGAGGTCGAGGGCCTAGATTTGATGCCACAAGATGGCTTGATATTGCGCTTGGGCTATAGAAGCCCCTCCGGAGTCTGTACACACCCCCAGTGAGCGCCGTCGACGATAAATAAATGGATGGCTCGGGCTGCACGCCGCAGTGGGTACTAGAGTGTACCATCATATGCATTGCATTGCACTCATGCATTTGTTTTTATCTGTTATACCTGTCTCAGTATTTGGTACTCTAACTTAATTGACTTGTTGCTTCACTATTTGTTATTCTAAACTGCCAGTTATAGTTTACTTTGTATTTTTCCATGATTTCTTATTCTCAGCCTTTATTTATGTTTATTACTCACTGGGTCAGAGTACTCACATTACTCCCTGCACCTTGCGTACAGATCCAGGTACACCACAGGCTAAGTGAGGAATTGTTTAGCTGAGCAGGCAGTATCCGGGAGTATTGAGGTAGCTGCATGGCGTTCGCAGCCTCGATCTCTCCCCTCTATCTCTATCTTTTATTCTGTATTTTTCCTAGACAGACTTGTAATAGGTGGATATTCTGTATTAGAGGCTCATATTCGTGACACCGGATTCTGTTGGGCTATGGTGTGGTATTTTAATTGAACTTCCGCAAATTTTATTATTAATTATACACTTGAATGAAACGATTTAGTAAATTCTCTTTGATATTTATCTATAATCTGAATAAGAATTTGGGATAATGTTATTGAATGGTCGGGCTTGCCTAGCAGTGTGTTGGGCGCCATCATGACCGGGGTTAGGGTCATGACAAATGCGAAGGCTCAAGGATGTGAATTGATGCTCTCATCAGGGGAAGTTAATACGCGTTATACACTTTTTTCCTTACAAGGTTTTGTCCCAATGGATTTTCCTTGCAAGGTTTTTAACGAGGCAACCAAAATGCGTATTGTTAGATATGTGTACTCTTTTTCCTTTACTAGAATTTTTTTCCCATTGGGTTTTATTTTATTTAAGGTTTTAACGAGGCATATTATCTAGTAAATAGACATTCAAGGGGTAATGTTATAAATATTATTTTATTTATGGTGAATATCTATATTTTAGAGAGATTTTAGGGTTTGTTACTTGGTGGCTAAGTCACTTTTTTCCGGTAAATAGTGGGGGATCTATTCCATTATATTCATCCCTAAATGAATAAGAATTCTCTCTCTATTTTTCTCTATAATACTTTTCTTTCTTCTTTTATTATTTCATAATACAATGTTATAACAGGGCTGAATTTTTTTTTACACATTTTAGTGCTTGTTTCTATCGGCATAACCAATACATCTGCGGATATTGGGAAAATTTCACATTAGAATAATTGCGCTCCCTATTTTTCAATTTTATAGCCCATATTTCAATTTATAACCAACTTGCCCAAACATAATAGGCTAATACTCAACATTCAATTCCAATAGGTTCTCGAAATTACTATTTAATTTTTAAAAAAGATTGCGCAAGCTTTTAAGTTAATTTTCGAATCAGTAACTGTGACTCAATTATTAGTTCAACAAACCAAATCCATTTGGGTGGTGAAAATTAGATTTTTAAAAAGCTTAAATATGTGGATTTAAATTTTGATTTTGTGAAAAATTTAGAGTGGGTGTTATTTAGACTTGTTAGAAATAGTATAAGGAGGTTGTATATAAAATTTGAAGTCATTTAATGGAGATTTGGACTGGTTTTGAAAAGAACTGCAACTGAAAATCGTGAAAGAAGTTCGTCTACAGACGCTTGTATAAAGGTGTATAAAAGTGTACAATAGTGTATAAAATGTGTTTATACACTCATATACACTATTATACAAGATTATACATAATTATACAAAAAACTGACTTCGTCTTCTTCCTTGCGTCTTTTCTGAAATTTAACTCAAATCTTACTCAAATCTACTCCAAATCACTTCAAATTTAAATTTTGAACTCCTTTTGATATTTTTAATCAATTGGAACAACACTCAATCCAAACAACTAACAAACTCAAAAAATCCTATTTTTGAAAGCAAAACTTTGAATTGCCTTCAATGGTGGACTTCTACTTTTCAATTTTCTTACATTGCAATCAGGTGACACAGGGAGAGAAACAGTAATGGTGGACGGTCCCTTGAAGCATATGTAGAAGATGTGAGAAGAAGAGAAAGTGAAAGCAATGGTTTTGAGAACACAGATTTAACTACATAACTTTTAGAAGCAATGGTGTTAAGAACACAGATTTTAAATTTGCTAGTGCTTTCAAAATATGTACAATATAGGCTAAGTCAGATAAAACTTAAAAACATGGGCCATTTTTTGTTATGATGTGAAGTCATGTGTATTTTCTTATAATTCTTTCGTGGATATTAATGTCCTTCTATGAATAGTTTTCATTGATTTCTTGTACATTTTATTTTCCTTCTTTTGTACATAAAATATTTAGTATCCGTAAAATTTCGGCCCATATAGGATTTTCTATTGTAAAATTAGCGTGTGGTAGCCACTAAGTAAGGTGGTCTTTATTTTTTATCCATTAATTCTATTGCTCAGCAAAAATAGCCACTACTCTATTAAAATTATTTTGAAAAGACAGTTTTACCCTTTCTTCAATTCTTATATTCCCAACCCCTTGTTTTATTCTTTCAGAGGGAAAATTTGAGAGCGAAAATTTTAGAGGCAAGTTTCGTGTGCTCCTCAGTATCTGCATCGTCCTCACATGCAAACCAGCTGCACTTAATCTTTCTCCTTCTTCATCTTCTCTGTCATCTTCTCTGCATCGAACGATCGAACTGGTATTTTTTTTTTTTTGCTTTTATGCATTTTTGTTTTTGTATATGTGTAATCGCGATCAATGCTGTGTCAAGTATGTTTGAAATTTCAAAAATAATGATTATAAGTTGATTCAATGTCGAATAAGTAGCGTATTTTTGTGAGGAAGTTATTCAGAAATTTTTGGTATTGAAATGTGTTTGTGGTTCAATCAATATATTTGATTATGTAAGGACATTTCATAAAAATAGTCGTACAAATTCATAAGCTAACTATGTTTATGACTTTTTAGTTAATTGTATTCATAAAAGTTAAGGACCAAGTGACATTAACTTTTGAACTTGGAACTCAAAGTTAAGGACTGAGTGTCCTTAACTTTTGAACTTGGAGTTAAGGACCAAGTGTCCTTAACTTTGGAACTTGAAACTTGAAGTTCAGGACCAAGTGTCCTTAACTTTTCAACTTGAAACTATAAGTTAAGGACTGCATGTTCTTAACTTTTTAACTTGTAACTCTAAGTTAAGGACCAATTGTCCTTAACTTTTGAACTTGTAAATCAAAGTTCAGGACTAAGTGTCCTTAACTTTTGAAATTGGAATTCAAAGTTAAGGACCAAGTGTCCTTTACTTTTGAACTTGAAATTTGAAGTTCAGGACCAAGTGTCCTTTACTTTTGAACTTGAAATTTGAAGTTCAGGACCAAGTGTCCTTAACTTTTCAACATGAAACTATAAGTTAATGACTGCCTGTCCTTAACTTTTTAACTTGAAACTTGAAGTTAAGAACCAAGTATCCTTAACTTTTGAACTTGAAATTTGAAGTTCAGGACCTATTGTCCTTAACTTTTCAACTTGAAACTTTAAGTTAAGGACTGCTTGTCCTTAACTTTTTTACTTGAAACTTGAAGTTTAGGACCAAGTGCCTCGAACTTTTCAAGTTGTAACTGTAAGTCCTAATTTGTTAGTGCTAATCTTTTATGTTCTTTTTCCTTCTTTGTAGTGTTATAATGGAAGGAGATCGTGTGTTCGAGTTTGATTTTTGGCGTAATTTTATGATCTATTGGAAAGGAGATTTACAGTATAAGGAAACAGTCAAAACTTTTTTGTCAAACAGGCAGTGGAAGAAGTTGATGGATGGTATTTTCGGAAACTCTTTCCGATTACAAAATGTAAGGTTTTGTGGTAAACTTATTCACTGTGTATTGCTTTCAGAAATTGTAAATAAGGACCCTGATTCGATGACATTCAAGGTTTTTGACCATGAAATTAAGTTTACACGTGAAGCATTTCATATAATTACTGGTTTGAAGTGTTATTCTTCACTGAACATCAAAGGTTTGCATGAAAAAGAGAATATGCTTTCGAAAGTCTATTTCCCCGGAAAGGATAGAGTTGAGTTGGGTGATTTGTTTAATTTTATTACTAGTCACCCAAATGGTACAACTGCATTATTTATAGGCAACGATGATGATGTTGTGAAGTTGGCAACAATTTATTTTGTTGAATCTATTTTGATGGGAAAGCGGAAGAATAGGAATGTGTCCGAGCAGATAATGAAAATTGTAGACGATGATGAACTCTGCTCTTCTTTTAACTGGGGTTCTCTTTCTTATGAAACGTTATTAAAATCATTAAAGAGTTGTTTGAAGCCCAATGAGAATGAGAATGAGAAAGAGAAAGACAAAGATAAAGACAAGGATATCTGCACTATACTTGGCTTTCCTTTTACTTTTTGTGTTTGGATTATGGAAGTATGCCTATTTTCCAGGAAAAACAATTTGTGAACTTCCGAGAATGTGGTTTTCCTCGGATGTCATATTATTTGAAAATGAAATCTCCACAGTATGATTCTTTGTGTAAAAAATACTTCCATAATCAAAATGTAAGTTAATCTAATTACTAGCTATTTTTTTTCTTTATTTTTTTTAGTTCTGAAAACTTTATTTTTTTTGTTATATAATAGTTGTATAAGTTGATCGAGGTGGCACCATTTATTCCTATTGCAGAAGATACAAAGCCTATTAGTGTGCATGAGCCAATTTCTCAAGATCAAAGCTCAATGCCTTCTTCCACACAATTTGATGAAACCATGCTTAAGGAAATTGTTAAAGTAGGTTTTCTGCCTTTGAATAGCATTAGTTTTTTATTTGATTATTTTTTGCTTAAGAGACTTTTTTGTTTTTATGGTTTTTGATTAAGAGATTATCAGAGAGTTTTAAAAAGGATCTGCATGCTGAAGTTACTAGAATAAATCAGATATTTAAATATCTGTATCAGAAAAAAAGATTGAAAATGAAATCAAGGTAATATCTTTAATTTCAGTTAGTCTAAGTTCATGACCTTGTGTCCGTAACTTTTAAACTTGTAACTTAAAGTTAAGGACTGCCTGTCCTTAACTTTTTTACTTGTAAGTCTAAGTTCAGGACCATCTGTCCTGAACTTTTGAACTTGAAACTTGAAGTACAAGACCATTGTCCTTAACTTTTGAACTTGGAATTCAAAGTTAAGGACTGCTTGTCCCTAACTTTTGAACTTGAAACGTGAAGTTAATGACCTATTGTCCTTAACTTTTGATCTTGTAACTATAAATTAAGGATTGACTGTCCTTAACTTTTGAACCTGTAAGTCTATGTTCAGGACCATCTGTCCTGAACTTTTGAACTTGAAACATCAAATCCAAGACCAAATGTCCTTAACTTTTCAATTTGAAGCTTAAAGTTCAGGACCAAGTGTCCTTAACTTTTTAACTTGGAATTCAAAGTTAAGGACTGCATGTCCTTAACTTTTGAACTTGTTACTCTAAGTTAATGACTACCTGTCCTTAACTTCTTTACTTGTAACTTGAAGTTTAGGACTACCTGTCCTTAACTTTCTAACTTAGTTTCTTTCACAGGATTTAAAGAAAAGTCTAGGATCAAAGCTTGATACTTTGTTGAAGACTTATATGAAACCTGATGAAAGGAATATAGAGAGAGAATCTAGTGTTCCAATTACTAAAGATGGAGTTGATGATCATTGTCATGGTACAGAGCCTACTGTTACAATTAACAAAGATGCAGGTGGTGATGAATGCGATGATATGGATGTGCATGCAAAAGTTCAGTATGAAAGCGATTTTAGAGATGTAGATCTAGATGATGAAACTGATATCGGCACTGAAATTGGGAAAGGTTAGATATAGATTTTGAATTTTTTTCATTGAAATTTATATTCAATAGCGTAATACATATAAACTTTTTTGTGATTACAAATATTTGTAGAATCTATTGATGGAGTGGAAGTTCAAGATGTAATAGAATGTCAAGGGCAGGAAAAATCCAAAAGAGACAGGAGTAACAATTTTTTTTAAATGTGGAATGCAATCTCAGGATTTAGAAAGTACATTGAGAACAAGTGTCAGTGAGATTGTATACAAATGTTTAGAGGGAACATATGATATGTCTACACCTCTCTCATATAAAGAGAAATTTGCAGTTCAAAATTATGCCAATCAAGGTTAGATGAAATTTTCATGATATGTTGAATATTAGTTTTAGTGAACTATTAGAATGGATATTAATTGTAAATGTTACAGAATCTTTTGAAGCTGCAAGGAAAGAAGCTGGAGTGGAGTATCAAGAGAAAAGTGGAGTACAATCTCAAGACCTAGAAAATACCGAAGGAATAAGCATAAGTGAGATTGTTTCCAAATGCATAAATGGAACATATGATCTCTCTACACCTCGCTCTCTTACCGACAATATTGGAAGCCAAGAAAATGCTAGTGAAGATAATGATTTAACTGGGATGATCTTGACAATTTCAAACGGTTAGACAATGTTTTTTTAAATTTTATACATGTTTGTTTTAATCAAAGATTAGTAACAAGTACTAATTGTGTTAGCTATTGTAAATATTTTGCAAAATCTTGTGAACTTGCAATTAAAGAACATGGAGAACAGTTGCAAGATAAAGAAAATGTGCAGTTGGAAGACAAAGAAAATGCAACCAATATGTCAGCTTAATTATCTGTTGAAAAAACACAAGAAAGCAGTGTGAACAAGACATGTATTGATTGTGTCTTAGTTTTTGTCTCTTTCATTTTCATGGCAAGACAAACTATATATATATATATATATATATATATATATATATATATATATATATATATATATATAGTGTGTCTGCAGAGGAAAACAATGATGAAGCTCTTAACCAATATACTAGGAAAAGAAAGAGAGATAGTATTGGTTATGATGGTCCGTCATTTTCTATTCTTACTCCTACTCCTCCAAGTACACAAATGAGCATTGATGGGGGTTTGTCTATGGAGGTTGAAGGAAATATTGAAGAAGAGCTTGGTCGAGGTAAAAGGAATAAGAAGCTTAGTTGGTAGTTGAAATCTCCTTTTGATTAGGAAAGAAAAACAGGAACATCGATGGCACACAATGAAAATACTCCCAAGAGTTCGGGCTGGATAAAATCAACATATACTCGTAGATGTATTTTTCATTATGTCAAAGATGATGTAAAATTATTGAAGAAATTCATTGTGTGGTTGGGCAAGGAGAAAAGGAAAGGTCGCAAAAAACACTAAGTCCCTTAATGTATTTTATTATTTGTTAATTGCTTAAATTCGTGTCCTTAACTTGTAATTTTAAATTTAGGACTAAGTGTATTGGTCGCGCCCCCTTTTTCCCCTCCTCGCGGAGGGAGGTCCAGGTTTCGACATTCCATGGGGTGTAATGACTCATTTCCTTTTTGGGAATTGGGTATTTCAAGAGTCGTAACCTAACGGATTATGGTACGTTAGGGCACCTAGAGTGATTAACTCTTGGGTTGGTCTGCATTACCAGAGATTAGGGTAAAGGCCCGAGATAACCTCGAGGGGAAGGTGTTAGGCACCCCTCTTGGTCCACAACTGTGGGTCTCGGCCAAACTCATATTTACAAATTAGTTCATAGTTGACTCAAATAAGTACATCACGTTTAAACAAGTCAAGTAGTGGTTGAACAAATTATAAAGAAAGCTTTAAACAAGGAGAAGGTTTCGGGTAAAGAGGGGTTCTAGGTTGTTTATCCTATAAGATCATCCCACGCAATGCCCGGTAAACACTCCTCATCGAGGGACTACACATGACATTAACGCATAGTCATTATATCCCATGTTTTCCCTTCCCAACCCCTTATTGTTCATGCAAAGCGAGTGTTGGTCACTGATTCCTATTGCGTGCTGCTACCCGTCCCTTCTTAATAGTCCTGGAGGGAGTTAGGACCTCTACCTATAGGCAATTCTAGACATACCCCTAAGGTTTTAAAGGCAAAAATCTAAGGCGACAGTCAAAGAAAAGCATTTAGGACTTTCACATAAATGGAGCAATTAAAGGCTCATAGTTTCCTCTGCAAACGAGCATACATGCAACACGATTCAACCACAAGTAAGGTCTTTAGTAATCAAAGTCCTAAGGCAGGATTTCTGAATGATTATGCAGGAATAAACCACTTTTAGATACAGAAGTCACAACCTATTAGTTTCCTAGGATCTCTTAAAAAAAGGCTCATTAGAATTCAAAACGTTGAGTGAAAGAAACACCTTCAGAAAATGCAAGTTTTGAAAATGCCCTAAGGCTTGCCTATATGCAGAACTGATATTTAGGTTAATCCAGAAACAGACAAGTTTTGAAATAGTCCCTTTTAATCCTATAGGCAGGATATCTAATGAGATTATAGCAATGTTGAAAGAACCATTTTCAGTAAATGTCGCTGCTTAACAAAAGCCAGTTTTGAGAAGTAAACTAGGCGAGACACAATTGATCTAATAGGCTAATAAGAATTACCAGACATAATTGCGAATTAGATCCTTATAGACATGATATCCAGGCGTATTATTGGTTTTAGGCAATTTGCAGTAACATGTGAAAAACTTACTGAATCGAAATTATATCCTATAGGCATGATATCTATATTTGAGTTGATTAAAAACATGTTGACTTGGAACCTAACGTGACAAATGCAGGATTTATGATCATGGTTTGTATCTAATGCAAGTGACATTAAAAGTGAAGTCCTTATAGGCATGATTTCTATTATGAAATCTGATTCAACAGGAATAAAAGATCCTATAGGCATGTTTTCTATTATGCAAAAGCAATCAGATTCAATAGGAATAAAACCCTATAGGCATGTCTTCTATCGAGTGAGGCATACAGATCAGAAAATAAGTCCTAAGGCAGGATTTCTACCCAAGTTACCCCACAAAGTATACATCTACCCACCCTTTCACTAAATACCCCAAATATCTATTTACAAATTATTACAGGACAACAAATGAATTACATAAGTGAAATGGAAAATTAAGAAGCTATTCTATAGAAAGCCGGCTATCAGGCCACAGTTATCCAAATCCTCCAATGGTCTTTCCAGCCTCATTTCCATAGACAAATCAAAGTCTAGGTGCATCGAAGTTCCCTAAGGGTCTCAAGGACCCCGTGCAATGCTTACACCTAGACTTAATAGCCAAGCATTGAACCAATACAGTGTGGAAAGCCAGCCTCAGTATGCCAGAGTTCCAAGGGTTCTCAAGAGGATCCCAATGCAGTACACATACTAAAGGGGGTAGAACTTATTAAGTAGGAGTAGAGTGAAAGTGTAGGACTCATGTTTAAAAGAAGTTTATTAAGGGATGGACTCAAAAGGTCTGTTTTGAAAGCAATTAGTAACAAAGATTGTTAAAAAGAAGTTGGACTGGTAAACAAAGTTCAGACACTTCAGGATAAGACCACATACAACAAGTGAATGAATTCAGTAATTACACAGGGGTTAAGGGGGTTTGGGGATACATAAACATTGACTGCAGACACATGACCCTAGTAGGAGTATTAGGACTGGTATGGACATGCTCAGAGATAGTTTGACATTGGCATAATCACAAACCAGTCATAAACACATAGAGGGAATAGGGGTTTGGGATTCACAAAATGGTAAGTACACAGTAGGTGAAAGAATACAATTGTCCAGGCATGCTTGCATTACACAAATGGGGTAGATGAATTCAAAAGAGGGAAGGGGGTCACATTAGCATGCTTAACTACAAACTTCACAACAAAACCATAAGTAAAAGCATGCTAGAAATAATAGAAAATGAAACAAGAAGAGAAACATGTTGTTGTTGAGACTTTAAATTAACTAGGACATACCAGTGAAGATAAAAGTAAGCACAATGAAAGAACCAGAGAGTATAAATGATTATCCTTGGCTTGCATCCGGTAGTAGAATAACATAGAATTTTTTTAAGTACGAGAGGGGTTTTTTAGAAATCCAAGTGTGTGTGTCCTTTGTGAAAGACTTAGAGTATTTATAGTTGAAAGTAGGTAGTAAAATAAGGTAAAAATCATAGTAGTGTACTAATTTAAGAACTCAGAATCAATCACTTCAGAGAATCAAGGAGGTAATTCCTTGAGTTAAAGGAGTCAGGGCCAAACGGGAAGATTCAGTACCATATAAGGGAGGAAGGGAAATCAGTGCATGATTAAATAAGGAAAGTGTCAAGATTCAGTAGGCATAAAGTAGTCAATTAGGACCAAATTCAAAAGGACCTAATTAAGGAAAGACTAAGTAAAATAAAGTATCATAGTAAATAAGGTAATGCAATCAGTTAATTCAAACAGACGAGTAGAATTCCACGACTTTGAAGGAAAATCTTTCAATTACCAAAAGTTAAGGAAAATCATAATCAATTATGGGGAGTCATGATTCTGCATACCTCAACATATAAATAGAGACGATTGAAATGAAGTAGCAAACAAACAAAGTCGATTGTATAGGAAGAAAGAAACAAAAGATGAGAAAACACAGTCATGTAGAGGTGATGTAAGTAGGCTAGAGATTCAACAGAACATATTCGAAGCATGGTGGCCACAAGAGATTAACAAGGACCAGGTAAACAGGCTAACACACAGAAACGAAGTAAAGGAGAGTCATGCTAACACATAGAAGTAGAGTAATGAAAATTAAGCTAACACACAGAGACAAGTAAAGAAAATCATGCTAACTCATAGAAACAAGTAAAGAAAATCTTTAAGAAATTAGGGCTTTTTAACAGAGTTGAGTTAAAAAGCAGTAAGAACTTAGAATCGGTCGAGATAAACAAGGAAAAAGGTTTAATCATAAAGAAATCAGTCGAAACATGTATAGAAAGAACTCTGAAAACCCTAGTTTTTTAAAAGGAGTAAAAATGGTCTAGAGTAGAAAATCTTTCAGAAGAAAGCTCGAGAATAAGCAAATCACAGAAGGAAATTGGCTTAAATCATAAATATAACACAGATGAGAGATTCAGAAGAGAGCCAGGGTTTCAAAAAGAAACCCAAGTAAAATAAAAAAGAAACTGTTGAAACTTCATCGATCTTTCAAAAAGAAACCCAAGTAAAATAAAAAAGAACCTATTGAAACTTCATCGATCGTGACATATAAGGTGTGATTTTTCCCAAAATCACACCGGAGAACCCATAAGTAACAAAAATAGAAACCCTAGGTCCAAATCGACATGACCTAGGATCCTTGAAAGCCTTTTAGATGATGAGCAGAGTGATGAGAGACCTATTGGAAGCTTGGGTTGAAAAGGATAGTCGCTGGAGATAACCGTAGACGGAGGGGAGTGGAGGAGTCTAGGGTTAGGTTTGAGAGAAGAGTGGAGATGAGAGAGCATCTGAAGGCGGCGCCTTTGGAGAAATGAATTAGGGTTGGGGGTCGTTTGAAAATTAAAAAGGAAAGGAATTATTTGGACCGTTGATTTGGGAGATCAACGGTTAGGATTAGAATAGGTAGGTGGGTTCCGGGTTTGGGCAATGGTTAATAGGGTGTGGGTCGGGTTTTTAATTGTAAAATTGAGCAGGGAATTGGGGTCCGATTTGGCTATAATTGAAAGCAATTTGGCTATAATTTAAATAGCCAGTTTTCCCTATTTTAATTTATAAAAATAATAGATAATTTCTGAAAAATAATTTAAGGTGCCAAAATGTTTTGAAATACATAATTAACAATAAAAATCCACTTTTATGCATATAAAACATAATTAAATCTTAAAATGGGCTAACATTGCAATTATATGCAATTTTGCTTTAAAAATACCAAATATAATTGTAAAAATACATAAAAATTACATTAGCAATGGCATAAATATAGAAATCAAGTAGATGAATTATCAAAACAATAATTTTGGAAATAATTTTGGGGGAGTTTATGGGCAAAAAGGAAGAAAATAAACCAATTTAAACCCTTAAAATTATGGGAAAATAATAAAGCCTTGTGCATGCTTATATATGTATATATATATATATATATATGCTATTTTGAAGGTATTTATGCTTATTTAAAATATATAGGGAAAAATTGGGTATCAACAACTGCCCCTCTTTACCCGGGAAGGATGAAAAAGTTTTCGGGTAAAGACATGATGGCCATTTTTGACCGGACGAGATGTTTTGAAAGACAGAGGCCAAGCTCCGATTTCCGAGTTGCCTATATATTCATGGTTTTATAGGAGTCAGGCCATGTGTAGTTCTAGACTCACATGCGGAGTATGCCGATGAAATTTTGTAAGAACGGACACGAGATGTGGAAGCGGCTACAATGAGCGTTTAAGGCTCGGGATGGTTGGAGGGAACTGGAGTGAGATCACTCTTGCTAGGATAGCGGTTGCTTACTGGTTACCTATAGATAAAAGATGCTACAATCGTATTTGCTAAAATTTAAACATGATGCAAATTCTCTTTGGACCATGAAGGTTGTCTTCGGACGGTTAAAGATGACGTCCTTACACCATAACGTCCTGGGCCATGAATTGTTTAATGAGGGATTCGCAGGTCATGAGATGATGTTCTCGGGCCATGAAAATGGTGCCTCCGAACCATGATGCCTTTGAATAATGGTATGCAAATTTGAGAGATCCTCAGGCCATGGCATGATGTCTTCAGGGTATAAAGATGGTGCCTTTAGACTATGACACCCTCAGACAGATTGGCGATGTTTCAGCCCATGATATGCAATAACATGATGTAACAAGACAAGGCTTAGTCATGCAAAATGGAGGACATAGCTTAGCCCGATTAAAAAGCATGTAAATAGTAGTAGAAAATAGAGCAACATTGGTGCAAAGAGGGACAATGTTTAGTCCCGCGCAAGTGGGGAAGGCAAGAGTTATTATGATGCAAATGAGGAGGCAAGGATTAGCCTCATACAAAAATGGAGTCAGGGATTAGACTCATGCAGGAATGGAGACAGAGCTTAGTCTCATGCAAAGAGAAGGCGAATATGGAGGTAGAGCTTAACCTTATGCAAAAATGGAGGCATGACTTAGCCTCATGCAAAATGCGGGACAAGGCTTAGTCCCCATGCAAATATGGACTCAAGGATTAGACTCAGGCAAATATAGAGTTAGGACTTAGACTTATGCAAATATGGAGTCAAGGGTTGGACTCATGCAAAATGTGGAGTCAGGGCTTAGACTCATGCAAATATGGAGTCAGAGATTAGACTCATGCAAATGTGGAGTTAAGGCTTAGACTCATGCAAGAAGAAGGAAAATATGGAGGTAGAGCTTAACCTCATGCAATATTGGGGACAAGGCTTAGTCCCATGCAAATATGGAGTCAGATATTAGACTCATACAAATTGTCACGACCCAAAATCCACTAAGGGTCGTGATGGCTCCCAACACCGTTATCAGGCAAGCCAACACAGAAGTATTAGTAAAATTCTTATTTTACTTACCAAAATCGGTTACAACATTTCTTAATTTGCAATTAAAATAGGTGATGATAAGCAATATTTAATAATAATTATACAATCCAAAAGAACTGTCTACTAATGTGTGTGCCAAGACTTGATGTCACAAGTAGTAGGCAACTAGTAGAATGGACAAAAGAATAATACTATCCTACTGTTCGGGATAGAATAGACATCAAAAGTAAAGAAAGACCCCATCAAGCTGCTGAACGACACCGGAAGGGAGCAACTTACCGTGGAAGTCTCGGTCTATGAATTAGGGGCACACACCAGTCTGATAGCCAGATATACCTGCCTCAGATCCTGTACAATTAAGTAGAGAAGTGTAGTATGAGTACATAAACAATATATACCCCGTAAGTATCCTGTATAATCTCAAAGAAGTAGAGACGAGAGGTCTACTTGATACTTACTACGATCAAATAATACAATGAAGTGTTACACTAAACATGGAAATCACAAATAATCAATAGTTTGTAGTAAGAGGTAATATGTCATGTTCTTAACAATTTTACAATTAGCCATTTACATTTCAAATATTTAGCCGATCAAGTCATGAATAAGATTTCACATAGATATCATGCGCACACTATGCCGAGGTCGACGACCCGATCCAATAGAAAATAAACTGTGCACTGCTAGAGGGTCGAATGGCGCGAACCATAGATGCATCTATTTCTACCGAAGCAATTGGCCCGATCCACAAATAACAATTAATATCAAGAAAACACATTAATGCGCATTTAATTCCAAGTAAATTCATACAAGTGTCCCACAAGTGTATACATTTGCTTATATTCCTTTCCAAGTCTCTAGCATGCCCTAAGTGGTCACATTAGCAAGAAAATATAGAGACATTCACAAATATAACATGATACGGGTCCTAGACTACCTGGAAAATTATCATAATAGTAGCTACGCACGAACTCTCGTCACCTAGTGCGTACGTAGCCCCCGCATTTAGCAGCAAATTACTCAATTATTGCACCTATGGGGACAATTCCCTCTTACAAGGTTAGAAAGGAGACTCACCTCGCTCCAAAGTGCACTTCCAATACCACGAATGATCCCAAACCCTCAATTCGGAGCCGGACGATCCAAAACTAGTTAAATGAGGTAGGAACTAGTCAATATAAGATCACAAGATCGAATTCTAGCTATTTAAGCCATTTTTCAACCATTAATACAAGTTTCCTAAAATCCGACCCCGGGCCCACGTGCCCGAATTCTGAAATTTCTCGAAGGAAGTTGTTCTCTATAACCTAAGGATCAATAATATATGATTTCTAATTCATTCCATAACAAATTTCGTGGTTAAATCTAACTTTTATTAAAACCCTAGGTTTTGCTCTAACCCCTTGTTTTTACCTAAATTCTAGTGTTTAATCTACCTAAGACACAAGTATTAAACTAAGAATTAGTGGGATAAACTTACCTCAAGATGCTAGGTGGAAGTCTTCTTTCAAAAGCTCCCAAAATTGCCAATGGAAGAGTAAAAAGTGGAAAAAATGACTTAGAACTCGTATTAAATGAAGCTCACTACTTCAGCGATTTCCGCATCTGTGGTCAGGGGAACGCATCTATGGTCTCGCTTCTGCGAGGAAGAGACCGCATCTGCGAAAATGGGCCAAGCGGGCTGGGACCGCTTCTGCGGTCTTGAAGCCGCTTCTGCGGCTTGGGAGCCGCTTCAGCGGTTCCTGGCCTGGCCTACCTTGGCCGCATCTGTGATAGAAGGACTGCTTCTGCGATCTTGCACCTGCAGTCAACCAACCGCATGTGCGGTTATGACAAAAGCATATGCTTCAGCACTTCTCAAAAATTCCAACTTCACTTGAGCCTCGTCGAATTGACGCTCGGGGATGCCGGGCCCCGTCCGAACATACCGACAAGTCTAAAATCATGAAACGGACCTACTCGAACCTTCAGAATGCCCGAAACAACGCTAAATCTAAGAATCACCCCTTAAAACCAATTGAATCAAAATTATGAACTTCAAGTTCTTAATTTTTCCTCCAACGAGCCGAAACGCCCTTAAATTATTTGGATTGACACCAAATTTTGCGGGCAAGTTTTAAATAACATATCAGACCTGTACCGGGCTTCGGAACCAATATACGACCCCGATACCCATGTAATCAATCATTAATTAGTTTTTTTAAATCTTTAAAACTTCAGATTAACAATTTCTAATAAAAATTCATTACTCGGGCTAGGGACCTTGGAATTCGATTCCGGGCATACTCCCAGGTGCCATATTTTCCTATGGACCCTCAGGGACCGTCAAATCATGAATCCGGGTCCGTTCGCTCACAATGTTTACCAAAGTCAAATTTAGCCTTTTAAGAAAATTCTAAGGAATCAAATGAACATATTTCACTCCAAACTCTTCCAAATCCCAAACCCACTATCCCCGCAAGTCGTAAATTAGTTAAAGAAAGCGTGGGAAGTTTTATTTAAGGGAACAGGGTTCTAAAAGGCAAAACGACCAGTCGAGTTGTTACACAAATATGGAGTCAAGGCTTAGACTCATGCAAATGTGGAGTCAAGGCTTAGACTCATGCAAGAAGAAGGCAAATATGGAGGTAGAGCTTAACCTCATGCAAGATTTGGGACAAGGCTTAGTCCCATGCAAATATGGAGTTAGAGATTAGATTCATGCAAATGTGGAGTCAAGGTTTAGACTCATGCAAGGATAAGGCAAATATGGAGGTAGAGCTTAACCTCATGCAAGATTCAGGACAAGGCTTAGTCCCATGCAAATATGGAGTCAAAGATTAGACTCATGCAAGGTGCGAGACAAGGCTTAGTCCCATGCAAAGGTGGAGTCAGAGATTAGACTCGTGCAAATATGGAGTTAAGGATTAGACTCATGCGAATGTGGAGTTAGAGATTAGACTCATGCAAAGAGAAAATAGCCGATAATGGTAGAGTATATCTTATCTGGGATAGGTTCAGCGTCTAACGACCAAATGGATGGTGAAAGTGCTTTGTGTACGGATGCTATCGTCAAAGGTGCCTGCGTTCAAAGAAAAATCATAAGTTTCATGGGGGGGGGTTGGTTCTTGCTTCGTCTGCCGGACTTGATCTACTCCGCTATGGAATCCCTCTTCGAGTTCCCCTAGGTAGCACCTGACTGTTATAAAAATAAAATTTTCGAAAAATATGCATTTTTTGATAAAAAGAAAATAAAATTGTTTTGGGAGCATATTGATATATTAAATAATTTTGATGAACTAGCGACTGTGACACATTCCAAAGGCATTGCAGGTTTCTCATATTGGAATTTTGAGGGTCCTCCTCAATATTCTGCCCCAGTTTGGTAGATGATTTTTAACTATTTGCGGATGGAGGACCTTGCTCAAAATTCTGCCCCAGTTCTTGACTAATGACTGACTTCCTGGCATGTGATGGCGTTGGCTGGACTTGCTCCGGAATTTTGAGGACCCTCCTCAAAATTCTGCACCAATTTCTGATCTTGGGGAAATAAAAATTTTATTATGATATGACTGAACCCATAAGGCTACCTACGTATCCCCTCTTAAACGGGAATCAGGTCAAGCGTAGTTCAATTACATCAGGAAAGAAGATGTGAAGTAATCTAGGCATAATATCTTTTGACTGCGTCTGAATTAATTGATTTTGGCCAGATCTCTCCATCCATATCTGCAAGTATGAGAGCTCCTCCTGTTAGCACTCTGTAAACCATATACGGACCTTGCCAGTTGGGAGAGAATTTTCCTTTGGCTTCATCTTGGTGTGGAAAAATCTTCTTCAATACCAGCTGTCCTGGTGCGAACTGTCTTGGTTTGACCCTTTTGTTGAAAGCTCTAGACATCCTGTTCTGATATAGTTGACTGTGGCATACTGTGTTTATTCTTTTTCCATCGATAAGGGCCAACTGTTCATAGTGGCTTTTTACCCACTCCGCAACGCTGAGTTCAGCTTCCTGTATGACTCTTAGAGAAGGAATCTCTACCTCGGCTGGGATGACAACCTCGGTACCATAAACCAACATGTAGGGGGTTTCCCCGGTTGACATACGAATTGTGGTGCGGTACCCTAAAAGAGCAAAGGGTAACTTTTCATGCCACTGCTTGTGATTTTCTACCATTTTCCTTAGTATCTTCTTAATATTTTTGTCGGCGGCTTCCACGGCTCCATTCATCTGAGGTCTGTAGGCGGTGGAATTTTTGTGCTTGATTTTGAAGGTTTCACATATAGCTTTCATCAAGTCACTATTGAGGTTGACGACATTGTCGGTGATAATAGACTCAGGAATCTCGAATCAACAGATGATACGATCCTTGATAAAATCTGTGACGACCTTCTTGGTTACAACTTTGTAGGATGCAGCTTCTACCCATTTTGTGAAGTAATCAATGGCTACCAGAATAAATCGGCATCCGTTCGAAGCAGTGGGATCGATCGGACCAATAACATCCATTCCCCAGACAGCGAATAGCTAAGGTGAGATTGTTGCATTGAGCTCATTTGGGGGCACTTTTATCATGTCAGCATGTACTTGACATTGAAATCATTTGCGGACATACTGAATACAATCCGTCTCTATGGTCATCTAAAAGTAATTTGCCCTAAGTATTTTCTTGGCCAGAACAAAGCCATTCATGTGCGGACTGCAGGTCCCAGCATGCACATCCTCAAGTAGCTTAGAAGCTTCCTTTGCGTCGATGCATCTTAGCAAACCCAAATCTAGGGTTCTTCTATATAAGTTCCCTCCACTGTGGAAGAAGTGATTTGACAATCTCTGGAGCGTGCATTTCTGAATGTGATTTGCATGCTCCGGGTATTTTCCTTTTGATAGGTACTCCTTGATGTCATGGAACCAAGGCTTTCTGTCTGCTTCCTCCCCGACATGAGCATAATATGCCGGCTGATTATGGATCCTCACTGGAATGGGATCAATATAGTTCTTATCTGGATGTTGTATCATTGATGACAAAGTGGCTAGTGTGTCGGCGAACTCATTCTGAATTCTGGGCACATGTCGGAATTCTATATTTGTAAACCTCCTTTTCAATTCCTGCACATGGTGCAGATATGGCAATATCTTGGAATTCTTAGTAGTCCATTCTCCTTTCACCTGGTGCACAAGTAAATCTGAATTGCCAATCACCAACAACTCCTGAATATTCATGTCGACTGCCATGTTGAGCCCTAGTATGCAATCCTCATATTTTGCCATGTTGTTGGTGTAGGAAAATCTAAGTTTGGTAGATATCGGATAGTGCTGACCCATTTCGGATACCAAAACTACTCCAATGCCTACTGCTTTGAAATTTGTGGCTCCGTCAAAGAACTTCCTCCAACCGTCATATGCTTCCGTAATGTCTTCTCCTACAAATGAGACTTCTTCGTCAGGAAAATATGTTTTCAAGGGTTCGTATTCTCCTCCCACTGGATTTTTAGCGAGTTGATATGCCAACGCTTGTCCCTTGACTGTTTTTGAGTTACATAGACGATGTCGAACTCACTCAGTAGTATCTTCCATTTAGCTAACTTCCCAGTAGGCATGGGCTTCTGAAATATGTACTTTAGAGGATCCATCCTGGATATGAGGTATGTAATGTAGGCACAGAAATAATGCCTCAACTTCTGGGCTGTCCAGGTCAAAGCACAGCAAGTGCGTTCGAGTAGGGAATACCGCGCTTCATAAAGTGTGAATTTCTTACTCAGGTAATATATGGCTTTCTCCTTTCTTCCTGTCTCATCATGTTGCCTCAAAACACATCCAAAGGCTCCATCTAACACAGATAGATAAAGCAGCAACGGTCGTCCTGGTTCTGGCAGGACTAGAACTGGCGGCGTGGACAGGTATTCCTTGATCTTGTCAAACGCATTCTGACAATCCTCGCTCCAACTTGTCTCGACATCTTTCCTCAGCATCTAGAAGATGGGTTCACATATGATTGTGGACTGTGCTATGAATCAGCTGATGTAGTTAACTCGCCCTAGGAAGCTCATCACGTCCTTCTTGCTTTTGGGTGGTGGTAATTCCTGAATAGCTTTGACTTTAGTCGCATCTAGCTCGATCCCTCGGCGACTGACAATGAATCCCAGTAATTTTCCTGCCGGAACCCCGAATGCACACTTTGCATGGTTCAACTTCAAATTGTACCTCCAAAGCCTGTCGAAGAATTTCCTCAAGTCTGATATGTGACCCGTGCCCCTTTTGGATTTGATAATGATGTCGTCCACATAAACCTCTATTTCTTTGTATATCATATCATGAAAAATGGTTGTCATGACCCTCATGTAAGTGGCCATTGCGTTCTTTAGACCGAATGACATCATCTTGTAACAGTATACACCCCAAGGCATAATAAAAACTGTCTTCTCGGCATCTTCTTCATCCATCCAGATCTGATGATAACCAGCGAAGAAATCTACAAAGGATTGGAGTTCATGCTTGGCACAATTATCGATCAGGATGTGTATATTTGGCAGTGAGAAATCGTCTTTGGGACTTGCTCTGTTTAAATCCCGATAATCGACACATACCCTAACCTTCCCGTCCTTCTTTAGAACTGACACAATATTAGCTAACCATGTTGGGTACTCAACCGCCCTGAGAATATTTGGCTTTGATCTGTTTGGTAACTTCCTCCTTGATCTTCAAACTCATGTCTGGTTTGAATTTTCTGAGTTTCTGCTTGACTAGTAGACACAGAGGATTGGTAGGCAACTTATGAGCTACTATGATGTGCTTAAACCAGACATGAGTTTAGAAAAAAGATGTACTCTTCCTTTTTTGTTGGTGACAAATGAATGCTGATGCGGGTCTCTTTGACGGCCTCGGCGTCTCCCAAATTTACCGCTTCTATTTCTTCCAAGTTGGATTTAGGCTTGTTCTCAAAATTCTCAACTTCCCTGACAATTTCCTTGGGTATCTCATCTTCTTCCTTTGAGTCACTATTCTCATGTTGCGTTGCCTGATTACATGTCACAGTCACTGGTTCATCAGGAAAAGTAATAATAACACTGTAGAAGGGAAAAGTATAAAATAGTAATGAATAATGATAAAGGATAAATGCATTTGATTAAAACTGAGAAAATTGTTCAAACAAAGCTTGGCTCGGTGGATCGAGCATTTATTTTGAAACAAAGAAATCTTAAACAAAATTGCTGAAAAATTTAAATGCCTAGAACAGATATAAATTCTGCCAAGCTACCTAGGGACTCGACGGACTTGAGATGGTGTAACGGTCCAGTTCCTGAGAACGACTCCCTTTGCAACAGTCTGAATGGAGAGGCCTTCTTCCTCCTCCTCCTCCTTAATTATGGCACTGCAGTCTATATCCTCATCTTCCAAGAGTAGGTCCTTCAGCCCATCTAGTGCTTCTTCTTCAGCGGTTCCCCATATTGTGTCTGCCTGGTGGAAAGCTTGTTCCAAACGAGGTATCGGTTGCTCAAGAGGGTAATACGGTCCACGCTATGGAGGCGACCGTTCCTGTACTCTTGCCATGTATACTGGTATCCGAGCTCAAAGGTAGTACCATGATTTTTCAGCCATATTGGCTTGGTGATACCTTGAAGGTTCTTTCCTAACCCTTTGTCGGGTTCATATCCGGACCATGCTAGTATGCTTTCTATTTTGTTACTCCGCCACTTATCCTTCTTGACGACATTAACCCATTCAATGTGATGATAGGTTTCCTTTACCAGCCTTCTTTTATGTCCAATGGCCGGAATGGTCTGACTGGTGTAGATGGGATTACTCCCATCTCCATGAATGATTACCTCCTGGTGGTTCCATTCAAATTTCACAACTTGGTGTAGTGTGGATGGCACGGCTCCAGCAGCATGGATCCATGGGTGGCCCAACAAAAGATTATATGAGGAGGGTATGTCAAGCACTTGGAATTCGATGTCGAACCAAGTTGGTCCCATCTGCAAGAAAAGGTTGATCTCCCCGATCGTGGCCCTCTGGGACCCATCGAAAGCCTTCACATTCATGCTTCTGGTCCGTATTTCATGGAAACCTTTGTCCAACCTTTTCAGGGTATCCAGTGGACAAATATTCAGACTCGAACCTCCATCAACCAGGACCCTGGCAATGAATTTATCTTCAAACTGTACCGTAATATGCAATGCTCGATTGTGATTCAGACCTTCAGGCGGTAGCTCATCTTCGTGAAAGATAATCTTGTGGCTCTCCAACACCTGTCCGACTATATTGGCCATTTCTCCACCAATGATATTACTGGGTACATAAGCTCGCTCAATACCTTCATCAGAGCGTTCTTGTGCGCCTCTGAATTTTGTAGCAGTGACCGGATAAATATCTGAGCAGGGACTTTGTTCAGATGATCAACAACAGAATACTCTTTCGCTTGTACTTTCCTCCACAAGTCATTCGGTCCGGTTTCAATGACAGGCTGCCTAGTAGTGGCATCCTTACTTGAACCTCCCAAGTGTTCAGGGGTGTAGACTCTTCCAGTTCTAGTTATCCCTTGTGCGGTATCAGATTCCTCTATCTTAGCCTTCCCGTTTCGCCAAGCCTCGGTGACATAATCCCAGGGTATTTCCATTGAGTTGAATAGGGGTGTGGTTGACGCCGTCACAATAAAAGGTGTGACCGTTTCTACTTCAAATAGAGTGGGGCTGGCTGCGGGCAGAGCCACTTCCACCTTGAATGGAACTGATGTTGTTACCTCAACGTCAATAGGTTCCTGAGTCTAAACCATAATGGGAGTAAGCGTAACTGCAACCTTTAAATCATCGCCTTCTCGGATAAGCCCGATTGACCCCTCAGGGTCCCATTCCTCATTTATTTCTATGACATGTACACTGTCACCTCTGTGACCAGGGAGGGGATTATTGCGAACATTAGTTGCGACTTCCTTCGCTTGTATGACTTTGTTGTCACTGAGTGTCTGAATCTTATCCTTCAATGTTCGGCACTCAGCAGTGGTGTGCCATTCCATACCGGAGTGGTATGCACAGGTTTTGTTTGGATTTACCCATTGGGATGGATTTTCTAGTGCCACATCAGGAATAGGAGTGACATAACCTGCGGCCTTTAACCTTTCATACAATTGGTCGATGGGCTCAGAAATGGCGGTGTATTGTCTGGGTGACTTGCGGTTGAAATTGGGTCTTGATCTTGGATAATTTTGGCGAGTTGGTGGTGATTTGAAGTGGGATGGTTGGGAATTATAGGTGTGATGAACAATGGCTGGTTGGGAATATCTGGGAGATGAATGTTGATATGTAGGTAGTGATGCTTGGTATGTGGGTGGAGGTGTTTGATAGGTGGGTGGAGGTGTTTGATATGTGGGCGGAGGTGTTTGATAGGTAGGTGGAGGTGTTTGATATGTGAGTGGAGTTTTTGGGCCCTGGGCCACCATTACTTCCCCGACATCTCTCTTCTTCGATATGCCGCCTGATTGGAGTGCCTTATTCGTGGCTTATAGTGCCTCAAAATTTGTTACCATCCCGCTCTTGATTCCTTCCTCGATTCTTTCCCCGAGCTTGATGATATCTGAGAATTTTTTATTTTTGATGACCATTAATCTTTCATAATATTGCGGATCCTGTGCTTTGACGAAGAACTTATTAATCTGTTCTTCATCCAAAGCAGGCTTGACCTTGGAGTCTTCTGACCTCCAACGAGTAGCATATTCACGGGAGGTCTTAGTGGGCTTCTTCTTGAGATTTTGGATGTAGAAGACATCAGGTGCATTTTCTGTGTTGAACCTAAACCGGTCCATGAAATCTGATGCCATGCTTACCCAACTAGACCATTTCTTGGGGTTCTGGCTAATATACCAAGACAATGCATCCCTAGTAAGACTCCTCATAAAGAGCTTCATTCGAATTTTTTCATATTTTCTGACCCCTACAAGCTTGTCACAATAAGTCCTTAAGTGAACCCTGGGATCACCCGTACCATCGAACATTTCAAACTTGGGAGGTTTGTACCCCTCTGGAAATTCCATATCGGGTTGTTTGCACAGACCTTCATAGTTTAAACCTTCTATTCCCCTATCGCCTTCGACACTTTGAACCCGGCTTGTTAATTTCTTGAGTTCTTCAGCCATGTTCTTAATGAGCAGGTCCTTTTCGGAGGGTTCCGTTGCACATGAGATTTGCTGGGT
Organism: Nicotiana tabacum; assembly: GCF_000715075.1. Lineage (NCBI taxonomy): Eukaryota > Viridiplantae > Streptophyta > Magnoliopsida > Solanales > Solanaceae > Nicotiana > Nicotiana tabacum. Next base: position 154,686,193 of record NC_134101.1, on the reverse strand, counting down.
AGAGTGTGGTATAGTTTCCACGTATATGGGGTTGCTCTGATGGGTTCCAGGAACCTAGGTATAGTGATGGTCATTGGTGGAGTTTTGTGGATATGGAATGAGTGGTGGTGTATTTTGGGGAGTGTGGTAAGTGGTGGTTGGTGGGCATGGAATTGGTTGATGCTGTTGTGGTAGAGTTGATATCGGCAATGGATTGATATTTTATGGTGGAGTTGCATATTGATTTGGTATGGTAGGATTTTACGGCTGTTGGTTTTGTGTGTTTTGAGAAGGTGTTGGGTTCTTTGCGTTCTATTGGTGGATATCAGGGACATTGAGGGTGAGTGACAAGTTTGCCAAATTGCGGACCTGCTCAAGTTCTCTTTGCAGTTCTAGTATCTTTTTTTCTATTCTCAAAACTAGGTCATTCGGGGCTGGAGTACTATGACCATCAGAAGTTTCTGCGTTCTCAATGTTTTCCTTTCGAATTCCACTTAGGTCGTCCATCTTTGCTTTTCCTCTGATTTTGTCTTGCTTGGAGGAGGAGGAGGTGGAAGTCCTCTAGATCTGGTATGATATGATGACGAGGCCAGTATGGATGAACCAACCTAAGGGGATGAGAATAACAACAAGAAATAATCAAAAACAAAAGGTAACAAGTCAGTGAGGATTCTAAAATATTTGCAATATTTAAACACATAGTGCGAGATATAAACTCGTATCCTAATTTGGGAGCCTCGTTGTGCCCGAGGTAGGCCTAGCGACAAATATATTTGGAGAACTTTAAAAATGACAATAAATGCTTCATTTCATAATATAAAATAGACGAATCCAAAATGACACTAACATAATGAAAAAAAAAGACAAGTCACTACTAGCACTTGACCTTATTACATTTAAGGAAAACAAGTAAATCTGATCTATTTGGTCCCAGAAGGACCTTCCCCAAATTTTATCTTCCGGACTACATCAAACAGATCTCCCAGCTCGCGCAGTCCAAGCAGTAAGTAGGCTCGGGCAAGATGTCCTCCCTAGGCTCTTTTAGCATTCTGATAGTTTTCGATCCTTTTTATGACTTTGCCCTCCAGCTCCACTATTCCTCTCTCCAGGTATTCCAGCTTCCAGTTGGAAATGACTGCCATATCTTTCTGTTCCTCGATCAACCTCATATTCCTCTCATGTATCTCCCGATGCTCATTCTCAAAGTCGTGGACTCTCTTGCGCAACCTGTTGTATTTGACTTGGGCTTCAACTTCCTCGTCTATGATTCTGTTCCCTCGACCAGTACCCGATATCACCACTCCTTTCAGATTGTCGTCCAACCATGTAGGGTAGAGAGGATCGCACCCTACGCAATATCTGTCTGGATCAACCGTGTTTTTCTCCACAATGATTTTGCAGTGCCACAAGTGCTGAGCTTGACACTTGTAAGGTATGTCATCATCTTAGAAATCTACCCTGAAATGGCTTATCTTGACGACCCTTGGTACAACCTGCTTTCTACCTTCTTGACTTATAACTCGTATAGGAATATATGGATATATCCCTCTCAACCCAATCAACACCAAATGCGGAGCATCCCTAGACCTGATAATGAACTCGTCCGTTGGAAACCACTCAACCATCCACTGCACCTGTTCCTCGGTCAGATTGTCGAAGAACTCTACCCATTTGTTGGGACTTTCTGGCTGAGCAAATCTGTCCTGAATGTAGGTCATCTACTTAGGGTGGTGGAAAGCAATGTGGTCGCAGAAATTCTTGGCGATAGCAACCCTTTTGGAGATGCTTCAACAACCATAATTGCAGCAATAAGTTGCAGCCCTTGAAATGTTGGACCCCTCTCTGACAACATTCCACGACCCTATAGATATCAACTATGATCATGGGGACCATGGTATATGTTTGACCATTAATCCCTTCCATCAGAGTTTTGGTGACCATGGCCAACCTGGTGTGGATTCTTCCCTTTTTTCATTGGGAATACTATCATCCCCAGAAAGCACACGATGAACACGAACACTCTATGGTGGATGTGACCTAATGAAGTAAGGGCGATCTCATCATGATAAGTGCGAAAAGACTTGTTGTGGCCATACCACTCATAAAGATATTCGAAAGGTATGTAGGAGTCCTTCCGGCACACTAAGTCGACATTCTTTTTCAGCCCCATCATCTTCAAAAATCCCCTGCCTGTACGGTTTTCCGGCACCAAAAGCCCAGGCCTGTCCCAAGTCAACCCTGCAAGTCCTCCTATTTCCTCTAGGAGCGGTGTCATTTCTATGTCGCCAAAACGGAACACGACTCTTTCACTATCCCAAAATAGGGTGGCAGCCTCGATCAGTTTCTTGTTAGTTTCAATGTCTATCAGGGAGGGCAAGTTACCCAGGTACTTCTTCACATGTTTCTTGTCACTTGAGGAAAGATCTTCCAACCAATTTAGCAACAATGGAGGGATATTGCTAACCATACCGAATCTGGGGACTTCGTGCCTCATTTTCTGCAAAACAAAAAGGGTTAGACCTTACCCCCCACCAGACTCGACTATTTATACACTTATGTAATACATATCGATATTTAGTTCTCCAAATTAATACAATACAATCATACAGATTCAAGAAGAAGGAAATGAAGAATGGGGAACAAAACGAAATAAAGCATTTCTAGCTCTAGTTTCAGATGAGCTTCTCCCAATTACAACTGCTTCTTCTTGCTGCAAGGGCCTTAAAACCAAACCACCCGGGAAGCTCATTCTCGGTCGGGCTCGAAGTAGAAGGTAGAACATAATATCTCTTGTTGGTTCAGCTCATTAAGCTATTACAAAATAGTCCAGCGGAGACAAAGAAAGAAACCATTTTTACGGTATTTTTGCTTCCAGTCCGGATCCATCCTTTTTTGTTTATTGGGAGACTGAATGAAAAAGGCTTTGTCAAGCAGGCATGATTGTCACGTCAATCGACAGTTGAGAAATATTATCTCCGGGGCCCTCACTTTCCCCTTGGAGAGAAGAGGAGTCCTCTTATCTGATTTCTCTTTGCAAGAAGAGAACTAATGGTGATCCCCAAGGTTCAATGAAAGAATGAAGCTATTATCGTACCCGGATAGAGATGATGCTCTTTCTATGATGTCTCCATGCTGGCCATAATAGAATAGATAGGCAAAGCAGTCAATAGTAGTCTGGTCTTTCTTTGATCGGCCTTCCCAGACTAGAACTGAAAGGATATACCAACCCCCAAAGGATTATTGGGCATTCCTTCATGTCAGGAGGAGGTAGCGGTTAGAGGGACTGTAAGGAGAGGAGCTCTAAGTTAGAATTCAATAGCCTAAAAAATGGTCATTTGTGCATAACAGCTACTGGTGTCATCACCCTGCAAAGAGGTGAGGCAAAAAGTGGTGCGCCAACTGAACTTGCCTTGTTGTGATAGGGGTACCGCCTTTTCATTCCCACCTTTCTGATCTAACACTATAGGCGATGGCCGGGGATCATCCTCTCAATAGGACAGAAAGAAGGAATCTTCCTAGGAAGAACCTAGACGGTTTCTGGAAGCATCCTTTACTTTGTTGTTCACAGTAGCAGCTTGCCAAGTGGGAGAAAAACAGTCACACCAAAAGAAAGACTTAGGGGGAGCCTGCGGCAAGGGTCAGATTAACCCTAGGCTTAATTCCCCAACAAAGGGGAACCAGAGCAGCAAGCATCACAACTAGTGACATTCCCCGCCACAACAGTTCCACTTCAAGGTAGCTTGAGTAAGTCCAATTTCAGAGGTTCAGAAGCCAAAGGCAACTCTTAGACCATTTGAGTTTACAGACTCTTAAGATGTACGACGAAGATGAGACTACTTTCAAGCAGAATCTGAATAAAGAAAAAGGCAGGGTAAAACCCGATGGACTTTGGATAAGGCTTATCTTAATGGATCATTATGGGGACAACATAACTGATCCGACTAAGTTTGACCATGATGCATGCACAATTTAAACAGAGTAAGGTTTTTATGGGGTTTTAGACTGGTACCCTCAAGTAGACAACTTGAGGGGGAAGTCACGAAATTGTCGACTGCACTGCTGTCGACTGGCTTTACCGCAAATAAGCCTTTCCGAATTTAAGGGTAATAAATAGGAAGAGCGCAACCAATCATTAAAGCGTTGCTATAGGATTTGAGACGCACGAGTGGAATATGATGTGGAACATGATTTATGCAGCAGTTATAACATGTAGGCAAGTATTTTCACGTAGGAAAATAAATACAACATTTAAATAATTGAAAAGTCAGTTACAAGAAAAAGGAAAACAAAGAGACAAGTCAGTTTTCAAAGATAAAGAATCATAAATGCTTAAGAGAAATAAATAGTTAAATTCAAATAAGGGAGAAGGGCACGGGATAAGCATGCGTGTACTAATTTGTAAAAACAAGTTCGTTATGGTAAAAGCCTAAGGGGTTTCCCCAGCAGAGTCACCATGCTATCGCCCCTTTTTTTCCCATCCTCGCGGAGGGAGGTCCGGGTTTCGACATTCCATGGGGTGCAATGATTCATTTCCTTTTTGGGAATTGGGTATTTGAAGTGTCGCCACCTAACGGATTATGGTGCGTTAGGGCACCTAGAGTGATTAACTCTTGGGTTGGTCTGTATTACTAGAGATTAGGGTAAGGGCTCGAGGTAACCTCGAGGGAAAGGTGTTAGGCACCCCTCTTGGTCCATAACTATGGGTCCCAACCGAACTCATATTTAAAATTAGTCCATAGTTGACTCAAAGAAGTACAACATTTTTAAACAAGTCAAGTAGTGAAATAAAGGTTGAACAAATTATAAAGAAAGCTTTAAACAAGGAGAAGGTTTGGGGTAAAGAGGGGTCCTAGGTTGTTTATCCTATAGGATCGCCCCACACAATGTCCGGTAAACACTCCTCATCGAGGAACTACACTTGACATTAACACGTAGTCATCATATCCCATATATACTCTTCCCATTCCCTTATTGGTCATGCAAAATGAGTGTTGGTCACTGATTCCTATTGCGTGCTGCTACCCGTCCCTTCTTAATAGTACCGGAGGGAGTTAGGACCTCTACCTATAGGTAGTTCTAGACATACCCCTAAGGTTTTAAAGGCAAAAATCTAAGGCGACAGTGAAAGAAAAGCATTTAGGACTTTCACATAAATGGAGCAATTAAAGGCTCATAGTTTCCTCCACAAACGAGCATACATGCAACACGATTCAACCACAAGTAAGGTCTTTAGTAATCATAGTCCTAAGGCAGGATTTCTAAATAATTATGTAGGAATAAACCACTTTTAGATACAGAAGTCACAACCTATTAGTTGCCTAGGATCTCTTAAAAAAGGCTCATTAGAATTCAAAACGTTGAGTGACAGAAGCAGCTTCAGAGAAATGCAAGTTTTGAAAATGTCCTAAGGCTTGCCTATATGCAGAACTGATATTTATGTTAATGCAGAAACAAACAAGTTTTGAAATAGTCCCTTTTAATCCTATAGGCAGGATATCTAAAGAGATTAGAGCAATGTTGAAAGAACCATTTTCAGGAAATGTTGCTGCTTACCAAAAGCCAGTTTTGAGAAATAAACTAGGCGAGACACAATTGATCTATTAGGCTAATTAGAATTACCAGAAAAAATTGTGAATTAGATCCTTATATACATGATATCTAGGCATATTATTGGTTTTAGTCAATTTACAGTAACATGTGAAAAACTTACTGAATCGGAATTATATCCTATAGGTATGATATCTATATTTAAGTTGATTAAAAACACGTTGACTTGGAACCTAATGTGACAAATGCAAGATTTATGAACATGGTTTGTATCTAATGCAAGTGACATTAAAAGTGAAGTCCTTATTGACATGATTTCTATTATGAAATCTGATTCAACATGAATTAAAGGCCCTATAGGCATGTTTTCTATTATACAAAAGCAATCAGATTTAACAGGAATAAAACTCTATAGGCACGTCTTCTATTGAGTGAGACATGCAGATTTGAAAATAAGTCTTAAGGCAGGATTTCTACCCAAGTTACCCCACAAAGCATACATCTACTCACCCTTTCACTAAATACCCCAAATATCTGTTTACAAATTATTACAGGCCAACAAATGAATTACATAAGTGAAATGGAAAATTAAGAAGCTATTCTATACAGAGCCTGCTATCAGGCCACAGTTACCCAAAGCCTCTAATGGTCTTTCCAGCCTCATTTCCATATACAAATTAAAGTCTAGGTGCATTAAAGTTCCCTAAGGCCTCAAGGACCCCGGGCAATGGTTACACCTAGACTTAATAGTCAAGCATTGAACCAGGGCAGTGTGGAAAGCCAGCCTCAGTATGCTAGAGTTTCTAGGGATCTCAAGAGGATCCCAAGGCAGTACACATACTAGAGGGGGAAAAATTTATTAACTAGGAGTAGAGTGAAAGTGCAGGACTCATATTTAAAAGAAGTTTATTAAGGGATGAACTCAAAAGATCTGTTTTGAAAGCAATTAGAAACATAGATTGTTGAAAAGAAGTTGGATTGGTAAACAAAGTTCAAACACTTCAGGATAAGACCACACACAACAAGTGAATGAATTCAGTAATCACACAGGGGTTAAGGGGGTTTGGGGATACATAGACATTGACTACAGATACATGACCCCAGTAGGAGTATTAGGACTGGTATGGACATGCTCAGAGATAGTTTGACACTGGCATAATGACAAACCAGTCATGAACACATAGAGGGAATAAAGGTTTGGGATTCACAAAGTGGTAAGTGCACAATAGGTGAAAGAATACAATTTTCCAGGCGTGCTTGCATTACACAAAGGGGGTACATGAATTCAAAAGAGGGAAGGGGGTCATATTAGCATGCTACTACAAACTCACAACAAAACCATAAGTAAAAGCAAGTTACAAATAACAGAAACTGAAACAAGAAGTGAAACATGTTATTGTTGAGATTTTAAATTACCTAGGACTATATAAGCATGCACAAGACTTTATTATTTTTTCCATAATTTTAAGGGTTTAAATTGGTTTATTTTCTCCCTTTTTACCCATAAAATCCCCAAAAATTATTTCCAAAATTATTGTTTTGATAATTCATCTATTTGATTTCTTTATTTATGCCAAAATATGGCTAATGTAATTTTTATGTATTTTTACAATTACATTTGGTATTTTTAAGACTAACATTGCAATTAGCTAAATTGCATATAATTGCAATGTTAGCCCATTTTAAGATTTAATTATGTGTTATATGCATAAAATTGGATTTTGTATTTTTAGATTGTTAATTATGTATTTTAAATCATTTTGGCACCTTAAATTATTTTTTAAAAATTATCTATTATTTTTATAAATTAAAATAGGGAAAAACTAGCTATTTAAATTATAGCCAAATTGGCTTTCAATTATAGCCAAATTGAATCCCAATTCCCAACCCAATTTTACAATTAAAAACATGACCCACACCCTATTAACCCTTGCCCAAACTCGGAATCCACCTACCCGTTCTAATCCTAATCGTTGATCTCCCAGATCAACGGTCCAAATAATTCCTTTCCTTTTTAATGTCCAAACGACCCCTAACTCTAATTCATTTCTCCAAAGGCGTCGCCTTCAAATGCTCTCTCATCTCCACTCTTCTCTCAAACCTAACCCTAGACTCTTCCACTCCCCTCCGTCTCCGGTCATCTCCGACGACTATCCTTTTCAACCCAAGCCTCTAATGGGTCTCTCATCACTCTGTTCATCATCTCTAAGGCTTTCAAGGATCCTAGGCCATGTCGATTTGGACCTAGGGTTTCTATTTCTGTTACTTATAGGTCACGATCATTGAAGTTTCAACAGGGTCTTTTTGATTTTACTTGGGTTTCTTTTTGAAACCCTGACTCTCTTCTGAATCTCTCAAATCTGTGTTATTTTTATGCTTTAAGCTTATTTCCTTCTGTGATTTGCTTATTCTCGAGCTTTCTTCTGAAAGATCTTTTACTCTAAACCTTTTTTACTCCTTTTGAAAAACTAGGGTTTTCGGAGTTCTTTCTATACCTATTTTGACTGATTTCTTTATGATTAAACCTTTTTCCTTGTTTATCTCGACCGATTCTAAGTTCTTACTGCTTGTTAACTCAACTCTGTTAAAAAGCCCTAATTAGTTAGCCTGATTTTCTTTACTTGTTTTTGTGAGTTAGCCTGATTTTATTTACTTGTTTCTGTGTGTTAGCCTGATTTTCTTTACTTGTTTCTGTGAGTTAGCATGATTTTCTTTACTTGTCTATATGTGTTAGCTTGATTTTCTTGACTCTGCTTCTGTGTGTTAGCATGACTCTCCTTTACTCCGTTTCTGTTTGTTAGTCTATTTACCTGGTTCTTGTTAATCTCTTGTGGTCACCATGCTTCGAATACGTTCTGCTGAATCTCTAGACTACTTACATCACCTCTACATGACTGTGTTTGCTCATATTTTGCTTCTTTCTGCCTATATAATCGCCTTTGTTTGTTTGTTACTTCTGTTCAGATGTCTCTATTTATATGTTGAGGTATGCAGAATCATGACTCCCCATGATTGATTTTGATTTTCCATAACTTTTGGTAAATGAAAGATTTTCCTTCAAAGTCCTGGAATTCTACGCGTCTGTTTGAATTAACTGATTGCATTACCTTATTTACTATTGTACTTTGTTTTACTTAGTCTTTCCTTAATTAGGTCCTTTTGAATTTGGTCCTAATTGACTATTTTATGCCTACTAAATCTTGATACTTTCCTTATTAGATTTCCCTTCATCCCTTATATGGTACTGAATCTTCCCGTTTGGCCCTGACTCCCTTAACTCAAAGAAGTACTTCCTTGATTCTCTGAAGTGATTGATTCTGAGTTCTTAAATTAGTATACCACTATGATTTTTACCTTATTCCACTACCTACTTTCAACTATAAATACTCTAAGTCTTTCACAAAGGACACACACACTTGGCTTTCAAAAAACCCCTCTCTTACTTAAAAAATCTCTGTGTTATTCTACTACTATTATCCGGCTGTAAGCCAAGTCTAATCATCTATACTCTCTGGTTCTTTCATTCTACTTACTTTTATCCTCGGGTATCAACAGTATTGATATTGAAATTCCTAAAGTTAAGTGTCCTTAACTTCTATGATTGTAAGTCTAAGTTTAGGATCAAGTGTCCTTAACTTTTGAATTTGAAAATCAAAGTTAAGGACCAAGTGTCCTTAACTTTTCAACTTGGAATTCAAAGTTCAGGACCAAGTTTCCTCAACCTTTGAAGTTGAAAGTCTAAGTTCAGGACCATGTGTGAACTTGAAACTTGAAGTTAAAGCCTGTCCTTAACTTTTATACTTGTTAGTCTAAGTTAAGGACAAAGTGTCCTGAACTTTTGAACTTGTAAGTTGTTGGCCCAAGAACAGGTGAAGTTTTGAAGAATGACAAAAAGAACTCAGTCATGGACCAAGTCCATCTTGTGAAGCATAGTCATGATTAACCTATACATGTGAGATACACGTAAAGGAGATAAGTCCTACTGATCACGCAACAATGTCTCCTGATCTGATCGAAAAGGTTGCATATTGGATAAGGGGAGAAAGTTTCCTTATATAAAGAGAACACAATCTAGGATGAAGATAGTTGAGAGTTTGAGATCATCATGAACTCTTCTGCGATAGGAGAGAAACAATTGAGTTCTAATCAAACTCTAATTACTAACTTATTAAATGTCAGTGTTGTTCTCTTTTATAGGTAATGCACATACGTAGAAGTTAACTAAATTGAGAGCAAAAGAGCAAGGCGATTTTGCAAGCAATTTATGTGTGATTTTAGTGTGCACTCCTGAAGCTACTTGAACGAGATAGAAGAACCAATTCTATTGTGTCTATCTTTTATTCTAGTTCAATTGTAGTAGGCGGTTTTAAGTTGTACCTTTCAGCTTTCATAGAAACAATTGTATTAGGTACCTAGAGTGTTCAAGTTATAGCTAACTTGAAGTTGTTGCAACAGTTGAGGATGTGTGCCACAACGGGATTAGAGTTAATCCTTAGGTTTACAAAGAGTTTTTGTAAATGATGTTTGGGCTAAGTGATTTTAGTGGATGTTTGGGAAAATCCTACTAAGTAGTAGGTCGTGGTTTTTTAACCTTTTGAGCCAGGTGTTTTCCACGTAAAAATCTCTGTGTTCTTTATTTTCTATATTTTTATTCTGCAAACAGTAGTAGTTGGAATACCTAGAAGAACCAGGTTTTTCTATAGTTCAGTTAAGCGAAAATTTGGTACTACACAAATCACCCCCCCTCCCTTGTGTAGTATTGATGCTTAAAACATCCATTGGTATCAGAGCGGGTTATCCTTAAAAAGGCTAACACTTTAGGAAAAGATCAAAATGAGTGCACCACCTGGGAACTGGGAAGGGCAATCCACTGTTAGGCCTCCACTCTTTAATGGTCAGTACTATTCTTGGTGGAAGAACATGATGAGAGATCATATCATAAGAGAAGACTATGAACTTTGGGACATAGTTACAGATGGTCCTATGGCAATTACAAAGAAGAATGTTGAAGGAGTGGATGTGCCAAAGACAAGAGCTGACTGCACTGCTGAAGATTTGAAGAAATGGCAGAAGAATGCTAAGGCCAAGAAATGGCTTGTGTGTGGACTGGGTCCAGATGAGTACAACAGGATTCAAAGTTGTACTACTGCAAAGGAAATATGGGACACTTTACAAGTGGCTCATGAAGTAACTCCTCAAGTAAAGAGATCAAGAAGAACACTGCTATATTCTCAATATGAGAATTTTAGTATGAAGGAAGGAGAATCTATCTAGGAGATGTACACAAGGTTCACAATACTAACAAATGAACTTAAATCTCTTGGGAGAATTATCCTTGAAGAAGACAAGGTTGAGAAAATCTTGACAAGGGTTTTACCAGTGACTTGGGAAAGCAAAATCACTGTTATTCAGGAATTAAAGAATATTGCTAACCTAAAGCTGGGTGAACTAATTGCAAACCTCACTACCTATGAACTGAGAAGGCAAACCATGAAAATGGATGCACCCAAGAAGGAAAGAAGTCTGGCTCTCAGAATAGCTGAAGGTTCAGATCTGGAGGATGATGAAATGGCCATGACTACAAGAGATTTCAAAAAGTACCTGATGAGAGGAAATGGTTCTTCAAGAGGTACAACCTTCAACAAACCAAGGGTTCTTGAGAAATAGACCAACGAGGGTTGCTACAAATGTGGTAAGACTGACCACATGATCAAGAACTGTCCTCAATGGGAAATTGAGTGGAAGAAGGAAAGGGCGGAACGAAGGAACAGGTTCAACCAAAAAGGAACAAAGGATCAACAAAGGCTATGGTTGCTGCTTGGGGAGAAACATCAGATGAGGACTCAGAAGATAAATCTAGAGATGAACAAGCACTTATGGCCATCGGAGAATCAGATGATGAACAAAAGGTAAGTATCCTTCATCTCAAAGACAAGATTAAATTCTTGTCTAAAGAAAGGTTGTCTGAGCTATTGTTAGACTTCATTGATGAGTCTGAGATAATTAACAGTGAGAAGGAAGATTTGTCTAGGGAATGGGTGATCCTAAAAGCCAAGTGAAAAAATCTAGAGTCTAGGGCTAATGAGAGTGATAGTAAAAATGCTGAGTTGAAGAACTAGGTTCTTGAACTTGACACCAGTATCCTAGAACTTAGGTCCGAGAACTTAAAATTGAAACTAGGAATAGGTAAGAAGAAAGCTGTCCACACACATCTCACCCTAGAAGAAAACTTAGGAAAAATGAAGGATGAACAGATAAAAGTCTTAAAATAAGATCTAGGGAATGTAAAACATGAACTAGACAGAACTTAAAAATGGAACAAGGCTTTTGATGCACTTTCCTTGCTACAAGAACATCATAGTAGCAACAAAAGAGGACTTGGCTATGGGACTCAAGAACCTAAGTGAGATCCTAAAAGTAAGTACCTCACTCTCCCTGAGAACAAAATCTGCACACACTGTGGCAAGACTGACCATTACAAAAATAAATGTAATGTAAAAGAAAAGGCCAGTCAAAAGAACAAAGCTTTGGTTCAAGAGAAAAATAGGCTGCCTCGGTGGGCTAAAAGGAATTTGATTTATCCATTTGCCTATAGAAAGGGACCCAAACTAGTTTGGGTTCCCAAGAATAACCCTTGATTTCTTTTTGCAGGTCCAAGTGAAGGAAAGTAGCCAAATATGGTACATGGATAGTGGCTGCTCAAAACATATGACTGGAAGTAAGAACAAGTTCCTTTCACTTGAGGACTTAAAGGGAGGTAATGTCTCCTTTGGAAATGGGAAAAAATGTGAGATTATTGGGGTTGGAAAGGTAGGTAAGACAGACTCTCACTCCATTGGGAATGTCTACTTGATAGATGGCTTGAAATACAGCCTGATCAGTGTGCCA